>NC_143191.1:27907500-28215000 GCF_051530095.1 Phoenix dactylifera
AATCTATGAACTAGAGGAGAGTATCACTAGAATGGATCAATCACTCCTAACCCTCTTCTAAGTATGCAAAATCGATCTTCACTCAAAGGTTTTGTGAAGATATCAGCAAGCTGATCATCAGTACAAACAAATTGAAGCGTCACATCACCATTCAGTACATGATCTCTTATGAAGTGATGTCTTATTTCAATGTGTTTAGTTCTTGAATGCTGAATTGGATTTTTAGTTAGATTAATGGCACTTGTATTATCACAGTTAATGAAAATTTTATCTTGTTTAATGCCATAATCTTCAAGTTGTTGTTTAATTCACAAGATTTGAGCACAACAACTTCCGGCAGCAACATATTCGGCTTCAGCCGTAGATAATGCAACCGAGTTTTGTTTCTTGCTAAACCAAGAAATTAAGTTTTCTCCTAAGAATTGACATGACCCGCTGGTGCTTTTTCTATCAAGTTTGCAACCAGCGAAGTCTGAATCAGTGTACCCTATTAAGTTTATGCTCGAATCTTTAGAGTACCATAACCTTATGGTTTTTGTTCCTATTAGGTATTTAAAGATTCTCTTAACAGCAATTAAGTGTGATTCCTTATGATTAGATTGATATCTAGCACACATGCATACACTAAATATGATATCAGGTCTACTTGCAGTGAGATATAATAAAGATCCTATCATACCTCTATACATCTTTTGATCTACTGATTTACCTGATTCATCTTGATCTAGTTTGCATGATGAACTCATGGGTGTGCTGATTGACTTGTTTCCTTCCATATCAAACTTCTTAAGCATCTCCTTGATGTATTTAGCTTGATTGATGAAGATCCCTTCTTTAGATTATTTGATTTGGAGCCCGAGAAAATAGTTCAGCTCTCCCATCATGCTCATTTCAAATTCACTCTGCATTAGGTCAGCAAATTCTTCGCAGAGGTGATTGTTAGTAGCACCGAAAATAATATCATCTACATAAATCTGAACTACTAACATATCTTTATTTTTTCTTTTTAAAAACAATGTTGTATCAACGTTCCCTCTAGTGAATTCATGGTCTAACAGAAATTTGCTAAGTCTTTCATACCATGCTCTAGGAGCTTGTTTCAAACCATAAAGTGCTTTGTTTAATTTATACACATGATTGGGGTATTGATGATTTTCAAAACTAGAAGGTTGTTCTACATACACCTCCTCATTAATATACCCATTCAAAAAGGCACTTTTTACATCCATTTGAAATAATTTGAAATCTTTAGAGCATGCAAATGCTAGTAACAATCTAATTGCCTCAAGTCTAGCAACAGGAGCAAAAGTTTCATCAAAGTCTATACCTTCTTCTTGATTATAGCCCTTTGCTACTAGTCTAGCCTTGTTCCTAATCACGATTCCATTTTCATCAAGTTTATTTTTATATATCCATTTAGTTCCTATTATTGAGTATTCAGTGGGTCGTTCAACTAGGTTCCATACTTTATTTCTAGTGAATTGGTTTAGCTCTTCTTGCATTGCATTTATCCAATTTACATCATTTTCAACTTCTTCTATGTTTTTAGGTTCAAAGTGTGAGACAAATGCTAGATGATTATTTAAGTTCCTAAGAGATGCTCTAGTCCTAACAAGTTGTGATGGATCATCTAAAATTAATTCCTTAGGATGCCCATGAGCATACCTCCAAGCCTTAGTCAGCCCATGATCCACAATTGCCTCTTGGCTTGTTGATGCATCTCCAATTAGCTTTGGTTCATCTTCTTGTAAAGTCATCTCATAAGTCTTTTCTTCAAGAATTTCTGCATCATCATCAAGAGCTACTTTCTTGCTAGAAGAAATATCATTAGTATCATCAAAAACATCATGTATAGACTCTTCAATAACAAGGTTTCTTTTGTTAAATACTCTATAAGCTTTACTTGATGTAGAATATCCCAAAAAGATACCTTCATCAGATTTAGAATCAAATTTATCTAAGTTATCCTTGCCATTATTATGAATGAAACACCTACATCCAAAAACATGAAAATAGTTTACTTTGGGCTTTCTGTTTCTCCAAAGTTCCTAAGGTATTTTCTTTATAATGGGTCTCAATAAAATTCTATTTAGTATATGACATGATGTATTAATGGCTTCTCCCCAAAAGTACTTAGGGAGGTTACTTTCACACAACATGGTTCTAGCCATTTCCTCTAGGATTCTATTCTTTCTTTCAACAACTCCATTTTGTTGTGGTGTCCTAGGTGCAGAGAAATTATGAGTTATCCCCTTTTTACTACAAAATTCATCAAATAGATGATTTTCAAATTCCGTTCTATGATCACTTCTAATAGTTATGACTGAAGCATTTCTTGCATTAGTTACTTCCTTATGAAATTTCTTAAATACAGAAAATGTTTGATCTTTATGAGCTAAGAACATGACACAAGTATATCTAGAAAAATCATCTACAATAACAAGACCATATTTGTTTCCACCAAGACTTGTGGTTCTAGTTGGTCCAAATAGATCCATGTGTAGTAGTTCAAGAGGTCTAGAGGTAGAGACACAATTTATGGATTTAAAAGAGCTGCTCGATTGTTTGCCATATTGACATGCTTCATAAATTTTATTTTTCTCAAATTTTAGTTTTGGCAAACCTATTACAGAGTCTCTTTTAACTAACTTAGATATTGTATCCATACTTGCATGTCCTAATTTACGGTGCCATAACCAACTTGCATCATCAACCTTAGTATCACTAGCTACTAAGCAGGGACTGTTTTTAGCAAGATCTTCTAGATCTACTACATAGACATTTCCACGTCTTATTCCTTTGAATACTAAGCTATTGTCAATTGAGTTGGTTATGATGCATAAGGATGATTTAAACAGAACATCAAAACCCTTATCACATAATTGACTTATGCTAAGTAAGTTATGTTTAAGACCATCTACCAATCGTACATTATCAACAAAGGTTGAGGAGGTGATTTGTATTTTACCTATACCAATGATGAGGGGTGAAGAATTGCTCCTTGTCACCCGTCATGTGTCTTGAGCAGCCACTATCCAAGTACCAATAGTTTTTGTCGACTTTGGCTGCAAGACACTCCTACAAAAGGAAATCATATAATTTTAGGTACCCAAGTTTTCTTGGGTCCTTTAAGATTAGTAAAGTTGGTTTCTTTTGGAACCCAAACCTTTTTATTTTTTCTTTTAGCTCCTACCTTCCTATGGTCACAAACATTAGCTTTATGTCCTACCTTTCCACAGCAAAAACAGGTTATATTCTTAACTTTACTTTCCCCTGCTTTCACAAAAAAGTTACTAAGGAGCTTTTGCTTATTTTTAGGTTTGTATCCTAAACCAGCTCTATTAAACACAGCTCGTTGATTGTTAAGTATCATTTCCAATTTTTCAGAACTATATGTAAACTTTTCAACAATGGGTTTGTATTTTTCAAGCTCTTGTGTAAGCTTTTGTTTTTCAGTTTTTAGTATGTTTAAGTCTTTTGTGAGATTATCTTTTAAAGTTTGTTTACTGTTTTTAAGTTCTAAAATTTCCTTGGTTAGTTTTTCGTTATCTTTAATTAAGGTATTAGTATTTTGAATTAATTTTTGGTTGTTTGTTTTAAGTTCTAAATTTTCTTTAATGATAGAATCCTTGTCCTTCATTAATTTATCATACTTATGAAAGTGAGATTGATTAGTTAGTTTTAGTTCTTTATTCTTAAGATTTATTGTCTTATATTCATCCATTAGTTCATTAAACGCATCATACAATTCATCAAAGGTAAAATTTAAATGCGTTTCAGATGTTACCTCATTTTCATTCGCCATGAAGTAGGCGTTCGCCTTTTTCTCTTATTCCTCGTCCGATGATGATGATGATGAATCGGAGTCTGATAGAGTGGAGACAAGGACTTTCTTTTTCTTATATTTGCTGCCCTTCTTCAGCAAGGGACAGTCAACTCTGAAATGTCCCGTCTTCTTGCATTCATAGCATCCGATTCCTTCATTTTTTCGTTCCTTACCTTTATCCTTGTTGTAGGAACTTGAGGGACCTCTCCTTTGATGAAGGGACTTCTTCCGGTTGATGAACTTTCTGAACTTTTGCACGAGAAGAGCCTCATCATCATCTCCCTCATTATCTTCTTCTTCGCTGCAGCTACTGCAAGATAAATCCTTGTTAGAAGAAGTAGATTTGAGGGCTATTACCTTTTTCTTATGAGAGGATTCTTCTTCGCTGTGTTGTTTAATTGTGAGCTCGTGCGTCATTAGGAATCCAAGAAGCTCCTCAAGTGGAAGCTTGTTCAAGTCCTTGGCTTCTTGGATTGCCGTTACCTTGGCCTCCCATGACCTTGGCAAACATCGAAGAATTTTCCTGACAAGGTCACTGTTAGTATAATTTTTGCCAAGGCTTTTTAGGCCATTGACAATATCAGTAAATCTAGTAAATATGCAAGTGATAGTTTCATTGGATTCCATTTTAAATAATTCATACTTATGAACTAGTATATTTATTTTAGATTCTTTTACTTGATTCGTGCCCTCGTGGGTCACTTCAAGTCTATCACATATCTCTTTTGCAGAATTGCAAGTAGAGACTCTATTGAATTCATTTCGGTCTAAAGCACAATAAAGCACATTCATTGCTTTGGCATTTAGTTGTGCCTTCCTAATATCATTGTCATCCCAATCTTTTTCAAGTTTGGGTATAGTAACACCCTCTACAAAAATTGATGGGATGTATGGTCCATTAAGTATGGTGGTCCACATCTCATAGTCTTGTGCTTGGATAAATATCCCCATCCTAGCCTTCCAATATGAGTAGTCGGTTCCATTGAAGAATGGAGGTCTATGGGTGGACTGCCCCTCAATATGAGAAGATCCAAATGGGGTTGTCATTTTGATCTTTTACTCTTTTGGTAGAAGAGTTCCTGCTCTGATACCACTTGTTGCCCAAGAAGACAACCCAAGAGGGGGGGGGTGAATTGGGTTTTAAATAATAATTGCAATTTAAAAACTTAATGAGTAACTAATTAAACTTAGTTGCAGGTGGATTAATTAGTATACTATATGCAGTGGATGAGGGGAATGGAAGAGACAATTAAACAATCACAAACACAAGAGATTTTATAGTGGTTCAGAGCTAACCCTTGCTCCTACGTCCACTCCCCAAGCTTCACTTGGGAGTTCACTATAATCCCTCGGATTACAGCCGGTTGTTTTACAAGCTCACAACCCAACTTGTTGTTTTACGAGATCACAACGAACTCGATCGGTTTTCACAGGCTCACCGACTAGAACCATCCGATTGTTTTTTCGGGATCACAATCAAACCCTTACACCATTGGTTTTAACCTCGGCTCATCAACAAACCTCTACAACCTTGATTCAATCCCCTGATTGAATCAACTAACAAGAAAACAGTTTGTAAAGAATACAGGAAAAGCTTCTTAACAAGCAAATATGAGCAATATAAAAAAGATGAAGAGTTAGAAGCCCTCAAACAGATTTTGGAAGAGGAAGAAGGGGCTTCTCGAACTCTGAGTCTCCTCGTTGAATGTACTGATGATCTGATGTCAGAGGAGAGCCTTGAATGCGAGGAAGACGTTTGGAGAGTAGACTTTAATGCACTTCTTCCTTCTTTCTCTTGTATTAACTCTTGAAAGGCTTTGGTAGGTGGAAATCCCTTTTGCTTTGAATGGAGTCTTTCTTTCTTACTCTATTACTGTTCACTCTGGCTATTTAAGCTTCCCCATCGAAAACTAGCCGTTAGACACACTTTTGGAGCCGTTCTGCACAATCTGCAACTTCTGACAAAGTGTCCGTTGGGATCGGAGTCGACTCGCTCGATCTGGAGTCGACTCGGCTGTTGCTGGAGTCGACTCATGCTTTACTGGAGACGACTCGCCCACTGTTCAAAATTTGAAATAAAGTGCCGTCCCGTTCTGGAGTCGACTCGGCTAAACCTGGAGTCGACTCGCCAATGTCCGGAGATGACTCTCCCTTCTGGAGACGACTCGTTCTTCAGGATTCCAACAATCTTTGTTTCAGTTTTACTTCCTCGAGTCGACTCGGATTCTCTTGGAGTCGACTCGGCTCTCAGAGCCGGAAAAACAGGTCTTCTGTCTTTGGAATTGAACTGTCTCGGAGTCGACTCGGCTCTCAGACATCGAAGTTAGCTCTCTGACTTTTTGTCTTGCATTCCTCTGAGAGTTGACTCTAGCTTCTATTAGGAGTCAACTCGCCAACCGTCGGAGTCGACTCGAGTTCTTCTGGAGTCGACTCGGCTCTCAGAGTCCAAAACACCTTCTCTGTCTTTCTGTCTGTTACTCCATGGAGTCGACTCGCACTTTGTTGGAGTCGACTCGGCAAGCATCGGAGTCGACTCTAATTCTTCAGGAGTCGACTCGGTGACAGGGTCTAAGATTCATCTTTCTGTCCTGCTGTCTGTTCTCAGTCGGAGTCGACTCGTAATGTGCCGGAGTCGACTCGAGTCTGTGCCAGAACGTCTGAAACACTTGGAGTCGACTCGAACTCTTCCAGAGTCGACTCGCGTTCCAGACTTTGGTTCAAACTGAGTTCCATACTTAGCCAAAATGTATTGAACCAAGGCTAGAGACAATTAAACATAAATTTACAAATATTTGGCTGAAACACTAGATTGAATTCATTAGTATAACATAAGATATACTCAAATGCTTTGAGCTCATCAAAATCAAATAGGGTTATAATCAATCACTCTACAACATTATTGCATATATAAGACTTCCAACTGCATTGGAACAGGGTATTCTTTTCATTTGCTCTTCTTCTTGTGGAGTCTTCGGACACATTCTTTGGCTTAACGCTTCACTTTTTGCAATGGGAGTATCCATGGGTTTATAATTTTGCATATGAAATTGTTTAAGGATTTTTTTTATATAAGGCTCTTGTGAAAGAGATAATAACCTTTTTGAACGATCTCTTTCAATTTTAACCCCAAGAATATAGTTAGCTTCTCCCATGTCTTTTATGTCAAAATTCGAGAACAACCAATTTTTAACCGATGCTAAGAATTCTTTATCATTAGCTGCCATTAGTATATCATCCACATAAAGTGATAAATCATAAATTTATCTTTGGATCTTTTAATATAGACACAGTGGTCTTCATCAATCATGGCAAAATCATATGATATGACAGCCTGATGAAATTTTATATTCCACTATCTAGAAAATTGTTTAAGGCCATAAATTGACATCAAAAGTCTACACACTTTGTGCTCTTGGCCTTCTTTAATGAAATCGATGGATTGTTCCATATAAATTTCTTCTTCCAATTCTTCATTGAGAAAAGCTGTTTTTATATCAATTTGATCTAATTCAAGATCCAAACTAGTTACTATGGATAAATTGATGCGAATTGAGGTCAATCTCACAATAGGAGAAAATGTCTCTTCATAGTCAATCCCCTCTTGTTGCGTATAGCCTTTTGCTACAAAGCTTGCCTTATATCTTTCTATTGTGCTATCCGCCTTGCGCATTAGTTTGAGAACCTATTTATTTCTAATTACTTTCCGACCTTTCGGAAGATCAACCAATTTCCAAACTTGGTTTGATCTCATTGACTCCATTTATTCTTCCATTGCTTTCATCCATTGCTTTTTTATAGGACATTTAAGAGCTTCATCAATATTTCTCAGTTCACCTTCTTCTTGAGGTATAACAAGAAATGCTTCTCTTTCAATCTCAAATCATTGATGGAGAACTAATCCATGGTTACTTCTCCGTAATTGAGATTGTTATGAAACAAATTCATCATTTCTTGAATCTCTCCCACTTGAACTAGATATTGTTGATGGATTTTCAAGATTTTCCACCAATTGAGTTTGATTAAACAAATTATCATGGTGCACTACCTCAAATAAAGATAATCTTTCTTTATTTCATCCTGATTTGGAAAATTATTTTTCAAAAATATGGCATCACGAGAGTCAAACTCAGTAATACTTTCATTATTAGTGTCACCAACGAACACATATTCTTTAGAGGTTTTAGAGTATCGAATAAAAATACTCTTTTTACCCCTTGGACCCAATTTCCCATGTTTATGAGAAGAATCATGAACATATGCAGCACATCCCCAAGGTCTCAAATTATTTAGGTCAGGTTTGCGACTGGTCCATAATTCATAAGGGGTGAAAGTTATTGATTTTGAGGGTACTCGGTTAAGTACATATGCAGCTGTTTATAATGCATTACCCCAATAGGTGCTCGGCAAATTAGCTTGTGCCATCATGGACCTAACCATTTTCAACAAGATTCTATTTCTTCTTTCTGCAACATCATTTTGTTGTAGAATACTAGGAATAGTTAACTGTCTACCTATTTTCTTTTTATTACAAATTTGTTTGAACTGATCAGACAAATACTCACGTCGACGGTCAGTTCTTAACACTTTGATTTTTTAGTCTAATTGATTCTCAACAAAGTTTAAATATTTCATGAAGCAATCTAATGCATCAGATTTGTGAGATATCAAATAGACAAAACTGAAACGTGTATAATCGTCAAAAAATATGATGAAATAAGAAGCCCCATGCCTTCTATTTCTTCTTTCTGCAACATCATTTTGTTGTAGAATACTAGGAATAGTTAACTGTCTACCTATTTTCTTTTTATCACAAATTTGTTTGAACTGCTCAGACAAATACTCATGTCCACGGTCAGTTCTTAACACTTTGATTTTTCAGTCTAATTGATTCTCAACAAAGTTTAAATATCTCATGAAGCAATCTAATGCATCAGATTTGTGAGATATCAAATAGACAAAACTGAAACGTGTATAATCATCAAAAAATGTGATGAAATAAGAAGCCCCATGTCTTGCCCTCACATTCATCGGCCCACAAATGTCAGAATGAATTAATTACAATGGAAAATCAGCTCTAGTTCCTTTACCAAATGGTTTTCTCACTGTTTTTCTTGCTAAACAATATTCACATATGGCTAGATTAACCTTTGCAACAGGGCCTAATAATCCCTCTTTGGCTAATCTATTCATTCATTGTTGCCCAATGTGACCTAGCCTAGCATGCCAAATATTTTCATCCATATTTGGATTACTAGTAGATGTGACAAAGGAAAAAACAATACTTATTACATTACACATAATATAATCAGTATCAAGTACAATAAAACCATTTAGTACATAACCAGATCTATAATAAGTTGTCCCTAGTAATATGTCCACACCATTACCATAAAAATTTAAGATATAGCCAAACTTAAGTAACATAATAACAAAAATTAAGTTTCGCCGATATGTGGGGCATATAATACATCATGTAGGATTTAGGGTTGACCACCTTGCATATTCAATTTGCAGGTGCCAATACCCTTTACTTCAACTTTTGAACTCCTTGTGAAATTCGACGATATTCCATGAAAGCGTCTCGATCTCTTGCTATGTGGTCTGTGGTCCCTGAGTCTATAGTCCACAAAAGATGAGGTTCACCTAAGAACACAGAATTTGAAATATAAGACATACTTATATTTGTGCTAAGGGTTTTTACCTTTTTTGCCTTGGAACATTTACGAGCAAAGTGACCCTTCTTGCCACAGTTGTAGCATCTAAATTTTACTTTGTTCCTCTTAAAAGGGTGCTTTTCTTTACCCGACTGGCTATGCTTGAGCTTCTTAGAGGTCTTGCTATTACCATTGCCTTTCTTAAAATGACCACTAAAATGCTTTCGCTTAAAGCCCGAAGCTTCTTGCGAACTAGTGTTAGCCATATACACTTCATTAGTGGTTTTATTTGCCTCAAGACGATCTTTCTCCAATTTCAGATGACGACCAGCATCAGCGAAAGTTCTAATGCTTTCATTATGGGTTAAGTGAACTTTCATGTGCTCCCAACTGTGAGGCAAAGATCGAATTCCAGCTTGAACTTGTTGTTCATCAGTTAGCACATGTCCAGCATCTCGCAGCTTACTTATCATGTTCGACATTTTTCTTAAATGCTGCTTCATATTATTATTAGGGCATTTCTTATATGTGTCAAACTTGATGGTCAGCTGCCTAAGTTTGGTGACAGAAGTTCCACCAAACTTTTCTTTTAATGCTTTCCATATTTTCTTTGTTGTCTCAAAAGGCCTAAACCACGCATGATATCATTTTTCATGCTACTCAGCAATGTAATCCAAGCAATTGAGTTCTTCCTTTTTTAAGGCAATGTAAGCCTCCTTATCCTTTATGTGTTGAACCATTATTCCATCCTCAGGCTCATTCATCGTATGGTTTAGGACTTCTAGTGCCTCTTGTTCCTTCAACATATATTGGATTTTCATTTGCCATATTTCATAATTTTTACCATTCAATTTCTCACCCTTATTAAGTTTATCTACTATATTCTTAGATGTTGAAGCCATTGCAGAAAACTAAATTTTTACATAAAGACAAACATGCACACAATTAATGCCAAGCACAATAACACATATTTTTCTTTGCCACTAAACACAAATAAAATTAATGTTACTTCACATAATGGTATGGAATTAAAAGTTCACCAAGTTTCCAATTGTTGCCCAGTAGACAACCCAAGGGGGGGGGGGGGGGGGTGAATTGGGTACTAAATAAAACTTAGATTCTTTTAGATAATCTAATGTAGATTATGCAAGCTTTCTTGATTTTAATCTAAAGAAATTAATCAAACTATAAAGAAAGCAATAAAGAAGAGATGCTCAAAGAACCACAACACAAGCACACGGAATTTTATAGTGGTTCGGAGCCAACCCTGCTCCTACGTTCACTCTCCAAGCCTCACTTGAGAGTTCACTATAATCCCTCGAATTACATCTGGTTATTTTACAAACTCACAACCAAACTTGTTGTTTTCACGAGATCACAACAAACTTGTTCGATTTTCACAGGCTTACTGACTAGAACCAATCCGATTGTTTTCACGGGCTTATAATCAAACCGTACCGTCAGAAGCTTGGCGGGTAAAATTGGCAGACGCGGTCTTGCTCCAAACCCCAGCAGCTCCTACTCCTACTCTTGATCTAGTATGTCAATTTTTCGATACATTTGTAATCTAGTTTCCATGGCTGATTAGCTTGCGGACGTCTTCACCAAAGCTCATCCTCCTGGCATCTTTTGATCTCTTGTTTCCAAACTCAAGTTGGTGTCTACTTTACCACCTTGAGTTTGAGGAGAAATGTTAGAATCCATTGATTGATTGATTATGTCAATCTTAGTCGGCCTTACTAAACTTCACCTTGATTGATTTGTGATTGATTGTGCCAAACTTAGTCAGTCTTACTAAATTTCACCTTGATTGATTTATAATTGGTTGTGCCAAACTTAGTCAGCCTTACCAAACTTCGTAGCCTCCTAGTCTATATAATAGCTACTCCTGTACATTGTAACAGAGAGACAGAAATACAATTCTCTTCTCTAATTCTTCTGATTCTTTTTTTTTTCAATGCCATAAAAGACCAATTTTCTTCTTGATGTAGATGACTGACGGATCGACTGTTTGTTTTTAAGCATGCTCAACTTATATCCAGAAGAATCATGATAAGCGGTGGTTATTGTTGGAGAAGCTTTGCTCATGAAAAAGCAGGAATCGAACACTATCATAAATTTTACACCCCTTGTGACATGCATCAAACCCACCAACAACTATCAAAAGTGGTTTAAAAAAAGGGGTAAACATATGAGTTAGGAGAAATTGAAGCCCTTAATATGCTTGCATGAAAACATATATTGGCTTAATCTATATGATACTCTATCTCTCCACAAAGAAGGACGCTTTGTGAAACATCAAGTTATCTCTCTCCCCTCCCATCCCATCCAAGTATTCTAGTTTTTGCATGAATAATTATGTCAAATAATATTGTTTTTCACAATAACCATAATATAGCAAGATAAGCTGTAAGAGTAAATAATGTAAGCAACTACCATCACTTAAGTAATATATATAAATACACACACATACACACATGCACAATCGAGATAACTTACAACAATATAATTACAATTACAATAAAATAAAATTATATATTTACTTCCCTAGAAATGAGAACAGCAACTATATTTTGTTGTACTATTAAAACAATATTAATCATGTCTAGATCAATTGCTATCTTTTGTTAAGTCTTACATCCACCATAGAGATGTCTTTAAAGTTATTTCCAATTAAAGTAGTTTGTCTCGAGGTAGGTTTGATCGAAGGATAAAATACTGCAAAAGGATTTCCAAATATAGTTTTACTTGTAAAATGTTCTGCAACTCACAATAATCTACACATTGGTAAATGACATCTACGACTGGGTTCACTTATCCAGTTACAGAAGCTGTTAACCAAGACAAAAAGCATTTTTTATCAGACGCATTTTGGCAAGAACAATCCAAGGGCATTATTAAATGACTTCCTCTCCTGAAGGGGATATGTGAAATATAACGGGTATGTTATTGCAAAGTACAGATCTCGCTTCCGGACAACGGCAATATAGGCCGCCGATAAGGTGTTATTTGCAAACAGCTCCAATAAAAAAAGGAAATATATTCTGCGATCCCGTTTCGCTTACCTCCGATCTCATTCGCTCCGAGATCTGAGCGCCCGCGTACTTTCCTCCCGGGCCGCCGGCCACGAGAAAGAAGGCGAAGCGGAGATGAGCGACGAGAGACCCGACCCCTCGAGCCCCTCCACACCTCCTCCGCCCTCCGCCGCCGGCGCCGGAGCCCCTTTCCTCCTCCGCCCCCGCCGTGAGCCCTTCGAGCACGGTCTCCTCCCCATCCCCAAGCTCATCTTCTCCGACGGAACCCTAACCCTAGGCCCCCTCCGGGACAAGCTCCTCGGGCTGTCCTCTCCCTGCCCTGGCCGAGTCGATGCCCCGGCCCTCGCCGAAGCCCTCCAGATCTCTCCCGATCGCGCCCGCCTCGTCCTCGACACCCTCGCATCCGTCCTCCCTTCCGATCCACCCGACCCCGCTGGGACGGCGGACGTGTATGACCTCGTTCTTTTCCTCTACATCCAGACCTACAAGCGCCTCCTCCCCAAGGCGCACAAGGATTCCGCCAACGTCGCCGACGTGTGGCCCTCAACCTCCGCCTTCGATGGGTTCTTCTCTGCTCTCTCGCCGATCCAGGTAGGGCCTTTTCTTTCGATTGCGCTTCTTTCTTTCAGAATTTTAATGCCTGATCCGAAATCGATCCGTATTTTTCTGAAATTAGTCTAGTACGACATCAAATAGACTTGCTTGCGGCAAAATTCGGTGCATGAAAAAGGAAAGAAAAAGGAAATTTAGCCGGAATGTTTTTCATTTGATGTCCAAGCTTGTGATGAAGGTGCCTTTGATTTGTGATGAAATTGTTGACCGTGGGATTGCGAAGGTTGTACTGGATACTTGATGCTGTGACTGATGGATACCATCCCGAAGCTTGTTGCTACTTAGTAGAGTTGCTAGTACGGAAAATGTTGGAAAATAGAAGTTGAAGTTTTAAATGGAAAAGGATATTGTAATACACGGAATTTATTGTGAAATTTTCCCATTGGTGTTGCTACCATCAAAAAACTATACTATATTGGTGAACAATGTTTCTGATGATATTTGAAACCTGGTGGACGGTGTTGATGTGCATATCAAATAGCTTTGTTATAGACCGAAGCATGGGCAATCTGCGAGCATGCACTGAGATAGTGGATGTTTGAAATTGCTGTTCATTTAGGTGTCCAATGTTGATGCACTAATTGAGTTTGAAAATGAATAAGAAGAGTGGTGGTGTTTCTCGGATGAGGTTGACTAGTTCTAGCAAATTATATCTTGAATTGAGGTTGAGAAAGTGGTTTTTTTATTTTTTGAGTTCAACATAAATGTTGAGATGCTTTCAGTGCGTATATTAGTCTTTCTTCTTTTGTTTTGACAAGATTCAAATATAAGAAAAAATTGAAAATGTGAAGATCATAAATGGAAGCTGCACTTATGATTTTGAAATTAGTCATAATGTTGATTACCTGTGCTTCAGTTTTTGACAGTTAAATAATGCTAATTTTACATGTATTTACCACATATTCATCCTTTAGAGGTTTTAGTGATAAAAAATTCTGGTTTGCAACTGCAGCTTGTACGCAGTAATAGTAGGCGTTCTATGCCTTCACAAGCTGATGAAGAGGCACATCAGTTGTCTTATCTGCAGAAGCATATGGCTAACATGCTTGATCTTTTGGCAGAGTCAGTTGAAGGCGAGGGTGATGAGTGTCTGGTGGGTTCATTCAGATACAACTTTAATCCTCCATCATGTTTACATAATGTTTGTTGGTGTTATTCAAAACCTTTGTCTGCATCATTTTGTTTGATTGTTTCTTTTCTTGTCTTAGAAATGTGCAAAATACCCATTTTTAATTATTAGGTTCTTATATTATAGTAATATAAATGAAAGTATATCTGCTATTATATTATAGTAAAAAAATTCTATGCTAATAATATAAGAAGCAAGGAATGTATATCTGCTTATACTGGCTAGAAAAACTCTTTAATAGCATAGAATTTTTTTGAATCTTGTGATGGAAAAACTGTCTGATTAATAGCTGCAGTTAATGCTTGACATAGGTCATATGTCATGTTTCATCTAGAATGTTAAGATTTTAGGCAAATGGATATAACTAGGGTTGACAAATGAGCATGCTGTTCGCGAACTAGCTCGAGTTTGGCTTGCTTAGTTAAGAAGCAAGTTAAGCTAGAGCTAGGCTTTGCTTGCTCGAGTTCAACTTGCATTAGCTCGAAATATACTAATAATTAAATATTTTTTATATAATATAACTATTTTAATTATTATTATAACATAAATTATAGTAATATAATTATTTATTATAAATTAGTATAGATTATGTAGAATATAATGTATTATAACTATAAGATTAAAATTTAATCAAGATTATTACTTCAAATTATATAAATGAAAGTACTTAATGATTTCAAATTTTCACTAGATCTTAGACAAGCTATTGGGATTAGCTCAAGCTTGACTTGAAACTAAAAGAGCTAGCTCAGGCTTGGCTCGAATATAAATAAGCCAAGCTAGAGCTAGGCCTGGCTAGACTTGTATCTGGCTTGTTTACACCCCTAGATATAACGAGCTCTTCACACTTGACAGCTCTAGTGATAAAAAATATTTGGTGAAGAGGAATCGGTAAAGTGGAAATTGAGTAATTTGGGTATTTCTTCTGTTCAGGGTTACAATTATTATTATTTGGATCGTTTATGTATATGTAGATGTATGACTCATATCATTAATTAAAATTTCCATACGATCATTGCACTAAATGACATGCAATTAAGTTATCCTTTTATTTGGCAATTTCCATTTCCCTTGCTTATGTCTTCTCACCTCCTCGTTGAACTTGAGCTTCTTTCTCCAACTTAGGTTTTACCTACTTCACTGGGATGTTAGGTTCTTATATGTCCTTTGGGCCCCACGGTTTTCTTCCTCTTTCCTCATCTCCTTAACCCTCTCCATGTTGCAACATCAATTTTGCTACACTACTTGTATGTGGCTATCACAGATAGTAGAGGGCACCTGCCACTTATTTGCTGCCTCATATCCTGCTGAGGTGAATAATATTTTTTTCTCAACCACTATAGATTCTGATGCCGGACAGCAGGGGAAAAGAGGGAGACAAAGAGAAGGAGCGAAGAGGAAGAAGGGAGGGAGAGGACTAGGCTTTGCACCTAGCCTAAGCTCAATGCTTCACAATATTTTATAGTAAATTTTGTCTGGCAATTTTGTTTCTGTTTAATTTTATCTAACTAGGACAAGGTAAAATAATAAAATAACTTCATAGGTTTGAACTTTAACTAGTTGTCATGGTTTGAATCTAATAAAATATACAATGAAAGAAGATTTAGAAGGATTGTATGCGAGTACTGAGATGTACTCTTTTTTGTCATATCTTCTGTATATGTTCTATGTATTCTTGTACTTTGGATGATGTACTTATCCTGATTGCTAGATATACACATATAAATGGATTCCATCATCAATTAAGCGGATTAGCTAGAAAAAATTTAGAATTGGTGTAAAGCTTATATTCTGTTAGAAAAATTAAATTTATTTGATTGCATCTCTTAATTTTATCATCATAAATATTATTTGCAGTTCAATTTTTAGCATTTGATCTGATATATTCCTCAAAAGCTTTAGGATGTAAAGCAAATTTATCAAGAATATATCTTGTAGTACATGTTATATAAGTTCTCACATCTGAGATCAGTTTGTATATGTTTGGGATTTCTAGTTACTCACCATTACTTGTGAACTTGAAGATTCAATATATAGTTATGGTTGACTGACATTATGGCATCTTACTGAAGTTACTTAATACAAAAGAAAATGAGTGGTGCATTTTGGAGAATTTAGCCTGGGTAGCTGATGGTTATGAAAATATCTGTAGATTCAACTCTGAACATATGGTGTAAACCTTGGTTTTTATCTTTATGTTTGAGCTTTGTATTAAGCTCTACATCCAAGGAACTGAGCAGCAGGCATTTGCAATGAGAATTTACTGTCGGTGAGGTGCATGATTCACATATCCCCTTCATTTGTCATGGCAGGAGAGGAAGCTTTGACATCCTGCTATCATATAACAATCTTACTGCAACTACATAATTCCTAGTGATGCACTTAATAGTCATCTGTGCCTTTGCAAACTGAGATGAGTGTATTGCTTTCCTCAAATATGATAGTGGTATGATGTCCTTTTTCCTATTCTTGTTCTCAATATGAATATTGACATCCTACAATCATTTAATGGTAACTACGGAGCCAGGATTTTCTGTATTTGATAACCCAAATGTTGAGTTATTTCTAAGGTTTCTTGTTCAAATTGCCTGTAGGTTTTAACATTAGAAAGGTTTGAACACCTTGGCTTCCTCATTCAAATGGGCGAGAAGGGTGGTGAAGAAATACCATTGAGAGAGGCAGCTCCTTTCTTTGCAAATTCAGATCCCGACATGCCTGCTGTTCCTGTGCCTGCTGCCCATGTTCATGACTGGGTTTTGCAGAATATAGCTTCTTCATTGGAGCATGCTGCTGAGAAAGTACCAATCAGAGAAAATGGCCCAGTTAATGCCGCAGATCAGGATGTGGCCATGACTGATGCCTGCATGAGTCATATGAGGGCCCAAAGCAGCAGCTTGCTGAGTGGGACCACCATGCAGAACAATGCTGCAAGGAGTCAGACTTTTGTGGAGGGTTTTTCTAAAGCTTCTGTAGTCAAGCAGGCATGTGATATCAAGGGCCACTCCATAAAGGTGAGGGTGAAGTATAATTTTAATGTTAAAAGTAGACACTGGTCCAGAAATCTTGTAATCATGCCATATGTGTTAAGATGCCCACGTGCTTATATTTTAATTGGTTGAACTGCACCATTGTTGGGCTCTGTAATGTTGCATCACTAGTATGCTATCTACTAGGAACAAACATATATTTATATTTTTTGAGGAAAAACAAGGAGCCTCAGATTTTTTTAGTGAATGCTAACGAATTTATACTATTTTTATAATTGTTAAGTAAAAAAATAGTCATGACAGTCCATTTAGTTATGACAATTACAATGTTTTTAGGGGTTGAAGTTGGTCCAGCAATGACAATATATCAAAAATCACTTCCAACTGATATCAGGTTATTATAAATTGTTTTGCAAGAAAATGAAGACCCGTTTCTCACTTAAGATGCCTCTGAACTATTTTATGCTTCTAGTTTAACTTCATGTATTCGTTGAAGAATTCATGAGTTGATGTTTATTCATCACATATTAATAATGAACATATTTTAATGATTTCATCAGAAAACAAGGCAATCTAATAAAACAAAGAATAGAAAATCAACCAGAAGCCATTATCATGTTATTGAGTCTTAGATAAATACTTCATTAAAAGATTTTTTTTGCCTCCAATCTCCTGAGTCTGATGCTCGGTAACTTTTAAAATTTTTTTTGATGGAGACTCTAGGAGTAAAAATGGACACCTACCTTGAAATGTCATATAGGTTTTTCCAACCCTCATTGCACAATACCCAGGACAGTGGCTAGTATGCAATCTTACCTACCTAGGAGTCAAAAAGTATTATACACAACCATGTATTGTTTTAATAGCCTTTTGGCTCCTTGTCGGCCATTGATCCCAAAGAAAGCAAAAGAAGGGTGGGCTTGTATCAGATGCTTTAGTAGGTTTCCTAGGAGAGTTTGTCAATGGGAAAAAAACTTGGTGAGCAATACTGAAATTATAAAAATAGAACTTTATACTTTATTTAGAAACTACTGAGTTTTAATAAGCAAATATTTATAGAGTGAGAAATTCAGTCAAACTGTTTATTACATTACCTGCATTCAATTTACAAATACTGTAACTTTGGAATGTGAGTCTAATGGCTTTAGGATCACCTATGAAACAACATATAATCAATTTTGATTTTTAATATTAATCCAATGTTAGAAAAGCTTCTTGAAGGTGCTTAACCAATGGTGGAAAAAAAGCTTTAGTATTGCTTCAATTCTGTATTTTTATTCAAGGATCATCTATAGCCAATTAAAGATTTTCGAACTGTTAGTTGTTGATCTAAGAATAAGAACTGAATAACTTGCAGGTTTGGGACTTTTTCTTTTTGTCTTGCATCAAATTATCAGAAATGAAACAAATGGTGGAAAAAAGATCCTTACAGGATTTGTCTTGCTGTGCCCTAACCATTCCTACTATTAAGAGTAGCAATCTAGAGCATGCCTTAAATTTCTTATGAGCATATTATGCCCATAAAGAATTTATACATCTGGCTAGAGTACAGGGAGAGCAAGACATTTATGCAAGGTAAGAGTTGATCTTTGCCATTTGGTGCAAAGGCTTGCCCCCTGTATCACAAATTCTTGATAGTGAGAGGTGCAATATAAAATTCTATATGCAGGAAAGTTAAAATGCTTTGTAATAAGGTGCATGCAGTTTCCTTTGCGCCCATAGATTTAAAGCTAGTACATTCATCAACAGAACCAAAAAACTTTGTGTAATCGTCTCTGAGAACTAAATGCAACTTAAAATTATGTTGACTAGTCATGTTTCGCTGTGATACTTAAATAGTTCATTCATAATTTCCTGACATTTATAAGGACACTTAAACATCAGGCAAGGTATCCGTGAAATTGTGCTATCTAGTTGCAGCCTATTTTCTTGATCATTTTTTTGCCATTGCCATTTGACTGAAGTACCTAACTGTTGGTGTTCATTGAATGTAATTCATAATAGAATATAGCAAGAAACTATGGCATATATACTGAATCCTGTAAATTGTTGTAATTCTAGAGAGAAAGAAAGAGCACTATAAGGGAAAAGTTGTTATTTTGTGCTTGCCATCCCCCTCTTCTCTTTTGAGGACATTTTACTATCACATTTTCAAATTTTAGTGGAAAATTGACCCTTCATATTTGATAGCATGTACATCTAGATTATGAATTAAAGGTGGTTATTGTCTTCATTTCTACCTCAAGTGAGTTTTATTATTTATAACTTAAGAAGGGTGTATGTTGGAGCAAATTTGCTATTTCTTCTTAATTAAGAAAATTATATTGCATACTTATTACGAAAAATTGCATGAGCATACATGTCATTTGAACTTTACATAGATAATAATAATTACGAAGAAAAAATGACAGTATGGTAGAGAATAGCGATATCAGCTAGTTACAAAGCAAATATGATAATAGTCCTCATATTGTAAAGGCAGTTGTGAGCTGTATATTGATAGTTGTATATTAGTGAGCCTTATATATCTATGAAAAAAACAATCTTCCAAAACAAGGCAGAAGAAAAGGTAAGAAGATCTAAGGAACAATGCCTGTCCAAGTAAGAATAACTAGCTGCCAAGGGTTCCAAGGAGCATAAGTTGCTAGTTCCTAACTAGGATTTGACATCATCCTAATAAACCCATTATATGTTTTTTTAATCTTTGCTTCATTGTAGATCAAAAGTTTCTCTCCTTCCTCACCAACCTCTAAATAACATTTAGGATGATGTCCAATAGTTCATACTCGGTCACAAAAATATGTACCTTTTTTCTGGGGAGAAAAGAATTGATGCAGTACCATTAGTTGTTGTTGGCTGGGAGTCTGACTTATTTACTCAAAAGTCATGGGTTCTTTTCGACATGATTCAACTAAACAAAATCTTCTAAACAGATGCTAACACAACAAAATTTTTATTTTGATGATTTAAGTGGATTTCAAACCTTTACTTTTCAATTTGGTAGAAGAAAGAGAAACAATTGACATAGAGCCTAGGGGTGGCAATTTGTGACCCGACCAAACCTACTTGCAATTGATCCTCTTTAAGTAGGTTCAGGTTTGGCGTAAATGGGTCTAGGCTATAAATGGTTCGACCTGACCTAACCCATTTTTTAAATGGCTCGAGTTCAGGTTTAGCATCTTGACCTATTTAACACATTTTGATCCATTTATTGTCTAGGTCGGGTCATGACCCAACTCATTCAAGACCAACTCAATTCGTGTGAGACCGATCTAACCCATTTAAGACCTATGTAACCTATTCAGTCTGTTTATTAAACAGGTTCTCCAGGTCAAGGTTAGGTTACTTGTTTAATGAAAAAATCGGGTTTGGGTCTAGATTTTTGACCCATTAAATAATCAGGCTGGTTTAGGTTGACAAAGTTTTGACCCAACCTACATTCGACCCTGCCCGCATCCAAGTTGACCTGACCTGATTGCCACCATGGCATAAAATCCTTGAGAGAACCAACTCCAATTCTCCTTTTAGGTTTACCATGATCCAACCAGGAAAAAAGAGGAGTTACCTTGTTTAATTTAACCTTAATCATATCAAAATCCTTCTTTCATAAAATGAGGTGGGCTTTATTAACCAACACATAATCCATCAACATTTGGGAATGTTTTGTGGCAAATTCTTAACTGATGAGAACCCTGTTCTTAATTTGTATCGACCTTCTTAACTTTCTCCACATTAAAAATCAAGCAAATTCCTTTTGGAAACCATTTTATTATTTTCAACTCTTTGCACTGGATTCCTCTAATATGAGCAATTTGTTATTTCTTTTGAAATGAAACTAAAGAGGTTAGTAATGTCATGACAATTTCATTCTTGCAATAGATGCAAAGTGATACATATCATCTGCTAATTTGTATATCATATAATCTTTCTTATCATCATAATATTATTATATTTACCCATTCAGTAAGTTAATTGAAATTACCAAATCTATTATTGAGGTAGACATCTAAAGTTCATTACGAATTCCCCTTCCCTGCAGGTGTTAAATTGCCATGATTCAGTAATTTACATACTAGCACCTCTGAAGTATGCTACTGTTTATGGATGTTGTGATTCAACTATCGTTCTAGGAGCTATTGGTAAGGTATGGATACTGCTGTTATGATAACTTCACTCTCGAGCTATCTGTTATGGCGATTATTTTAGGAAATACAAAACCAAGGTTCTATGTACTGGACCATACTAGCTAGTATAGTGTGTACTATATGGTACTGATAGGGAACTGGTACCTAGTACATCCCTTGTACCAAGTGTTGGTATCAGGCAAGGTTTTGAATATCGATATTGTATCTTGTAGAAATTTTCCATCAGAATAATCTGGTATCAGGACAATACCGACCGTACAAACCAAAATTGATAGGATCAAAAGAATGAGAAATTTTCAATATACTCTAGTTGGTATGGTATGATCAGTATGCATTGGTACGGACCAATACGACAGGTACAAATTGGTATGTAGGGTCTTGGCCTCATCTCCCGTATCAGTGCCAGTTTTGGTTAGTACTGTACAGTTTCGGCAGCTTCTGAATCCATCGCACCAAGAGATGTACCATATTGAGAGTTGGCGCTAGGAGATGTACTATTACTGAGTGTTGGTATGAGGGGTTTTGGTTGGGTACAGGTGTGGGTACAGAAATCATTCGTTAAACCTTGATCAAAATAATTTAACTATCATTCCATTTCTTTTGTTGTTTTTGGTGCATTGTATTGTTGTGTAGAATTTTCTCCACTCATGCTTTATTTTATCCATACACTATTTTTTCATGGCTTCATGCTGTAAAGAGTTGCTGGTTTAATTTTAGTTCTTGCTAAGCTTGCTTACTAAATTGTTATATTTCAGCTTGTTCATGAACTATAAGTCTATCTCTTTTTTTGAACTTGTTGGAGGCCATGTGAGGTTCTCAGCGTACACATTTAAATGTTTTAGTAGCAAAATTTTGAATGTGCTTTTAGATTATATTTTGGTCAAGGGACTGAATCAAAATTAGAGTGTCATAGTGAATCATTTTAATTGTCCTCAGGACGATACAATAACATGATAAAATATACATACTAGTCTTTAGAAATTACAAACAAAGTAGCACTGTGAAATGGAGGAGAAATATTATAAGAATATGATGATAATTTTTAATTGCAAAAAATCAGTTTGAAGTTTATAGTATGCACAAGCCATCATAATTGCAGATTGTGAGTAGTCCATACATTTGCATTTAGGACACCAGAAACACAAAAGTTTCGAAGCCCCTCAAATAGTCAAGGGATGCATAATGTGAGTCTGCAGTATCAATTAGTCAATAATGGATATCTCTCCATTTTTAGATGTCAATGTGTCACAGGGGTCTAATTCTGTATAAAATGAAACTTATGTCTTTTTTTTAATATTTTTTTAATAAACATGTGGATGAAACCCCAATAGTTTGGGTTGCAACATACGAAGCTGTATTTGTGTTACCAAATAAATACTTACCTGCTTTTGGATTTGTGTATCAGCTCAAGAAATCAAAATTAATTCATTTCTGCTGAAAGATCAGACCATGTTTAGTAGACTCCATGTCATCTTTCAAGTGTATTATATTACAAGGCTCTAACATGGCTAATAATGTGAATGGAAGGATACTAGAAGAGCATCCTTGCTGATTGTGTTTGGAGTATAGATATTAGGAGCAATAATATCTGGCGTTCTCAGGGCCTTGATGCCAAGATGAAAGTGGAACGGCTTTGGTTAAAGATAGATTATGTGTTCTTGTTTACTGAAAAACAACATCTGGATTCCGGAGTCTGGAGAATGTTGGATATGTCATTTGAGTAGATTTTCCAGGTTTTTTCTTATAGTGATTTTGGCATTTGTACTTGTGAATTGCTATGATTTTTATTAAACAAAGAGCAAAATATTGTTAGCTTCAGATGAACTATTGTTAGCTTTGTTACCTTGTCAGGATCAGGATATTTAACCAGCTGGGAGCACAAGTCTGATACAGACTACACATAATTGCCTTGGGGTTTTGGATGAATTCAAGGGAGGTGATGTATAAGAGGAACAATCTTGGAACTAGATGAAAATTTGCAAGAACAAAGTAAAAGAAATTAAGCAGGGGGAAGCATAGAACTGATGGTGATGTAGTACTCTATGGGTTATAACTTGTGGCTGCTTTAGATGGTACATGATACCATATATAGATCTGTATTCTATACAAGTTTGGCATAATTTATTGAATGGACTGGGTTTCAAGATGGAAGGATGTCATTATTTGGATTTTTTGGTGAATGCCTCCAATTAGGCTCCATGCTAGAGTTGATGTTAGAAACAAATAACAAATATCAGACTTGATGAATGATATATTGGTCCAATGTCTCATGCTTTGTGTCAACTCATCTGGTAGCTAGAGCCAATCCTCAACCCATCTTCTCTCTCTAGTACCCAAAGAATCCATAGTAGTTTTTAAGCAGGCTGCCACACATTAGAAGTAGGACCAGGGCTGCCACGCTTTAGGTGAAACCGGAGTTGCTTCATGCAGATCTTCAAATTGTGGACCTTCACTTGCATAATCACCTGATCTCTTGTTTTTAAGCAGGCTGCCACGCTTTAGGAGGAGGACCAAGCACTGTCGGTTTGCCAATTGTAACTGTTTATCAACTACATCTCCTTAAAAATTGAAATCAAATTCAGTGACTTAGATTTACATTGGAAACATGAAGTGGCAAAAAGAGTGTTACTTTAATTTGAGTTTTGCATGACATTTAGCAATGTTGCATGCACATGCACACGGACATTGGAAAGAGGAAAAAAGAGATATTGGGATATATAGAACAAAATAATTTTAACTAATATAAAATTCAAATATTACATCGATAAAATATTAGAAGATATTATTTGTTATGCCTTTTAAAATATATATGTCTCTTATTCAAACTTCTTATCAGTTTAAGGATTTTAGAAAAATAGCATTTTGCAAAAGTATTAAACTAATACATTTTCGACCAACCTCTAAAAAGAACAATGCTGACTTTTAGCATTATTGTAGTAGGTCAGACTTTTGTTGGAAAAGTCCAACTCTCTACCAATTTATAAAGGCTGTATTTTAAAAAAAACGGCAAGTATCCAAGTATGTGACACTTACCTTATTTGAGTATGTATTCGATATGAATTTTAGGACTTGGATGTGAATGTTCAGGTAAAACAGCTAATTGCATGAACTTGTACTGACAAGCGAACCAACCAAACTACATTATGGTATAAAAGAAAGTTAAAGAAAATAAACAAAGTTAGCCTGTAACTGGTTGGAATATGTGGATATTGATAATAATTGTTGGGAATAGACTAAATGGGAGGGATCTATATTCAAAGAAATCACCATTGATTGGATACCTTCATATATGGAAAAGAGAATTAGAAATTGAGCAGACACATTTGGTGGCTACAGAATAAGCAATTGAGTGATGTGGTAATAATTGTTTTCTAGAATTAATGGTCACTATCACTTTTTACGTTGTGCGAGACTTGCATCAGAAGACATGAAAGAACCATAATGCTATTTTAGAAATGGGAACTATGCATGTTAACTCACGTAATGAAGAGAACTGAGTGTACATTTTAGGAAAAATAATAGTGCATACTGTTGTCTATGTAGAACAATGATAGAGTGCTAGGAGAGAGCGAAAATGCTATTTAGATTTAGAAAAAATGCATGCATATATAACTTTTTGTAACAAATATGTTATTTGGAAAGAGCAGTGTACATGAAGTGACCTTTGATACTTTTTGGGTCTGTTAATGAATGCTCCTTTATTTTCTAGAAACAATAAATGGTATGTTCTAACTTGCAAGATTTAGGTTTTGCAGTTTTACTTGCAGCATGGGCTAGCGATTATGGATGTTTGAGCTAACAGTGGAAGATCAAAAAAAGAGCTGGAGGAGGTCTAAATATAAAATAGTGGAATGTATAAGGAGACAAATTACTAAATAAGAAGATGGAATCTAAACCAGACTAGCTTGATCTGTGAATAAACTGCTCAATATGTTGTATGGTGGGCAACATAACAGATTATGCAAGATAAACTTTAGGGAAGAAAAGGGAACCCTTTCCCCCAATAAAAGCTGTTAGTTTTTATGAATCTTTGCTCTCCTAAAACTTAGAGACAACCAAAATTTCTTGGATCTTCTTGTTGGTTAACATGTATTTACAGGGGTACTTGGTTATATTGAACACAGGTTTCTTGAGACACCAGCATAGATAGTGCTTTAAGAAATGACTGCTAGATATAAAGGATCCAAAAAGTAAAAAATTTCTAGGAAACAAGCTTTTGCATGAGGAGAAATGTTCAGTAAAAAGTATTTTTACAACTCACTACCAAAAAAAAAAAGGTATTTTAACAGTCATACGAGAAAAGGTGATGAAGATTTATTTGCTGGAAAAGATGGAGAGGAAATGATTTTTTTAGGTCACATTGCTGCTGCTGATGATGATGCAGAAAATACTCAGTTATTGCTGAAAACAAATTATGTTGGATACGCAGGACTAGGGGATATTTTGCACATGAAGAAGTTCTGGAACTAACTATGACCGATTGATTTGTGACAGTAATGCGCTAGTATGAGTTTTTTTAGTTAACCTATCACATTGATGGACTTAAGTATAAGAAGAGTGCCAAAATAGGGAGATATGCAGAACGTTGCAATTTTTCATAAGATCGTACAGATCAATCACAGATATAAATTTAGAGATTTTAGAAAGCCAATGTGGCCTCATGCAAAGAAGTTCGACTATTGTGGTGGCTTCATCCTCAGAGAATTGAAACAGAAATCTGAAGTGGAGACAAGGCATCAACACATGGTTTCCTTTTATTTATTTATTTTTCTTTAAAGGCTTATGGTAGAAAGATGAGAGAGCATATTTGGTCGGTGATGACTGAGAAGGCAGGCACTTTTATTTAATGTAGTAGTTGTGCTGAGGACATATATATGGGAATTCTAAACAAGCAGCCTCTTATGATGCAACGAGGAATTCCTGGTCATGAGTTATTCTGCAGAAGTTAGATTAAAGCACCGCCCTCCCTCCCTCTTTTTCTGTGTGCTGTCAGGTATGTACTCTCCATCCGAAGACACTAAAAAGTTGTAAGGAAGAAAGAGCATTTTTCAACATTCTGTCATCTCATGGGAGAATAATTTAACCTCAACTTGGTCCTGGTGGTCATTCTTCATAAGTAGAATGGAAAGGTAGAGGTGTAAGCTTCCAATAGTTTGTTCACAGAGCTGTGATTGTAATTATAGTTTGTTTCTCTTGTCAATGTAGTTGGGTGGAGGTTTTCAACTTTTTGTTGGATGGGAATCTCTCTTTTGTAGGGAAAGACATTAAATCTTCTGAAATTACTTTTAAGTGCATCCATTATTATGTTGTTAATTTTTTGTTAGTTTTATTTTGGTGTGAATAGTTACAGTAATAAAAGACTTTTGGGCAATTCTGACAATGAAATAAATCTTGAATTTTTTGATCATCTGAAACGATTGCTAGATCAATTTGAAATGCTTTTACTGTCATTTTTTGATAGAAAATAACTTTACTTTGATATGCTATTGATTGATATGATGGAAATATTTTGGAATGCAAATATTACCTGTCTTCTTTTTGTCATTGCATAGTCTCATAGACGAGTTTGACTTTCTCCTCATTTTGGGAATTAGGGTCTCCAAGGTCTTTCTCTATTTGGAAAGATAGCGGTGGTTCTTATTACCTGCATTGTTTTTGTTAATCTTAACCATAATCATCCTGCCTTTTCCCCAACTATTGCATTTGTTAATGATGCTGATAATTATTAGTTAACCATACAATCGCAGTGAATATCTGTTGTACTTTTTCTTGCTGTGAATGTGGTAATTGTGATTTTCACATGTATGCAGGCTGTGAGAGTGGAGCATTGTGAAAGGGTACAAGTCATTACAGCTACAAAACGCATTTGTATTGCAAATTGTCGTGAATGTGTGTTTTTCTTGGGGGTTAACCAGCAACCTCTTATTGTTGGAGATAATCATAAATTACAAGTGAGTTGGTGCTTTATCTTTCTGTTCAATATCCTATTAGCATAGATTTGAATGCCACCTAAAATCATGCATATTGTTTCTATAAATTCCTTCAAGTAATTTATCTGATAGTTTGGAAATTTTAACAACTTCATTGATCAAACCTAACCGCCGCACCCCCCCCCCCCCCGGACCAAAAAAAAAAAAAAAAAAAAAAAAAAAAACCTTGCAAAAGCAAGAAACATATAGGACCAAATCAAGGCAGTCAGTGTGAGGAAGTGAGTTAGATAAAAGAGTATCACAAAATCATTGTTTTATACTCTCTACTTGCTACTGAAAGCATTCTCACAGAAAAAGTTTATTCGTGAGTTATTGTCTACATTACTAGATAAGCTGAAGAAGCGAGTACGTAATTAACCAAAATAACATCTTGGTCATTTACATCATCATCAGCCAGTGACAAAACATGCTCTCCTTTTAAATGTGATGAATTCCAGAGTCAGCCATTGGTCTTCTAGTTTGTTACTAGCACCTGATTTTCCTCACCTAGACCCTTTTCCTGAGTCCTTGTATGTTTTCTTCCGCATTTTAAATTTCTCTTGCACAATTAGCACACTTCTTCATCCTTGTGTTTATCCAAATGATCTCTACCAAACTAAAATTATTTATGTATTAAATGGAGATATGAAGATAAAAACATCTAAAGCTGAGTTTACACTTGAGATATTGGGATCGCATATCATCTTTGTTGCCACTACAATATATTTGGCCTAATGCTGCAATTTGGTTCCCGGAAATCCCCTTTCACTTTGACAATGATCTTGAATAAGCAATTGTTGTGTGTAAATATTTCCATTTTAGACCAAAGTTAACTTCAATTGATTCTCTCTAAGCTGTCAAACATGTGCATATGGCTCATCTAATTTGTCTCTAGAATTAACATCTTTTATTTTATCTTTGAACAGGTGGCCCCATACAATACCTTTTATTCACAGTTGGGGGAACACATGGCTCAATTTGGCATTGATGCAACTGTCAATAGATGGAACGAACCCCTTGTGCTGGGAATGGTTGATCCTCATGATTCACTTTCTCATCCTGCGGGGGTCTCTGATGTCCAAGCTGAGTCTGCTACATGTCTTGATCCTGATCAGTTCTCAAATCTTCTGGTATGCTTCATCTTTTTATTTCATTGCTCTGTGGATGCAAAGTCACTAAGTGTTATGTCATTATCTGTCCCTAGGATAACATATTTTATTTCATGAATCTTTTGTCTTTTTGACATGTCTCTCAGTAGGTAACAATTAGTATTTTCTTCTTGCCTCCTTTCAGATTTGCTTGTGCTGCACGACTTCCACTTGAATATCTAAGTAATTTATAACTGGTTAAATGGAACCTGTTTGTGTATTCCTCTAACATTGGTATGGCCTAGTACTAGATCTTTGACCTTTCCATAACTTCTCTTTTTTATATTGATGTGCAGATTCCTAAATGGTTTGAAGTTGAATCACTAGGGTCCACAAAATGCAATCCATTTCCATTGCCTGAGATTTATAAGGCATCCGAGAAGAAAAATGTATGTGGTCTAATCCTGGAAGGATACCCACCCTAAAATGCTTCTATGCAGTGGCTTTTATATTTATATTGTACATGTATATATGATTCTGTAGAAAACATGTTCTTTATGGTTTGACTTCATATAACCTGTTACAACACTCTTGCTTGGTATTTTGTTTACTGAGTTTGCATGTTGTGTAAATCCTGGTCTTGAGTCTGATTCATTGAGATATTCAATGGTTCCTTTTCAGAATTCAATTATGTGTGACATCCAACGGGCTATAAGTGATGCACAACTTGAGGAGAGCAGGAAACGGGAATTGGCATGTGCACTTCATGCTCATTTTAAGGACTGGCTCTATGGTAATTTAACTTTCTCTTGCTTTTTGCCTTCCATGTAATTTTGATTTTGCGCATCTCAATCACTCAGGCATCTCATCAGTTGAGATAGATGATCTAGAGGTAGTATTCATCGTCAAAAGACTTCCATGTTTGTTAGAAAGAAAAATTTTGCAGCAACTTAACAACTGAGAAAAAAACTTCATTGTTATAACTCGTTTCATTATAATTCATTTTCTCCTGCTGCCTAGCTTGGGTAACCAAAAAACACCAAAATAATGTTCACTCTCAGACCAGCGCTCATGCATTTTGAAACAGCACTTGGAATCCAGATGCCTTTTGCTTATGGTTTCAATTTTTCCTTTTCTTTTCATTGGAAGTACATGAATGCCTTCATTTATCAATAGCATCTGTTAATTAAAGACGTGTATGCAGCTATCCAACAGTAGCCACCATTTTATGCAACAAATTCGTGCTTCCACAACAAACAGAAATGCAACATCACAGTGAAACTCCAGCTGCAATTTTACCTTTCAACCGTTGCACATAGGGATTTCCTAATGTTCAATATGAATTAACAATAAAGATGCAATCTTGTATCAGCTCATTGTTGAACCCAATGCAGCAGTTTGATTTGCCTTCAAATTAGCAGAAGGTGGCTCTTGTATCCAAGGAGAAAACCAGATGGCCTTGCTGGTGTACTAATCTGTTCTTAGCTTAATTGCTGATATATGATGAACCTATGCAATCAATTGAATTCTATGCTTCATTACAAACTAAAACAAGAGAAGTTTCGCTGAACTTGATTTTTGTAATTCTTATTGCAGCTTCTGGGAACATCCGCCAACTCTATTGCCTACAGGGTGATTGAGCTGGTGAGCCTTTGTTACGAAGGCATTGTGTCTACAGGGTGGTTGAGCAGGCGAGCATTTGTTATGAAGGCATTCTGCTGCTCAGCATTATGTGGTGAAAAAAGGAAGCCTCCATTCTCTTCGCCACCTTTTATCCACCACCGTTGCTTTTTTCAATTCACTACTTTTATCGGAGGATTGTCTTTAGTGTACAATCACATGTGCAACATGGCACTCAAAATGTGGCATGGTTGCTCGAGAAAGCAATCTGGGTGTTAGGGTATATCCTTTTTGTTTCCATTCTCTTTGATTGTTGTTAGTTAGGTGGCGACATTTTTATCAACGGTCACAGTTTTATTATTTCCTCATGTATTCTGATGATGTTTGAGAGAGGATGCCTGTACGAAGATGAGCAAGTAGCTGTACTGTATCGGTTCATTCCATGTCAAGCAGCAGAACTTCATGATGATGCTCAGGTCAATACATCCGATCTCAAAATGATTTTGTCATCATTGATTGTTGGCTTTGGAACAAGGATTCAACTGATATTCCATTAGGCAAAAAAAAAAAAAAAAAAAAGAAGAAAGAAAGAGGGGAGGTTAGGCTGCACCTCCCCGACCCAACATCCATATCTCTTGCTGCTTATGTCTTCTGTTTTCTATTTTTTTTTTTTTACTGTTTTTGTTTGTCTACATGGTGTAAAATATAGGCTGTCACCTGCCGCAGAGAACCATCTTTAAATCAATGAGAGCATCTTTTTTGTCATTTTCTTTGTAGATTTTCTTGTTGTTTCTATTATTTTTTGTCTACGTGGCATAAGTAAAGGATGCCACAACTGAGAACACCTTTGCATTAACAAGAATTTTAACAGTCTTCGTTTCCCATTATTGCATTATGATACTGTTATATTAAAAGAACAATAATTGTTATTACTTAATTTTCAATATCCCTCTGATTAAAATCATAATTTAGAAAATTTGATCGACACCTTTTTTGGGTCTTCCTACGGTTAGCATGGTTCGAAGCATGATCATTAAGTATATGGCTTTAAGAAAATTGAATACATCACATTTACATGCCAAGAATTTGACTCTGGTCTACTTTATACCAGTTCAGAAAATAATATTTAAAACCTCTTTATATATTACTGGCCATTATGATGATAAGAGAGTCCGCTTTGTTCTGCCATTGTACTGGAATTGGACTCATGACTGTTATCTTGCCATTACAACACTGCAGAAGTGAGCATATAATAAGAGCAACATCTGTCATTTGGCAATTCCATTTCTTTTATCTGAAACTTCATATACCATTTGAGAAAATAATACTTATATTCATAACATATTTTGCTGATTATAATTTAAACAGTCATTAGAGAAATTATGGCAAATAGTCATCATGCTAAAATATAATATAAAATATACTATACATTATGACAAACAATCATCATACTAAAAATTGCACTGTCCATATCCATGTTTAAACTCATTAGAGAAATTAGCTTGATGTTCATGTTTAAATCTACTCAAGCTTGGAGAGTGCTATCATGTATTGCTTGATGCCTCTGTTGAAGGAAGAAGGTTTACCTGCGAGCGGATACTTTACAAGTTGTGCGTGGATTAGATACACCAAACTTCTCACGGAGTGGGATGAGGAGCGAAGTCAATTGTTTGGAGTTTTCTACACTTATGGGCGTAGAGGATAGTCACTCAATTTAGTCATTCAATACCTGTAACAAATGCCTATCTTTCGGGTCTAGTGGTGTTGTTAAGTGTCCCAATCCAACCACAACACGAGATATGTTGATCCATGAGGGTCATGTCATGTGTTTGATGGCCTATATGGTACATGTCGATTGCTTGCTTGTATCAGCACTCTCCATGTACTTGTTTTACAAGCGACTTCTCCAATGGAAAGCTTCAAAATTACAATGTTAAGCTTGTCCTAATGGACTTGTCCCTTCGAGATCCTCGAATATGGCAATATTCCTTTCATGCTTCTTAACATTATATGGCAATACTGAGACGAACCAGGATCATTGTTCAGGTCACGAACAACAATAAAAACGTAGCAAGTTAGGAAAGATATGTGATTTCTAAGACCTTGGCGGATCGACTTCTATGCCAGAGCCAGATATTAGAATATTAATAATTATAAATTAAATTTAAATTTTAAGAAATAGATTAGGAAATGCTGATTGATATTTTGATATTAGTTCTGTTTATATATTCGAATAGATTAAGTTATGTCGACCAATATAATCACGGCCAAGAAATAGTTTGTACATAACAATGATTGTCCAAAATCGAAATTGATACAAGCCGGTGTCTTGGCCGAGCAGAAGATACTTGACTAATCGTCTGTTTTGAGTGCGTTCCAGATTCTTTACAACAATAAGTGTTCCTTGCTCAATAGTTTTGTATCATGTTTACAAGTCTCTCCAACTTGGGCATGCAATGGGCGTTGATAGAATAGAATGTCCAATTCCAGTTGCGCCCCAAGAGGTTGCTTGTGTGCAGTTTGGGTTCACCATGAAATGAAAATTTATTTTTGTTTTGTGCCCAGGCTATATTTATTTCTGGATAATTTTAATTCACATCTTTGAATAATTTTAGATATATATGTATTCATTACTTGTTAACCGATTAAAACTAATAGTTCGTACCGGTTAAAACTGAATAATTATCAAAAAGGTGCTCTCCTATTTTTCTGAAATTTCGAAAGTATCCTTTATTATTGGAGCTTTATTCAAGGGCCTTTTTATTTTTTCCTGATTGAGCGAACTCAAACAAAGCTTAAGAAGTGATTTGATTTATTCACACTTATGTAAGCATGAAACAGAGCCATAGCTTTCACTTTCTAGTGTGCTTAAGCCATCCAGTTTGCCATCAAAAAGACATAAGAGGTCATTGGTTTACAGCCCCATCTATTTACAAGCTTATAGTTTGTTTATATACTCTTCTTACCTAGTCGAATCAAGTTATATCAACAATAATAGCATTGGAAATCAATATAATGCTAATATGGCCCTATTATAGCTGTTCAGATCCACATTTGCCTCGGAAACCTTGTTCAATCAATTTCTTTCTTTCTTTCCTTTTCTTTTCTAATTGTTCAACTAATTTCATTACTAATTTCTCTGCTAGGTTTGTGATTAACCTAGTTAGTTTATGGATCTTGACGTCAGATCCATATTGTATCCAAGAGTATATGTTTCACGATTGGATTGTTTCCCAATAGATTTTTTTAACAACTAAGATGATGGAAGCTTGGGTAAATATTTAGCGCACGGATTGAGAGGACAAGATCTAACTAGCTGTCTTGTATCAAAACAACACTCTCAAGTCAAGGATGGGTTGGAACTGGTGAAATATGAGACATAACACATGCTCGCCCATGTCAAGTGTTGATGCTTGCTGAGCAAACCCCCTTCTATAACAAAAACATTCCAAATCACAATGTCCAAGTTGTGGTAATCTGTTGATAAATCCAATACTTACATATACAGTGTTTTCCCTATTTGTGAACCTCGCGACTTCATGTTTGTCATGGTCTTGCTTTCTTAAATAGTAGTCCTCAAACCCACAGCCGCATGGTTTCTCTTCAACATATTTTACAGTCAAAACATTATTAAATGGCCAACATCTATATCAAATATGTGCATTATATATGCCAAATTATTGACAATCGTCTATCAAGATTTCTTCCTTTCAGGAGTTATGTGCGTAGAATGTGCTGTCATCTAGTTTAAATGTATATAAATCTCCCAAGCATTACCATCATGGAATAATTATGCGATAATGGCTAATATCATGCATTAATTGCATAGTAACAGCTCTTCACGATATGCACATTATGCATTCATGGCTGAGCTGGTGTAACTGTTATCGAGATCATAACTGGGGCTTTTTTTAGCAATCCTTAGCGGGTTAGGCCGATTAGAAAAACACCAAGGCCAACACTAAAGTCAGGGACTTTGGGATGGCCAATATTCTTCCCATTAGTTTGGTTTGTTAATCCCACTTCTATCGCATATTAATCACGGACCACATCGCCTTATAAAACCCGACCATAGTATTAAACTCGGAGAGTGCATTTTAATAGTCCCATATAGAAAATTGAAACGAAATTAAGTGTATAAATGTATCGGACGTCGGGATGCTTTGCCACCAGACTCAGTCGCGTGGGCTTGTAATCCGAGCGGGGGGTTATAAGATGGCTTGGACTTTTTTTTTTAGCTGCAGCGGATGAATCATACAATTCTAGTATGGTTACATCTAATAAGGTTAGAAAAAAATAAATTTCGGAGCACTCTAGATAGCTCCCCCTCTCCAACCTATAAGGTACCCCCAAGTGATTAGCCACATACAAAGCCACGCAGTCTGCATCTTTATTTGCCTCTCTGAAAACGTGCTTGATCTGGATGGCTTGGGCTTGTTTAACGAGATCAACTCCTTCGATTATCGGGTGGGTGTCGGTGCATTAAACAACACGACTTGAAAAAAAAAAAAAAAAAAAGCTCGATAGGTCAGCCATCTTTTCCTTTTTTTTTGGGTCAAAAAAATAATATTTTTATCATTCAGATGACATGACTGATAATAGGAGAGGGATAGCCCTAAAAGGATGGAACTGTAATGGGCAGGTCACCTTTTTTGTTTTTTTGGCACAACGGCGGCTCACATACAACGGGTTTAAGTACAACCCATGAAATTAGAAAAAAATAGATAATGCAGTGGGGACGAGATAGACACATAGGTTCCCTAAATGAACTCTCTGTAGACATGGGAAGCTCAGTAGAAAGCACACTCACCCAGTAAGCTGGAGATGTTGTGGAGCAGGCACATCCCGCTGGCAGCGCACCCTTGAGACCCTGAATCCATTTGATCAATGTGGCCGAGTTTTCCTCTAGGATGATACGGTTCGCGACCAACACCCATCTCGCATAGGTGGATCCTTCCCATGCTGCTCTAAGCTCAGCTCAGACAACATATTGGTCGAAGATCTGCCGATCCCCAACTGCCACTACTCTCGCATCCTGGTCTCTGATAACAAACACAACGCCATTGCTGCTCTCTGCCCCACCGACGCTGCCGTCGAAGTTCATCTTGAGAAAGCCGGGGGGTGGGGGTTTTTAAGAGACGAGCACAACCCTGGACGCTATAAGAGCGAAATGGAAACCTCAGATTTTTTCCTCACTAACCCAAGGGATGACAACGCAGTAGTGCCAATGACCTCTATCACATGGAGGAGTGCTCTGTCCACCACTATCCTCGGATGAGCATCTTTGTCCTCAAAGACACAGGCATTCCTATTTAGCCAGTAGTGATAGGCTAGATAGGCAACCCTAATCCCTCGTTCCACAAGGTCGAGCCTCTATGAAGAAACCTCCAGGAAGGTTAGAAGCTCCTTAGCCCACGACCACCCCTATCACATGCTAGAAGAAGCCGAAACACACTCCAAGATCTGAACAGCTCGCCGACAGCCAAAAAGGACATGGAAGATAGAATCCTCCTCCGCCTCCTGGCAGGCCCAATAGCTTGGGAGGATGGGTACACCTCGCCGAGCTAGCACTCTTTTGGTGGGCAGTCAGCCCCAGGCTACCTTTGAGACGAACAAAGCTACTCTGGGGTGAATACGCAACCTCCATATCCAACTCCCATCAATCTGCTCTGCCGACAACCTCCTGATCAGCCCTAGAAGATCCTCTACCTTCACCTCTGGCATGCCTATACTGCTTCAAACCTGCCTGTCCGCGACCTCCCTTGCAGGGATCGGCATCACCAACACCTTCTTGGCTAACTGCTTACCAAACACCCGCCGTACAAGGTTCTCATCCCATCTCTTCTCTCCTGGTGTAAACATGTCACAGACTCTGCATCCCTCCATCCAGGTAGCTTCGAGCATGGTGGGCCATCTACATAGCGGCAGGTTCGCTAACCATCTGTCCCCCATGACGTCGATGGCTCGCCCATTCCCAATCTCTAGATAAAGGAGCTACGCTAGCCCACTCGGAAGATTGACGGGTCGGCTGGGTCCCCATACTTGGCCCTCATCATGGAGCCCTAAAGACTCGCCGGCTCTAAAAGAAATCTGATTGCCAGTCTGATGGCGAAGATCTCCCGTCGCTCTGACAGAGAGTGGATCCCCAACCCACCACTACGGGTCGACTGACATATCGTGTCCCATGCTAGTAGGCGAACGCCACCGCCACTCTCCTACTGTCCCCAGATGAAGCTCCTGAACAAGCGCTCTAAGCACTGCAGCACTGCGATCGGCACCAAGGTGTTGGATAAGAGATAGATTGGAATCAAGTTGAGAACTAAACATACCACTATGATCTTGCCCATCATAGACGGGGCACTCGTCTGCTAACCCTCCAGTCTCCGCCCGATGTCATGCTCTAGGGAGGTGCAATCCCCTCTGCAAAGGCATCGGCCTGTGATCGGAACCCCAAGGTATCTCAAGGTACCCTCCTGCTCCCCGATGCCCAAGATTTCCATATTGACGGCCTTCACCCCAGGCTGAACCTTCGGGCTGAAGCAGATCATTGACTTCGCCAAATATTATGTTCTTCTATAATAAAAAATTTGAGGACTAACAGTATTCATCAAATATTGCAACAAAAATTGTAAATCAAGGTTTTTTCTTATGCAATATTATGTTCATCATTGGATATATAAATATATAAATATAAAAGAACTCAGACAAACAACTCATACTATTGCTTTTCATTCTAAAATTCAATTCATATCATGTTGATATCAGACGATATACAAACTTCTTTCAAATATTGAAAATTCTAAAGGCAGTATCCGTTATCAAAAAGTTTACACAGACATACGCCATGTCTTCTTTGAAATCAAATAAAGAATCATTTCCTGCTGAATAATGTCAATGGCCACCCACTTCTGTAAAAATTTTAGTACCTATTTGACACTGCATCTGCTCAATTAATCCACATCGTGCTTGATAACAATTTGCACCCGTCATCAGCTCATGTTTCACAATGATCAAGCAAAATGTAACACGAAATCTCCAATCAAAAAAGCACATTTTATCATATCTACCATAACAAACCTCACGATGATAAACTCTCTTAGACATAAAAACAGATACCAAATACGGCATTATATATATATATATATATACATATATATATACATATATATATATACATATATATATACATATATATATATATATATATATATATATACATATACATATACATATATATATATACATATACATACATATATATATATACATATACATACATATACATACATATACATATACATATATATACATACATATATATATACATATATATACATATATATATATATATATATATACATACATATATATATACATATATATATATATATACATATATACATATACATATATATATACATATATACATATACATATATATACATATATATATATATATATATATATATATATATATATATATATACATATATATATATATATACATATATATATACATATATATATACATATACATATATATACATATATATATATATACATATATATATATATATATATCATCAAAGGCAAAGTTATGTCTCGCATATATTGACATTGCGATATACCATATAATGGCTGCCGTCGAGTGGATGTTTACTACAGGAATTTCTTCTGCCATACTTACAATCTCTCGACTGCGGTGCTCTTCAGGAGTGGGAAATCAGATACATTCTGCCGGTGAAGAAATCTTCCAAATTTATTCATGTACAACGATCATAGGAGTACAAATTTTAAGGACAAGTTGTATTAACTATGGTGCCTTAATTATAAGAACCTACAGTTGTTAATCAATTTGTGAGAACATGATGACTTGGACATCCATCCAAGCGTAACATAATGACATGGAGTATTGAGAATAACTTCCCATCAAGTTCTCTGATATATTGAATTTGAGTCTTGCATGCATGGCTTCCTGCTAGAAACATTACACGCTTTTTGAGGAGGCACTGCCATCAATCTCATCATTTCCAAATAGCTGATCCACGATCTACATGCTTCAAATATGCTCACCCCAAAAAATAGTAAGTGGTTTAATCTCAAATTCTGCAGCTTTTGAATGAAACAAGATGGCCTATGCGGCTATATCAAAGTTCTGAAAGAAAACCAGGCACCAGGTCACTGATTGATAAATTAACTGAGCATGGTTTGTATCACACACCGAACGAAGATTTGCAGAAGCAGATCAAGCAGCAGAACTCCAAGGGAACACGAGAACTCTTTTCAACTGCTCCTATTGTCATTTTGAACTTTAAGCTGGCTGCATGAATTTCCTGATATGATATATGTAAATTGCTCGATATTCCAATAGCTTATTCATTGCTTACATTGGTTTTAAAGTAACCAAACAGATGCTGACCACCGAACATGGCAAGGCTGAGCCAACGCTTTCTTGCAACCATCACTGGAATAACAAACTGAATTGATTTTACATGTTTTCATCATCATAACAAACAAAAAGAAAACTAAGATTTATTTCAATATTTGTCTCATCATGGTTTCTGAAAACAGAAAATGGATTGCCAACAACAAGGTGCGAGCATTGCGAGTCTTAAGATGGTCATTTCATAGAACATATCCAAGGAGAATGCAGTAGACCCGTCATGGCTGAGGTCATTAAAAGAGAGCTCATTTTACAAGAAATTAAGTACTAGTGGAAGGCCTTTTCTCAGTGGTGTAAGGGTAGTATTCTCTACCATTATCGATTCTTGTAGACCGATCCCCAATGTCCAGCACAGCAGAAGTGAAGGCCAGACAAGAACCTGCAGATATGGCTGTTTGAAAGCTCCTCCCTGCAGATTGAAGAGTGATCCATCCAAATTAGAAAAGATAGATATAATGAAGGCAATAGAACCTTCAATGGTCACATTAAATGCTAAAAAAAAGGGATCATGAAATGGGAGAACCACGAACAATAATAAGATAAACTATGCAAATATAGAAAATTAACTCATTTGTATTCAGAAAGAATAATGGAAAATAGACCAAGAGAATTCAGTTCATGTTTAGAGCAGTTCCATTTCAGAAATAGATCCTAGCCAAACGATAATATTGGCAAGTTTTTTCATAAGCAAAACCTACAAAATTATTCCAAACCTTTAATAATAAGAATAATGGCGGTGTCATTTGAGAATAAGATCCTTGCATTACAGAATCATGCAAGTTCTAACATTCCTAGATGCTTGTGAAGTCTCAAATGCCATACGACTATTGCTTCCATGCCTGCAAATAAAATTTTAACTGATCCACATTCCTTTCTACTCCCTTCGCCTAAATCATAGATACTATTGGCAGTCAAATCACCCATCAGATATAATGCTACTTCATGGAAATGCTCTATGGGGCCTCAATTTTTTGTATTCACAAAGCAACTATAATGCCAAATAGATATCATTACTCTTTAGGTATGGATTTTCACTTGAAGGCTGGAAAGAAAAAGTATTGCATAAATCCATAAGCCACTGAAAACTCAGTCCACAATCCAAACATCTCAAGGAGACAATTTGTCGGGTCTATACTTAGATAATGGTTTATTTTTTAGGGCCAATTTAGCATCGCTTTTATTTCTTCTTTTCTATTTTTAAAAGTAAAATCACAAAAAACAGAGACAGAAAACATGTTTGATACCATTAATTTTATTTTCTATTTTTTAAATCACTTTAATTATTTCAAGGAAAAATGAAAGTAATAAATCTTCCATTTTTGGTATAGAAGAAATTGTTACTTTTAGTGTTTTAAAAAATAAGAAACACATTTTTTTACCACAACCACCAACATCGCCTCCACCACCACTACATTGCCTCGACCACCACTGCCACTGTCATCGTCGCTGCTTTGCCACTGCCATTGTCGCCACCTCCGCGGTCAGTGCCTTCACCACTATTACCGCCGCAGCCACCACTATCTCCATTGCCGCCTCCACCACAACACTATTACCATCACAACGCCTCGACCACATCATTGTGCCCTTGACACCACCACTATTGCCTCCACTACCATTGCCGCCACCTCCATCACACTACCACCGTCATTGTTGCCAACTTTGCTATATTGCTGCTAGACATACCACCACCACCACCACTACCACTGCCACCTCCACTGCCTCCATTGTAACTACTACTGTTTCTACCACCATCGCGATTTTTGTTTTTGAAAAATAATTGACTACACCAAACATGTTTATATTTTTAAAAATTAAAAAAATAAATATAAATTTTATTTTCTATTTTTAAAAATAGAAAAATAAAAATGAAGCCAAATAACACCTCAATAACCGATAGTAATTTATTTTAAAACCTATTTTAAACAATAAAATAAAGCGCATGCATGAACACAAATATTTAGAGATGCAAAAAGCGATTGCCTATATGTTATTTTTATTTTATATGATCCAAACAAAAAATTAATTTGAAATTACAGATATTGGATTTCATAGAGCTTTATGCGCAAAAGGAAAATCTCTAAACTGTACCAAACTTAAACCTAAGGACCCTACGATTTCAGCCAACCTATAAAGATGCGAACACAATCAACTTAACAAAAGCTGTAGAAAGACGGAATATATTATCAGCAGACATTAGCCTAACAAACAAAAAGTATGCCATATATAAATGAATGTGTAAAAGTACGCTATACATAAATGAATGTGTACAACAATGCCACTGGCTCCCATCAACAAATTTATAGATGGAGAGAGATAGCCCTTCTTCAACTGTAAAATCCAAATACAACAAATTACATAAATTCGATCTTAAATGGAAAAAATCATCTCTCTCCTGGTCAAAGTTCAAGTCTTTCTAAAAACATGAAAACAAATATTCCAAACATTTTTAGAAAGAGCATGCATCATCTCCAGCTTCCACACTCCGGCCTTCTGGAAAAAGAAGCAGTGACACGATGTTATTCCTCAGCATCTCTAGTTTTTAGTGTTGTGTTTTTTAAAAGGCTGCTAATATACAATCACAGCTTGGGTGCAGCACTATATGATTTTTTCACATGGTTGATATCACATTGCTCTCCATAACAGCTAGCACTCTGGAGTCCTTACAAATATAATTTATTGAAACCATGTAGCTTCAAAACTTTTATATTACAGCAGGTCCTTTGTAGATGACCAGATATTCTACAGCATCAAATAATTCTAGATATCCATATACCAGCTGTAAGGGAGGAAGATAAACTTCGTGAAAGGCATTTTTTTCAGATTTCGACATTGACTTTCACTCCAAAATTAAGGGAGATGGAAAAATAAAAAAAAAGAAAGAAAGATAGTAATGATAAGAAAGAATATTAACAAAAATATATTTCCAAATTTAGTTGAGACAAAAAGGGAAAAGATGAGAGAAATTGTAAAATAATTGCGCGAAGAAAAAATTATACATTTTCCCTTTCAAATGCCTGATCTGCAATTGCAAGATCTGGACTTCTATAGAAAATTATTACAAAGTTCCCGAAATTACTCCTTAAAAACCCTAAATCAAATAAACAACAAAACCAGGCCTCTCCAAGCAGTTAAATCAAAAGTTTGATATAAACAAAAATCATTTCCTTTATTTCATGGTTTCTCAACTAGATAAAAGTTCAAGTCATCTATATGTGGCCTAGCTAACTAGTACTCTTAAATCTAAATATATAATTTGTTGCATTATAATGTTTTCTGTTTAGAAGCTTCTACAATACGCAATATGAAGGAAAAGGGCTCTAGAAAGACAAAAGGTGTATGACAAAAACATGTTTACTCTCCACAAATTTGTATTTTCACACATTCCATTCTAAGTAAATATTATAAATATCTTAGAAGGTTCAGCTTTTTTTGGCTTATAGATATATTTTATTGTTGCCATTTGTTAGATTGAATTGACTTTCATACAACATTGTGGTAAATTAAGAGGACTTCCCAATAGTACAGTAGACCTGTCAAAGGTATGAGAACACATTAGTCTTCCTAAATTGGTCTTTAGCTTTTATTTTGTTTAGAAGCATTCACATGCATATATAATATGTACCCATGCGCACGGACAAATAAATATGTATATGTACATACATACATAGACAAATGCATATATACATTTGCCAAAAATTGGATGGTTATAAGGTATGAAATAATTTAACTTGGAAAAATCAGGTCACACTGAAAAAAAAATGTAAAGATATACTGAATTGCTAAATTAGTGACCTCAGAAAGGTCTCTTAGTCACAGCCCTAGAACCAAGATCCAGGCTCCCGAAAATAAGACAAGCTTGGAAGGTCGGCATTCCTTGATATTTGAGCTAGGACAATAATGACTTGCATTATTATCACTACCATGGTTTACAACAAGTTACAATATCTCCTGAGGTGTTTTTAATTGCTAACAAGTACCTATACAATACATCCCACATATTCCTTAAAGCATGCCAAAAGTAGCTTTATCGAGAATAGGACAAACTTTCAGTTAAAATGCATGAAGCACTGAACGAAAGATGTTAATGAGATTGAATACTAAGTTGCTTGTGTGTTTGGGTTATAGGATAGGTTATCACCTTGGTTCTCCCTGGGTTGGTTGATAACTATGATTACTTCCAGAAGGTAGCATTGATTAATAAAGTAAGGTCCATTCTTTATTCACAATAATTGTTAGACCTCTCTAGTCCATTTTTATGGAGTTAGTTACAGAGAGTGCATTTATATGCCTTGTCAGCAATTAAAGGAGTAGTTTGTTTGCTAGAGAGAAAGATATACAGAGAGGATATGTCAAATACATGACATGATCATTCTACAAACCAAATAGCAATTACTCTCGAACCCTAGGTTTATCAACTTCATTTTATCAAAAGCTATATCATTACTTTAGTAATCCTTTGGTTCATTATAAAATAAGGGCCAGAAAATATTTTCAAAAAAATATTAGTGCCAATTCTATTATAACTTCCTTCCAATAGAATTCCATCCATAATTGGTCTTTGAACCTCCATTCTGATTTATAACTATGTTGTTTCTAGGTGGATAACTCATTACTTCGAGTCCCTCCCTTTAATCACATATGTCATCTCCACCCCATGCCAACTTCATAACGATCAAAGATGGCGCCTAAATTCAAAAGCCTAAATATCGTGTTGTCATAATAGTAGCTCTTTTCTGGAAAACAATAATTTTGAATTTTCTCGAAAAGTTTTTAAGGAAGACCTCTCACGGCACACAATTTCCTAGAAATAGTCTTATAGCATAAGAAGAACATAAAGCAATGAACGTTAAATCTATCCAAATGGCATTTACCTCCCAAAATCATGTAAATTGGAAAATGGATTGGTGGAGAAAAATAAACATACAAATGTTGATAGTCAAGAAGACCAGTAGCTATGAACTTAACCACTCTGAGTTATATACAATGCCTCCTTTATAAAAAATAATTACTTCATCTATCATGTATCTCTCAGTGAAAGAAATTTACTTTATGTAAAGCACTTGCATCGTGGAGATATGAATGTTGAGAAGGATGCCTGGTAAAATAGAGAATGATAGAAATGCATACAATGGAACAAGTCAAGAATTATCCAACATGGATTCGAGTATGTTCACCACATTACAAAATGAACACAAGAAGACAATGAGAAATGAGTGGCGAATGGGCCACAGAAAAAGAAAAAAAAAAGATTAGGAATTGAAATTTTCACTAATAATGACATGACAATGGTGGGAACAGTTCAGAAGAGCTTGTTTTCTTCCTTATGTTAGTTCAACCATTTTCATTGTTGATGATGTGTTTTCCTTTCAATACAATCATAGAGTATTATCATCCCAATAAATACTCGGTGATATGTTAAACATATATAAGGTAACTCCAGATAGGTTCATGAACTACTGGCCATAAAGCTATGGTTATATGTGATGAAGACCATATGAGGCCTTAATAAGAAAATAAGGTTCAGTTAGATGGAAAGATTTCATCAGCGGGAAAGACACGAGCAGTTCTAGGAAGGTTTGAATGGTTAGCTGTTATCGAGATCTAGTCATTGATAGGAACAATAGTCACAGACTCGATAACACCAAACAAATAGGAGAAAAACTGTTATTTGTAATTATTGATTATGGTTCTTAATACAGAGAACTGCAAATGTCAGTACACCTAAATCTAAAGAGTGTTATATTAAAAGCTTGTGATATATAAATTGCAAGCACAGTGTATGCCGAGTATTTTAACAGTTTGCGTTGTGATAACAAATTAATGCTTTGTGAATCAAATTTGTCATGAAACTTACAAAAACTAGCAACACTCAAAACAGTTCGGAGAGGCCGACAACTAATTTACTTCTGTGTTATTCATGAGAATGAACACATCAACATAAAGATTAAAAAATATGAATCTTGCATCCTCTTTAGCAAACTTATTGATAGGGAGGAAAAACAGTACATTTGGTATTATTTTAAACAAACTTATTGATAAGATAGAAGTTCATGATTCAAAACTGAGTAGCATAGCTAAATATATAACTATACACTAACAGGCTAATTTATGCAGAACCATGCCATGACTATCATAAATTAACAAGTTGTGGCCTGATATTAATTAGCTTACATAATACTCCATGGAAGCAGCCACCAGCATCCTAAACTGAAAACATAAAAGGAAGAAGTACATGCTACACAAATGGGTCATGTGAATGATGCACAAGCATTAGATATTCAGGACGAAGTGGACTAACAGAGTGTCCTACAAGCACTAGGAAAACTAGTCAGATATTGTATGAAAATCTAGCTCAATCTCATCCAACATGTTGCACCTTAAGCGAGAAACGCAAGCTAGTGCAAAACCAAACAACTTGTATTTTTACTAGATGCAGAAGAAGACTAACATAATTTGTCTCTATGGACTTTGGAATGGGTCATAAAGACACAAGAATAACTTAATATAGCTGGGTTCATTGACAATGAAACAGAGTAACATAGTAGCTACTAAGTTTCTTGAAGATATGAAGTCCCCTTTTTCCCCCGACTGAAACAGAGTGGTCCTCAAGTTTGAAATTAATCTACAGAAGCAGCCAAGATTTATGACAAGGTGGGACAAACATACGGATGAGAGAAAAAAAGTTGATATATGATAGAGTACGATTTTGGAGTGTATAAGTTTGATTAATGAAGGTGAAGCACTGTGATAACAAGAATAATCTCAGCATTGACAAATCAATGTGGAATCAATCTTATAGATCCTCCTGCAAAGCTATTGGTAACAAGTGATTAAAAAATGCTAACAGTGAGAACAAGAATCTAAGAAAATTAACACCGGGCATAGTAAAGCAATTGATAAAGAAAAGTCATGAGTGACCAAATTATTATATTATGAACACAAAAATGTCTATCATGGGACCATAACTAGAAAAGAAACAGCTCCACCTTTTGGAAAGGTTTGATGGTTCTCGACGACAATAGGAACATATCCAAGTTCAGTTCTAAGCCGACACTTTTTAACTTGTCATAGATGCATAGGTTGTCGATCCTCTATAAAAGACATCTTTGTGTACCTTATTTGTAGGCGATGATGAACAGAAAGATGGGTAGAAATTTAAAATTAGTTCATCAAAAGCAAGAAACACTATTTCTTGTGGGATATATACAAGCAAAGAATGCACTAAAGATGATACAATAAGATTTTTTTCACTAAAAAGGCCATTTTTCACTATGTTGGTTACATCACTAAAAAAGGCTGGAATATAGATGCGGATGTTTCAGCTAGGACAAAGTCCAAGTAAATGGAGTGGCTTATCTTCCTATAAAGTGTTTTGTAACAACTGAATATCATAGAGAACTAAGGCACATTGAAACAAGTTTGTTGTAGTATGGATCTATATGTCTATGCTGTGGAGACAAAAACACATAATTAGCTTGGCAAAGACAAGAAAGGTAAAATGGATTTTCGGTTACAGTAGGAAGCCTAGAATTAGATTTAAGTATGTTGAAATATTTGGGTTTTACAAGTAGAAGATAATGAGTAGTCATTTGATATTATTTGGTCATATGCACCATAGGCGAAAGATGGTAATGATGAAAATGCACCAAATATCAAGATTTCATGTCGAAGGTTTGCAAAAAAGACAGAAAAGGGGAAACATACAACTTGGATAGAAGAGATAAAAAAGGAACTTGATGTCATTTTCATTTCACAAGTTTGGGCCTAAAAATCAAGGTCTATAAAACCGGTATTGAGAACCGTACTAGAACTTTACCAGTTTGGTACAATATAGTCAGTATGGTACAGTATGCACCTTTTATCAAGATAGGCTTCCAACATTTCTTATTACTCCTAGCCACAATCCCTCCCAAGGCAGGGTGGTACAGGATGGTTCCACTCCAATATGGACCGGTTCAGCTCATATATAAACCGAACCTCAATACTGTAACAATATTTTATCGATATAGTACGGCATTATCGGGTATAGGACGGTACGACAAACCTTGATAAAAACCATTGCCAAAGTGATGTTTCTAATTTATGCGATGGCTAATTTCCTAGAAATTTATGAACACATAGGGAAGAATATATGAAAAGAAGAAGAACAAAAATATATTTATAAGAATTGAAAGCATATTTTAACATAGTAAACAGTCTCTCTTACAATCAGTCACTATTACATCTTGTAACTGGCTATCTAATATATTTCTTGGTTGAGGGTTGAAAACCTGTATCTCCTTGCAAAATCCAGCATCACAAGTTTGAATTAATTTATCAACATTAATAACTTGTCAGAACAAAAACTGAGAAGCCAGGAATATGAAAAGTGACATTGATTTTCTAAAATACTTGGAAAAAGTGACATTAATTTTTAGAATACTTCTGATTGGGAAACAAAACTAAGGAGTAAACAAGGTGAAAGTGGTGATTCAATGCAGAGATGAAGGATCACACAAGCATTACCAAAGTGGGTAAAAAAATGAAGATTTCCATAGTAAGAAAAACATACATATCATGATGGGTTGGCTTTTGTGATTTCCCAACTCTAATACCTTGATTTAGGATCCAAATTTCTAATAGCAACTGGTTCACATGCTTAAACATGTAAGTAAAAGAACATAAGAATCATTATCAACTATATATGATAGGATTGTAAATTAGTTTTAGATAGAAGTCAACATAATGAACTCAATTGATTACCAAAGTATATGATGTCACGTGCCCTTCTTATCATAAATCCCTTCTCAGTAACCACTTTCTGACAATTAGAGTACTATTCCTCTATGAGAAACGCAAGTTTAAAATTCATATTGTAATAAAATTAATAGGCTAAAACTGCAATACCTTTAAGCCCATAAACAGATGCTCCGGCAACAAAAGCACCGACTGCACCATTAATAAAATCCCTCTTCATCCTTTGCTTCTGCACCAACTGCTCCACACCAATGTAGAGCCCTCCAATGGCAGCAAAAGTGAGCCCGTAGTTACCACACATCTTCAGCGTTCTAATTAACCCGGGGAGCGCTACGTGCCTCTCTACACGAGGCACGTCATGCCATGTAGCAACGATTGTACCCCAGAGCGCACCGGCAGCTAAACCCGTCGTCGCTCCCTTGACCGTCTTCATCACCGGTGAATCCTCGTCCTCGATGTAAAGCTCTGATTGATCCATCCTTGTGCTTCTAGCCATTGAATAGATAAATAAATCCTAAAATTAGGTTAACCGATCTAAAGATTTCAAGAAATATGAGCCACCATACCTATATCAAATCAAGTCGCAGGGGAAAATTTAGGATCATTCAAGAAGAAAGGAAAACCCTAGAATTCTAAGATCACGATTACGATCAAGATTCGAATTTTGACGGATTGTTTAACAATAGGTCAAGAATGCAAGCGATCCGTGACACTATTTCCAATCGAAATTAAAGAAAAAGCGAAATAAACAGATCTAGACAAAAAAACCGAAGCCCTAAATTAATTCAAAAAACAAGTTACTTGTTCCTCTGATTAAATGAGATTGTAAACGCGAACGAATTAGGGATAATATAACAATCATTCAAATGAAATAATAAATAAACGGAAGAAAAGACTTTGATACCTAAAGAGGCGGAAATGCTCCTTGGGTTGCACGCGCAGTGGTGATCTCGCTCTCCGCTATTATTCCTCGCGTCCCCCGCGAGCTTCCTAAACCGAAAGGGGGGAACGGAATTTACCAAAATGCCCCGATCGTTTTGATCTTGATCAGACGGCTGATGGGAGTGGAGGGCCACTTAATCTTCTCAACTTCTACAACCATCTGATTAAAATCGGGGCCACGGATTGTTGGTTCTGCATGATTGGGTCCTGGGCCTTTCTCAAGCCCATTAAGGTTTACTGAGAGCCTGGTGTGGCATGTGAGCCCATAGGCCCGTTAGACTGATGGCCCATCTAAGAATATCTTTCCCGAGAACAATGGAATATTCTTAGTTCTTGAGAAAATGAGCATTGAGCAGCACCTATTTGATTTGCATGGCTCAAGCATTTGAGGGAGAATATAGCCAAAATTTGCACCCTAAACTTTCTTAGGGAGGATGGTTGCAACTATTGAGCTATAGTGCAGATTATGAGGTCCAACTTAATATTTCTTCGACAAGTATACATAAATTTCTAGAAGATATCTGATCTTTCTATTCCCTTGCCAAGAGAACGACATGATTGGAAAATGTATGTTTTTCGGAGGGTAACGCCAATAGCAGGTTCTATACTCACATAAAAATTTGTATATGCAAACCATAAGATAGTCTTCTCGGCATCCACTTTGGTCCACGCTAATATCTAGTTTTTATTCGAGAGGATGGTTTGGAATAAAGATCATAGCAGAAGTCTTAAAATTAATCAAGTTTAATACAAATATCATAATCTTTCATGGATTGCCGGTGTTGCCATTGGGAACCGGCCTCAGGCGTTGAGTTGATGGGGGTCATTGGAGATCTTGGATTGATTGTTGTCCGGATCAAAAAGATCAGATAGGATTATTACACGCCTCTACGGTAATATTCTGATGTCCACTGCGCTCGATTAGTGGTGATCTTGACATCAAGTACCCACGAGTTGGCGTCGGACGACAAAGGAACAGCTTCGAGTGACGCTCGAATGTTGGCTTCGACTTGAAACAGTAAAAACAAAAAAGTCCACCCACCGAGCATGTCCGGCAGAGACCTTCTGATGCCTAAGTTAGGAGGGGGCCTAAGAGAGGCAGAGAGACAACACAAGAGACTTGAAAGAAAACTTATGTGGAGGGCCCCCGAGAATGCGACGTATAGGGCGAGGATCGAAGCTCGTCGCCGAATAGTTTGGGGCCATACAGTGATTGATAAGGTAACAAATCGCGTATCTTGCCTATACTTTTAGGTCATGAGATTTGCATAGGCATTGCGTTTGTTAGGAAATAGTCAACGACCATGACCAAATTATTACCAACTGCGGAGAAAGTTTGAAATATAGAAGACTCGCGGTGCACCTTTTGGGTAGACCATATGGCAAGCTTTAAATGGTTAGCCCACGACTAGGTGGTGAGCTTTTATTGGTCGACTCGTCTTGTTAGTAGAAGTCGATTTTGAGGTATATCAATTGGTATTACCAGTAACTAGGTAGGGTGGGTAGTTTCAAAGTGATGTATTCCTGATAGAGAAATCAAGCTCCACGCGCTAGCTAAAAGTAACCATCCATTACTTAATGAAGCGGTGGCCTGTTAAGTCAAATTAGCTGGACCGGCTAATATATTTGATTTTTCATTTATAACCACATTGAACCATTGGGTGATAACTTGAGCAATAACAATGGAATGATGAATGAAGTTGGGCCTGAGGCAAGAGTAAAACTATAAGATAGTAGCCTGATCAAATCTAGCTTGACATGGTAAGCAGCGCCTGATTATTTTAATGTGAGTGAAATGGGACTCATTCCAATATCACACCCCACTAGTTAGCAATTAGAGATCCTTTAGGTTTGAGTCTTCAATGGTACATTCAGAGTATTTGAATTTAGCTGATTATAATGCGGAAGGGTTTCCTTTCCATTATCTGAATATATATATATATATATATATATATATATATATATAAAAGAATCTGAATGCTTAGTCCTCATTGTGTAATTAATTAATGATTAGTAAATAATTATGAACTTGTAAACCTATTTCTATCAGACTAACTTTGGGTTTGCATAAATGCTATGTTTGGAAAATGACTGGATGAAAAATTATTAATTTGCACCAAGAAGCTAAAATTCAAAGTCTCGGATATTACTTTTCCTCTCTAAGGTCATGTAGGAGAGCTGTAGATATTTTCATTTTCTCATAATAAGTTCGGAGACTAGTTCTAGATATATGAGATTTCTGTGAGGAATGGTATGGGTGGCACTTCCCTTGTTTGTCTTCCTTGAATGAAACCCTAACTATTTGAGATGTATTTTATTTAGTGGGTGGATGAGAGACTGAGAGTATTTGATCCCAGCAATCAGCCAATGGACAAAAACTCGCATAACGTGTTCAAGTAGTAGAGTTGTAGTTTGCATTTTCATCTATCATATTTAATATGTGGACGATTAGAATTCTATGAAATTCAAATATGATTTCTTAACGAATACTCTTTAGACATGGTCATGAGAAACTCTCTGACTTTTCCAAGACTAACAAGTTCATCAAAATTGCACGACACCAGCATGGTGAAGGGTTCTTGTTTGACTTTGAAATAAAAAAACGGCATACTTATCTCCACCTTTAAAGAGCTTCCACACTTTCCTGGCATCAATATGTTCTCCCTATTTTGTTCTTTATAACAAGGATTTTTTGCATGGATACCCTTCTACATATCAGATTTTGTATGAATACTCTTCCAAAATTGATATTTGCATGTATATCCTCGTAAAACTCTGTTATTGTACAAATACCTCTAATATAATGCTTGTTCTAATGGTGTTAAAAAAATCATATGTATATTAATTAAAAATAAAATTAAAATTTAAAATGACATTATTATGCTTACTTTTTTTTCTTCCCCGCTTCTCGCCCCGCGCCCCGCGCCCCGCGTATCGAGATCGCGATCGTGGGATCGCAGGCGCCCGCGAGCGATGCGATTGTGAGATCGCGATCGCGAGATCGTGGGCGAACCGATCGCGATCGTAGGCGTTCGCCAGTGGGCCATGGCGAGCGAGATCGGCCTGAGATCGTGATGCAGTTGGCTCGCGACCTCTTTCCTCCTTCCTCCCTGTTCTATAATCCAACAGATGATAAACAAAAATTCTTTTCACTTCTAAATCTGTCCTCTCCAAAAGTTAGTCGTGAATGCAATCATCTTTCAAATCTTCCAAATTTCTCCTATCCGTTGATCATAAAAAAGATATTTCAATATCATCTTGCCCTTTGTTCCCTTTCGTAGATTTATACTATTTTTCTTCTATTAATCTAAACCAAAAAAATCATTAGAAGTGTTAGAAGAGCAATAATGATTGTTGTAGCTGATTTTATTTCATTCCTATTTTTCGCTGTGAATCTATATTAAAGCTCTATATTTTGGTTTCTAACTACATACCATATACTTTATTTGAGGATAAGAAAGGCAAAGTATCACCTATTTTTGATTGCTAAAACATAGTATGGCTATGTATTATTCCTTCTTTTTTTTTTATTTTGTTAGGATAGGTTTGGTTGATAAGCACTCTCTCTTACAATTTATATTGTGCATATTTTTTTATGCAATGTACATGTTTTTAAATGGAGCTACAACTAGTCAAATTGAAGGTGAAATTTAGAGCATATTTTAAGAAGGTTAAGAATTCTATAAGACTTAAGTATTACTTTGGAAGACAAAAGAGTTGGCTAGTTGATGTCGACTGTTATTGCTACAAGGACGTATATGATGATATAGTATATACCTTCAATTTAAAGCTTGAAAAGATTATAAAGATTTGGTCTGTGATTAGACATTTAATGCCTAAGTCTTACATGATATTAGACAGATCAGAAATTGATGAGTTTGTTTGAGGAGTATAAGGATTTAAAAGAGTGCTTCATATTTGTCACAAAAGAGGCCAATATTATACAACTTTCTTAATCAACACTAGGCAGCCAAGATCAAATTGAAACATGTAGAAGCACTGCAACTGCAATTAAGAGATTCGAGTGGATGAAGTAAGAGAAAACTAAAGGCACAACGAAAGTGAGCATCTAGCTATAATAGGCATTAAAACCTTAGCTACTGTTATTGAAAATAATGACTTTGTTGGGATAAATGATGAAACTTTATTTCAAGAGGAGCAGAAAACAGCTACTAAAATTTATGGTTCTGAGAGTAGCTATCACAGTTTTGTAATAGTAATTCTGATGATGATGATGAAAATATCATAGAGTACGAGGGAGAGACATATGAGATGGACATTGAGGATTCTAACATGGCCGTAGGGACAAAATATATAAGTCGAGAATAGTTCAAGGTGGCACTAAGTCAGTATGCTATATTGAATGAATTTGCCGTAAGAGTTCTCAAAAGTGAGCCTCGTAGAATGACAGTGAGTTGCAAAAATGAAGCTTGTAATTGGAGGGTTCATGCTTCACTATTATGTGATGGTCATACATTTCAAGTATTATGGTTGAAATATGTTAGCTTTTAATTACAGGGCTTAATGAAAAATATTGCATGCATTAATATATTGTTCTGTTTGTATGTGCAGGTCAAAAAAATTGAAGGAACCTCATACATGCTCATTTATAAACAAATGTGGCAACAAGATGGCCACACAATTTTGGATATGTGATAGAATCATTGGTTGGCTACGAAAAGAGGGTGACCTATCGTCTATTGAGTTAAGAAGGAGATTGTTGCAATTCCATCATCTTGAGTTTTCATACCATAGAGTTTGGCGAGGAAAGGAGCTTGCCATGTCCATGATTCATGGTAATTGGGCAGATTCTTTTGAGAGAATGGAGGATTTCAAGGAGGAGCTTTTGAGAAGAAATCCGAGTAGTGTAGTAAAGCTAAAGTTAGATGTGGTTGGTGACAAGCATTACTTCTACCACTTTTTTATTTGTCTACGAGCTTGCAGTACGGGCTTTCTAGCTGGTTGTAGGCATTTCATAAGCCTTGATGGTTGCCACTTAAAGGAAAAGTTCAGGGGGTGTGATAATGGCTGCTACATCACTTGATGGAAATAATGGTTTGTTTTCAGTTGCTTTCGGTATTGCAGAATTTGAAAATAGTGATAGCTGTGTTTTTGGAGGCACTTAAAGAATCAATTCAAGCTCCAGAAGGTCTAGTAATTGTATCAGATTGACAAAAGGGACTCGAAGAAGCAGTGCAACATATATACCCCTAAACAGAATATAGAAAATGCATGAGACATTTGTACAAAAACTTTTAAACAAAGTTTTCAAGACACTGGCTTAAAATTAAAGTATGGGGAGCTGCAAGTGCATACATGAAAGTCCAACATGACGATATCATCAATCAAATTAAGAAGGATAGCTTGAAGGCGTTCAAGTATCTTAATGCTGAAAATATTGGTTTATGGAGTAGATCTCAGTTTGGCATCACGACTAAGTGCTCCTATATAACAAATAATCTTTCGGAGTCATTCAATGCTTGGATTTCTGAGGCTAGACATAGGCTAGTACTTGATTTATTAGATGTCGTAATAAAAAAATTATGGTGAAAGTGGAAGCAAGAAGGAGAATGGCTACCCGCTGGAAAGAAAATTTAGTTCCTGTGGTAATGAAGTATGTAAGAGACGTCAGCCTTAAGCTAGGCAATTATAATGTTTATAGAACTAGTGATTACAGAGCAGAAGTAATTGAGACTAATGGAAGACATGAAGTAATTGAACAAAGGTGCTCTTGTCGTATGTGGGAGGTGTCAGGCATTCCTTGTGTGCATGCTGCAGCTTTTATTTGTAGTATAAGAGGTGCAAATTTAGAAAATTATGTTTTGGAGTACTTCATTGTTGCCAAGTATAAGACTGCCTATGCATTAGAAATTGAACCATTACCTGACAAGGCCCAATGGATAAAAGCTGATATTGGATAAAAGTATTGCCTCCTAAGCTCAGTGTAAGACCTCCAGAAAGGCTTAAAAAGAGAAGAATTAGGGATACATATGAAAATACATCGAAGAAGATGCATAAATATAAGCATTGCAGTGATCTTGGGCATCATGCAAAAACATGCAAAAATCTAGCAGTGGAGGAATCTCAAGCTTCAATGTTCTCTTCTTCTGCACCGAAGAAGCTTGGGAGGTAACATATAGCACTACTCTAACTTAATTATGTTTATGTTTAATCACTTGCTTATCATTGAAATATTGCAGGCCTAAGAAAAATGATTCAAGAGAAAGAGTGTCATTTTCAGGAGGCACACATGCATTGTTCGTAGCATCAAGAGGAAAAAAAATAAAGGACGATTCTGCGAGCAAGCTAAGAGAATGGAAACTTTAGTTAGAGAAGATAATACCTGCCCACAATCTTGATTGGTACATGTTGGATATACCTATCCCAACTTTTGCACCTTATTTGCTTTCAAGTTATTTGGATCACTTTAGCATTGTTACTAAATATAATTTATTAGTTGATATAGAGTTAATTCTCATACTTATTCTTTTTTCTTTTTTTTTGCTAATTGCATATTTGATCGCATGTTTTGCTGGAGCAATGAAGATTATGTTGGATATAGATTTTTTGCTATATTTTTTGTTCTACATTTATCAAGACGATATTCATAAGCTTTTACCTTTTGGAAAGAGCACAAAATATCTATTTCCTGTTGTTGGTGGTAAAATGGACCACCCCACAAATGCAATTATAGCATCCAAATCCGTCAGCAAGATCGAGCTCATCCAAGTGATCGGGCTCTTCGACTCATCCAAGTGATCAAGCTCTTCCGCTCTCGAGCTCATCCTAGTGATCGGGCTCTTCCGCTTTCGAAGCTCATCAAGTGATCGGGCTCTTCTAAGTGATCGAGCTCATAGGCCGAGCCGAGCACAGCAGGCTGCCGAGCACAGAAGGCCGAGCACAGAGAGCGCCGACCAGAAAGGCAACCCCGCCGAGCCCATGCCTTAGCCAAATATCCAATCTCCGCCTAACCCTCCAAAGGATCTGACAACTAAATATATGACTCCACCTCAATCTGCCACCATCCCCAAGTCATTAAGGCACAAGATCTCCGCAGGCATTCGGCACACCCTATCATTAATGCATGAGACCCCCTCAGGCCTCCAATGCACTCAGTCATTAAATGAACACGGCTCAAGATGATCTCCGGATCACTGAACCATCAAAGCGTACGGCTCTTTCTGACCACCGGTTCACTCAGCAATCAATGCACTTGTCATCTACGGACCCCAGGCCCACCACGGCCGGCGGTTCAACCACCCCAACGGGTCCGATCAATCGTGACAGCTCCCTGACAGTGACGGTAACCCATTAATTCGCTCAGTCACATCACAGGTAATCCGGCCACTCTCCCTATAAAAGGGGAGCTTCTCCCTCTAAGAGGGAGGAGGCCTCTTCCTCCCAAGGGGATTATTTCGGACTTCCACATACGATCTCTCTCTCTTCTTCAAAGTTAAGCCCCCCTCTGACTTAGGCATCGGAGGGCCGGCGCCGGGGAGCCCGGCCACCGGTTTTCCTTGCAGGACTTGCACACCCCCCGCGGCGGAGGACGCAGCCAGCCGGCGCACCGCCGCCCGCCTCCTGCAGCAGCGGAGCTCCTCCTTCCCCGGCTTCACGGCGGCCCCCGGGTCCAATTTCCAGCAACAGTTGGCGCTAGAGGAAGGGACCGGGTTCGCTACCATGAAGCTAAGAAGCAAAGGGGCTTCCAACGCCTCTCGACGTCCTCCACCAAGCCCAGAATGTTCCGTCCGGAACTCACCACCTCCGGCCGAGTCAACCCCTCAGGTTCGGCCGGAGCAATTTGATGCCCTGGTGCAGCAAGTGCAGGCGTTGGCTACCGCCGTCCAAAGCTTGCAACCCAGGGGCATCCCAGCAGCACCGCCTCCCCCGGTTCCAGTTCAACCGGAGCCCCCTACAAGCGGGCTTCCTCTTCGAGGTCAGGACTCTCAAGTCCAGGCCTCCCTCTGGAGAGAGCACCCAGTCAGAGATCACGGAGGCTGGCCACAGCCTTCAGAAGCTGAGTCGGTTCCAGGGCAACCTGCACCCGAACGGACCGCTGCAGCGATCCCCCAGAATGATGAACTCGACAAGAAGGTCGAAAAGCTGGAGCGCCAAATTCAGGCACTCCACGGAAGAAAATCAGGACGTGATAACGACTTCGAGTTCACTACGAAGTCTCCCTTCTCCCCGGAGATCGAAGATGAACCGGTCCCACCACGGTTCAAGATGCCCCAGGTGGAGCCTTACAACGGCAGGGCCGACCCCCTTGACCACCTGAAAAGTTATCGGGCCTTAATGGCCCTACAAGGAGCCTCGGAGGCCATGATGTGCAAAGCCTTTCCAGCAACGCTCCGAGGACCGGCCCGGCTTTGGTTCACCGGGTTGAAGCCGAGTACTGTCTCCTCCTTTGAGCAGCTCGGCAGGCAGTTTGCCAGTAATTTTGCCGCTAGCCAGCTCCAGCGGCGGACGTCGGACTCCCTCCTTGACATCAAACAAGAGGAGGAAGAGTCCTTCAAGGAGTACTTGGATCGGTTTACTGCCGCAACATGGAAAGTCCGGGAGCTGGACCAGTCAATCGCCATGTCGGCACTAAAGACTGGAGCCCGGTCTTACAGGTTCCTCTTCTCTATCGAGAAGAACTTCCCTGCGGACCTCACCGAAATGTTGACCCGAGCTCGCAAGTACGCCAAGGCTGAGGAAGCCATGGCCTCTCGGCGGGAGGAAGCCGAACGACCTGCCAAGATGCAGAAGAAGCACCAGGAGCACTCCCAACCAAGTAGCAGATTCCCCTGGCATGAGAAAGAGCCTCCTTGGCCCAAGAGCCTAGCTCGCCCGGGGTCTCCCCTCCAAAAATTTCAGACGTACACTCCTCTCACATCCACCCGAGCAGAAATCCTCATGGAGATTGAGGGTCGGGGCTACCTCCGACCTCCATTGAGAATGCGTCCGACAGAGTCGCGGAAGCACCCGAAAAAGTACTGCCGCTTCCACCGAGATCTCGGCCATGATACAGAGGATTGCTACGAGCTTCGTGATGAGATCGAGGCACTTGTCCGCCGAGGTCGGTTGAGTTATTTTGTCCGTGATCATACCTACAGGAGAGAGCCCGAGGAACAAAATCCAGTGCCGCATAAGGGGCAGAATGACCACTGACCTCTCACGGGCATCATCAATACCATCAGAGGGCGGGCAACTAGAGGTACCAGAAGCTCCGAGCTCGGAAAAAAGAGCTTCCTCAAAGCATCCGTGCTCTGTGAAAGTCACATCTCCTTTTCTGATGAAGACCAAAAGGGTGTTGAGCCCTCTTTATGACGACGCTGTAGCTATTTCCCTCATCATTGCAAGGTTTTAAAAAAAGGATTTTAGTACATCATGAAAGCTCGGCTGATACCTTATTTTGTATGCCTTCCAAAGGATGAGCGCTCCTTTGGCTAGATTCATAGGAGATTCTACCCCAAGAAAGTACTATGAAGCTAAATCCTTTCATGGTCCAGAAGGCTGCCGAGCTCAGAAGGCCGCCGAGCTCAGAAGGCCGAGCTCCGAAGGCCGCCGAGCTCAGAAGGCCGAGCTCCGAAGGCCGCCGAGCTCAGAAGGCCGAGCACCAAAGGCCGTCGAGCTCAGAAGGCTGCCAAGCTCCGAAGCCCGAATGCAGAACACCTCCCCCAGAAAATCGAGCCAAAGAAAGCTAGTGCCAAGCTAAGTCCTAAGGGACTTCGAAGCTCGGAAGCCATCAAAATATCTCCAAAAGTGGTGGTGCGAGGCTTGCTTGCAGGTTTCCCGGTGGAAGGTGGAGCGCAATCAACCCAACTCCAAAGGAACCCCGTTCACACCGCTGTGCCAATCGTTCTCGGTTTGGACCACCAGCAACAGACGCCATTCGACGCCGATTCGACGCGATTCGACGCCGATTCGACGCCATTCGACGCCATTCGACGACACTTCGACGCCATTCGACGACACCTTGACGCCATTCGACGCCTTTCAACGCCATTCGACGCCTCCTACGACAAGCCGAAGAAGGCCACTGAGTCAACCTGGAGCACTTGACTCCAACTGCATGAGAGGTACACCCTACTTGGCACGTACATCTTTATATATATTTGGCTATATTACAGGATGATCGACGACTGGACTACTTCCTTCGTCCGAGCCAAAAAGTAGCTCGAACTCGGAAGTCGGGGGGTAGTGTTGGTGGTAAAATGGACCACCCCACAAATGCAATTATAGCATCCAAATCCGTCAGCAAGATCGAGCTCATCCAAGTGATCGGGCTCTTCGACTCATCCAAGTGATCAAGCTCTTCCGCTCTCGAGCTCATCCTAGTGATCGGGCTCTTCCGCTTTCGAAGCTCATCAAGTGATCGGGCTCTTCTAAGTGATCGAGCTCATAGGCCGAGCCGAGCACAGCGAGCCGAGCACAGCAGGCTGCCGAGCACAGAAGGCCGAGCACAGAGAGCGCCGACCAGAAAGGCAACCCCGCCGAGCCCATGCCTTAGCCAAATATCCAATCTCCGCCTAACCCTCCAAAGGATCTGACAACTAAATATATGACTCCACCTCAATCTGCCACCATCCCCAAGTCATTAAGGCACAAGATCTCCGCAGGCATTCGGCACACCCTATCATTAATGCATGAGACCCCCTCAGGCCTCCAATGCACTCAGTCATTAAATGAACACGGCTCAAGATGATCTCCGGATCACTGAACCATCAAAGCGTACGGCTCTTTCTGACCACCGGTTCACTCAGCAATCAATGCACTTGTCATCTACGGACCCCAGGCCCACCACGGCCGGCGGTTCAACCACCCCAACGGGTCCGATCAATCGTGACAGCTCCCTGACAGTGACGGTAACCCATTAATTCGCCCAGTCACATCACAGGTAATCCGGCCACTCTCCCTATAAAAGGGGAGCTTCTCCCTCTAAGAGGGAGGAGGCCTCTTCCTCCCAAGGGGATTATTTCGGACTTCCACATACGATCTCTCTCTCTTCTTCAAAGTTAAGCCCCCCTCTGACTTAGGCATCGGAGGGCCGGCGCCGGGGAGCCCGGCCACCGGTTTTCCTTGCAGGACTTGCACACCCCCCGCGGCGGAGGACGCAGCCAGCCGGCGCACCGCCGCCCGCCTCCTGCAGCAGCGGAGCTCCTCCTTCCCCGGCTTCACGGCGGCCCCCGGGTCCAATTTCCAGCAACACCTGTGAATGTGTAACCTTGCAAAAAAAGAATCTTAACTACTGTGAAATAGAGTTACAAACGGACTAAGTTGTGTAGGAAGAGATGGGGCCAAGCTTAGGAACAACTTGCCTAGCCAGGAAATGTGCCTCGCTTGGACATTTGCTAAAGCTTGCTCATAAATAAGCATATGAGTATTTCTTTGACGAAGTCTAAGTATTTTAGGCTGTGGAATGTATAAGCTCTGAAGGGCTGCTGCAGCTTTGAGCTATATGAATTGCTGTTTTTACCCCCCGTAATCAAATATAGGCTTCTTAGGAGATGTCTCTGCACTGACTGGGCTTACAGTAGCCCGCTTTATGCCTCTTTCCACAACGCCCAGGTGTGTGACACCACCATTCATTGCAGCAGTAGAAATAGATGGCGAATCAAAACCAAGACCGGTAGTACCCATCTGTGAAGAGCTCAAAAATAAAGTTCTGGCAGCACTCTCTGGTAGGTTATTCTCACCCGATGTTGACTTGGAAGCAAACACTTTCATAACTTCAGACACAATAGAGCTTGGATTGGACTTGATTTGCTGCAGGTCTTCAAGCTGCATTCCATAAGGCCACATAAAATTTCACTAATTTATACAAAAATGAAAACAAAAAAATGGTGATGGTGCCAAATAAGTTTTAAATAATTATTTCTATTTCAAAGTGTTTTATGCAGAGGATGCTCTTGATGAAGTTTCTTCTAAGGCCTAGAGAGAAGATATTAACTAATAAATACAGGATTATAAAGGCTATCACATAAATTAATGTATCTAAATTCTTTTCATCTACTAGGATTCTTTCTTACGTATATACCCTTCTAAATATACAAAATTGCATGAATATTCTTGTAAAGTTACTATTTGCTTGTATACCCTTATAAATGTTTTTATTTGCACGCCTACCCATTAAGGGTATTTTAGTCATTGTAATTTGAAACTGTTAATTTTTTAACGGCATTAGATGGCATGGGTACATATGCAAAAATAAGAATAAAAAAGGATAGAATAGCAAAACAAGTATTTTACGCGGGTATACATGCAAATATCAATTTTGGAAGGGTATTCACTCAAAATCCGATATTTAGAAGGATATCCATGCAAAAAAACCCTTATAACAATTACCTCCAATTCTTGACTTTATGTTTTATGTAAAGTGCAAAAAATAAAAATACTAATTACATTGGATTCACTGTAGAATAAAATGCGAGGTAAGTAAAGAGACCTCAACGTTAATTCTGTACAATTGCCATAAAAGAATTCAATTCTGTACAATTTTCAACTTGCAGCCATCTCATGCTGGAAAACAAGAAACACAAGGAACCACCTTTCTCTCTCTCCCAATCCCGTACAATTAAATAAATAAAAGAGTTTTCCTCGTCCTAGCCAAGTATTTTTCGTTTTATACCATATATACTTACATGAAGATTAGTTTATATCGAACCAGATATCGCCAAGTGAATGAGATAGATGCACCTGCAATATTAAAAACTTTGCCGCAGTGCTCATTTCTCTTCATCTGACTTTGGCCTTTCATGGGGACCGCTGCAATTTGAGGAATCCGACAATATAAAGTGAATTTTAATGAATGGAAGGATTTCGAGCATTGATTTGAGAAATCTTATTTAGCACGGGAATAGTCACTGGATGTCGGGCATTCTAGCCAAACTTGTTTGTCTTTCATTTGAGAAAAATTTCAAAGCTGTCTATCGAGATGAAAGCCACATACAAGCTGACCCTCGCACATCCACAAATGTAGTTTTCTGCATGGAAAGCAAGTAATTTCTTGATAAATCTAAGATTTTTTTTTTAACATAAAATGTGCAGTCCTGACATCCTCATCAGACCAAAGGTTCAAATTCATTCAAATTTAATCACAAACATTATAATCAGCACATAGTTGGCCTCAAAAAATTCATGTTGTAGTATCTTTTAATCTATATAGGTTATGGGCCAGATCTGCTCTAATACCATTTGCAATAATCTAAGACCTCATCCATAATAGCTAACCGGAAGGTATTATTTGGATTCTTTGATCCTATATAAGTATTAAGATCTATCCAGCAAATAATCGTGTGGGACTAAATACAGGGCCGGCCCGAGCCTTAGGCGACCGAGGCAGTCGCTTAAGGCCCAAAGGAAGGTCTCCAGGAGGCAAAGAGAACACTACAGTAAAAGAGGAAAAGGACGACGCTTAACTGCCGACGCTAGGGGAAAGCGTCGGCAATATCTGCTCCCGCGCCAACTTTTCCCGACGCGTTTTATGAGTGTTGGTAGGTAGAAGCAGTGAACGACGCTTATAAGCGTCGTCGTAGACCAAACACCAAACGACGCTTTAAAGCGTCGTTCTTTTGATCTAAGACGACGTTTATAACCGTGGTCAATTGAAACATTAATATGACGCTTATAAGCGTCGCCAACGCTCCCTTAAAACCCAGCGGCCGAACCCGAGCCCGCATACTTGCCCTAGCTTCTTCCGAGCCCCCCATTCTCCTCTCCGGCGTTGCCCTATAGCCTTCGTCTTCCTCGTCTCCGGCGTTGCCTTAGCCACCATCTTCCTCCTCTCCGGCGCTGCCTTAGCCCCCATCTTCCTCCTCTCCGGCGCGGACCGTCCGACTTCTACCTCCCTCCTCTCCGGCGTCGACTGACCGACCCCAAGCCGCTCCGCTCGAGGTAGTTTTCTCCTTCTCCCTCCTCTCATTCATCTCGCTTGTTCTCCTCCTTCTCCTCCTCCTGTTGTTCGGGTGTTCGTGGGTTTTTCTCCTTCTTTAATTTGTTCGAGATAGTTTCGATCGATCCAGGCCCGCCTCCGCCCGAGGTATTTTCTAAAACTAGTCTGTCATGTTTCTATTGCAATTTAAGGTTCTGTAGCACTTCATGTGTCCCTTCTCTCTGATTACATCTTGGATCTTTCTATTTATTTTTGTTTGATTAAATGTTCTGTTATTCATGTAATCATCGACTGTAATACATTGCATCAAACCTGCTAAACTATTCTAAATAATTAAAACTACGGATTGTCAAAGTTAGGTGAGATTCTTGATTTAGTAGAAATGACTTTGATCATTTCTTACACGTTCTGCTCTCCGGTTAAATGAAGAAAAGAAAAGAATGCTACATATAAAATACATAGTTTTGCACATATTTATCTGTGGTAAAAGAGCAAAGTTATAACAGAACATAACTTAAAAAATCCTGCACTAATCTATGCATATCCACCTAGAATCTTGTTGGTAATACGTCACAGGAGTTTAACTCTTCTGCATACATCTAGCTTTACTTGAGCAGTCCCTTAATCATATTGCTAAACAGTGAAGTTACATCCAAGCCATTAAATAATGACTATTTGGATTGCACTAGACACTATTGAGTCACAAGGAGAGAGAAAATATCTTGGTTAAGTCCTTGACCACTTCAAAATCTTCAAATCTCAGCTTGCCAATACAATCAACTCTGTCTCTCTCTCTCTCTGTTCTTTTTTTTGGTTTAAAACATTTTACTTTATCCCTAGTGTATTTTGCAATGTTCTTCTGTATCCAACTACTTATGTTTTGGCTTGGATGCATACTTGACTAATTGAAAGCCATTTTATTGATCATGAACTAGTAATTGGTGAGTTTTTACAAAAAACTAAAAAAAAAGGAAAACAACTGAACAACTTAATTATGCAAGAGTTGGTAGGAGTTCTGCACATGCTATGCATGCATGGAGGGAAGGTAGACAAAGGCTTTGTACGAGTATGTAAAAGCAGACATAAGAAATAATTATACAAACATAAACTATAAGAAGTTTACTTATTAGAGTTGCGGGTTTCTACGTAATCTTGTCTCTCTAGTTTTCTTAAATTGCCTTCCTCCCCAATATTTTGAAAATTACAAAATTATCTATCTTCAAGCATATAGAACCCTCCATTTGGTTAAATTAAAATGGGATCACTGTAATTTTGAAAAGCTGAATACATCCCTGACATAATTTTAATATTTAGTTTTAGATAGTAGAATCAAAGAGATTTCAAAGTTACTTGGACAAGTCGTCGAATTAATAGGCAAACCATACAGAATGTATTTACAGTCTAGAATGTCAAGGGATTTTCTAATACTGATACTAAAATTAGGAGCTCGTATAATTTAAACTTTTACTGTATAGCAAGTTAGATATTAGATACTATGATTAATTACAAGTTTCTGTGGCAGAAAACACGATATAGGCTGCTTTTGGTTGCACTGTATAATAGAAAATTTAGTATATGTTTCTAACAGAAGCCAAAGCATATAAGTTAAGACATCAGATCAGCTGGATCTCCCAAGCTTGGTCTTTCTTAACATCAAAGGCAAAGCATGGTCCAAGGGTCCCCCTACCCCCCCACCTCCCCCAAAGGATGATTCCATGAGCTAGGTCCTAGGTGGCATGGCCAGGACATGGGAGAGCCTGTCATTCCATTTAACTTGGTCCATTCACTACATTCCATCACAAAGAGCATCAAGGTACACTCTTACAACAGAAGTAGGTGAAGTTTGTCACTGCCAGCAATTGGTAGTCTTTGTCTAGGTTTGGCTGAAAAGCTATGCTACCACGAATCTTATTGTTAACTTGTGCAACAAGCTCATCAAAGAACTGTAGGGGGTCATATGGTTTCTTCATCAAAGGAATATGTAGCATTCTTGGATTGATCAAAGTTATGTTATCAACATGTTTTGGTTTACTTTGAATCATATAACTAATTCAATCATTTCACTTTGTTTCAGATAATCAAGGTTTGATTTTAGGTCAAAGCAAGAGAAGACACTAGTGAACTATTGGTATTCTCTGAAACCAATACATCACTTTCTCTATGTTATGACTTTACAACATAAGGCATACATTGTTGAAAGTCTGAAATGTTGCGTCTTTAAGATTTATATGGACATTGATACAAGAAGTAGCATTCCAGTTAGATATATAAATTTGCAAGGCAAAATATCTTCTGAAATTTATATGTAGGCCATCCTTCTAATTTTGTTTATCTTTTTTTTAAAAACTGCAGTTCAATCGGTATTCTAATAGAATGGACAAAAGTTGGATAAATAAGTTAAGATCTAGTGCTGAATATTTGGTTGGAGTTCAAAATTTCATTAAGTTTGCTTTTGAGAAATCTAATATGAACGGAAAGATTTTATGTCCATGTCAAAAATGTGTAAACGGTTCTGCTCTTGATCCAAAAATTATTGAAGAACATTTGGTATGGAATGGTTTTCTAAAGGGTTATACTGAATGGGTACTCCATGGAGAGTTCATACCTTCATGTAACCAACCCTCCGATCTAGAAGACACCTTCAATTTTGGATGTAGTGACACGGAACAAAATTCTGTAGAAGAAGATGATATAAGGGGCCTACTTAGAGATGCTCTTGGACATAGTATCAGAATTGTAGGAGAAGATGAGCGTGCAGTTATTGATCAGTCCATGCATGTTGAGGAATCTATACATTCTGATGACACAGCTCATTATGATAACTTGGTGAAAGATTGTGATCAAGAACTGTATCCAGGTTGTAAGAATTTTACGAAGATTTCTTTTCTTCTGCATTTATTACATTTGAAATATTTGAATGGGTGGTCCAGCAAGTCTTTTACCATGCTTCTTCAATTATTAAAGGATGCATTTCCGGAAGGTGTTACTTTGCCATCATCTTCATATGAAGCCAAAAAACTGATAAAAGAGTTGGACCTTGGATATGAGAAGATACACAGTTGTCCGAATGACTGCATTTTATATCGTGGTGAAAATAGGAACCAAGAGTCGTGCCGAATATGTGGAACTTCACGATGGGGAAAACATAAAGATGACGAGAATGATTCGTTGACTGAAGTGGATGCTGCACCGACTAAGAAAAAACCGGCTAAAATTTTGAGGTATTTTCCTCTTATACCAAGATTGAAAAGGATGTTTGCATCACCGAAGACGGCTTCCTCGATGAGATGGCATGACGAAGACCGTACAAAGGATGGAATGTTACGACACCCAGCGGATAGTCCCGCATGGAAAGCATTTGATGATAGGCATCCCGAATTTGCTTCTGATGTTCGCAGTGTTAGGCTAGGTTTAGCTACTGATGGGTTTAATCCATTCTGAATGATGAGCTCAACATACAGCACTTGGCCGGTTGTTTTGATTCCATATAATTTGCCACCATGGATGTGTATGAAACAGTCTTCAGTAATTCTATCAATGGTTATTCCAGGTGACAAGGGCCCAGGTAATGATATTGATGTTTTTCTATAGCCTCTAATAGAGGAATTGAAACAAATATGGGAGGGTATTGATACATTTGGTGCTTTTGCTGGACAAAATTTCAAATTGCGTGCAGCTCTTATTTGGAGTATCAATGATTTTCCTGCATATGCTAATTTATCTGGTTGGAGCACTAAGGGGCGTATTGCATGTCCTTCTTGTGGAGATTCAACCCATTCGTATTGGTTAAAACATGGAGGAAAGTTCTGTTATATGGGCCATCGTCGGTGGTTAGAAGCAAACCATCCATTTCGATTTCAGAAAGACTTGTTTGATTGTACCATAGAGTTGCGATCTGCCCCTGTTCCACCAACTGGAACTGAAGTCTTCAGACAAATGCATGACACCAATTATATACCGGGTAAGGTCGCCAAATGTTCAAAGAAGAGGGGGAGGGAGCATGTTGGCAGCACAATGAATGAAGGATTAATAGCAGAGGTTGCTGAGGATGCTGACAACTTTTTTGAGAATGAAGACAACATATATGGTCAGAAAAATGATGATGACTCAATGGCAGCATCTACACAGAAACAACTATGGAAAAAAAAGAGCATTTTCTTTGATTTACCTTATTGGGAGTATAATCTTCTTCGACATAACCTTGATGTGATGCATACAGAGAAGAACATTTGTGATAACCTGATTGGAACATTGTTAAATCTTGATGGGAAGACCAAAGATAACTTGAAAGCGCGTCTTGATTTGAAAGATATGGGCATAAGACAAGAGCTTCATCCGATAGAGCTTGCCAATGATAAATTTTATACACCTCCTGCATGTTATACAATGTCTACTCAAGAGAAAGATCTTTTCTAACAGTTCTGAAAAATTTGAAGGTTCCTGATGGGTACTCATCGAATATTTCACGATGCGTAAATCTCAAAGAGCGAAAACTTTCAAATCTTAAAAGTCACGATTGTCACATTTTGATGCAAGATATCTTTCCATTGGCTTTAAGATCGTCAACACCGAAACAAGTTTTTGCAATTGTTTCTCAATTGTCATCATTCTTTAAGGCATTATGTTCCAAAGTTCTTGATCCTAAGGAGCTTGATCAATTGGAGTCTAATATTGCACTTACACTATGCAATATGGAAAAGATCTTTCCTCCTGGGTTTTTCACTATTATGGTTCATCTACTCATTCACTTAGCGGCGGAAGCTAAACTTGGTGGCCCGGTTCACTACCGATGGATGTATCCTATTGAGAGGTAATTTTTCTAAACTCTAATATAATTATTTAATAATCAGTTTGATTTTGATATTTATTTTAAAAATTTATTGTTGAAGGTTTCTTATGCGCTTAAAAGATTATGTACGCAATCGAGCCTATCCCGAGGGCTCGATTGCTGAAGGATATATTGATGAGGAGTGTTTGACATTTTGTTCGAGATATCTTGAAGGTGTTGAAACGGTTTTCAATCGACCTCAAAGGAATTGTGATATCATAGAGAATGCAGATGTTTACAAGTTCTCATCTGGTGGAAGAGTTTTGGGAAAAGTTGAAAGTGTTGTTCTTGACCAGAAATCGTTGGCACAGGCACATCGCTATGTCTTACTTCATAGTGATATAATATCCGAGTCTCGCAGGTTAGTATGGTTAATTGAAATCTAAATTTACTGTCATGTCAGGAGAATGTAATATTGGTATTTAATTAAAGATAACCTTGATCGTGTAGAGAATTTTTAATAGCTCAGCGAAGTCTTAACCATAACATTCGTCCTACACCAAGGATTGAGCAACGATGGTTGGTTGAATTATTTCCAGAATGGCTTTCCAAACAGGTTAGATGTCTAATATATTAAGCTTTTTTTTAAAATTTTATAGAGAGAAATTAATCATTACTTCCATAATTTTTTTTAGGTACCAGTGATGATGGAGAAGCATTGTTCTGATGAGTTAATAGTCATTGCTCGAGGTCCGAATAATATTGTCAACAGATATGTTGGGTTCATTATAAATGGTTTTAAATTTCATACTAAAGAGCGTGAGAAATTTAGAAAAACCCAAAATAGTAGAGTTATAGTTGAGGCGGACGGAAAAAATTATTATGGTGCTCTAACAGATATTTATGAGCTGGATTATTATGGAAATTTTAAGGTAGTATTATTTCGATGTGATTAGGTGGATATAAACTCACCTAGAGGTTTGAGGCAAGACATAAATGGATTCACACTTGTAAATTTTTCAAGGTTGATACATACTGGTGTGTTATTGAAAGATGATCCATTTGTTTTTTCATCTCAAGCTCGATAAGTATTTTTTGTGCAAGACTCAAAAGATAAAAATTGGTCTCTTGTTATTAAAACGAAACCTAGGGACTTGTATGATATGGGAAAAAAGTTGGAAGAGGAGGACGATGATACTTATACTCAGTGTATGCCTTATAATGTTGTGCCAACTGATGAAGTAAATGCGCCAACGAGTTTGATGCAATGAAGGAATCCCGTGTACAAGATCTTCTGATCTCAGTATGTGTTTGATTGTTAGAAGTTTTTGTTTTTTCCTTTATATTGCTCAGCTTACTATTTGTGTTATAAAGAAAAAACTATATTGCCATTTGCCAGCTTAGTGCTCTTCGGTACAGAAGAATGGATTTCGATGAGTTCTGTGCGGCTACATTCCTGAATCCGTCCTTGCAGTTGGAGTTTCAAATGTTGCTGGTACTTTAAGAACATCTATTGTCTTGTCTCTTAAAACTTCTAATTTCTGATTTAGTAGTCTTTGAAAGATGTAATCTCTACCTTCTTCCAGTCCTCAGTCGATGGTGCTTCATTATAGTTATCGTCGCATGTTTCCAATACAGTAAATGCTTGTTTATATTCCAAGGCGGCCGCCAGCATCAAGAGACAATGTCTTTGTGCTAGGAATTTCAAGTTGCAAGGCAATCTCAGCAAAATTTTCTTCACGGGCTGGAGAAGCTTTGATAAATTTCACACTTTCAAGATATGGGCATAACAACGGACAACAAACAGCTGACCCTTGAGCATGAGCGTGTTCTTGTTGGACAGGTGGTCTCTGAGATTTGCATTGTAGATGTCATGAGATGAGCAATTATTGTCTAAAGTGATGGTGAATAACTTGGACTTCATGCTCCAATCTGAAAGGCTAACCCCGATAGCTTCACTAAGAGCATTTTCTGAATGAGGAGATGATACCATCATGAAGTTAAGCATTCTTCTGTGCAGCCTCCAGTCGCTGTCGATGAATTGCCCAGTAAGGCAAACATATCCGAGAGTCTGACTTGTTGTCCACAAGTCATGCCTCTTGAGGTGGCTAGTGCCTGCAATCTTCGACCCACTACCGTAAGCAAATGTTTGCTTGCACAACTTGCAACAAGCCCGTGTACATCCTCCAGCCACAGCTTCAATAGTGAACTGTTCCTTCTTTTTCAAATTTTGCACCACTTTTTCAAGTTGAATTTAGTATTACATCTTTCAAAGACTTCAGGTCAAGAAAAACTTTGAAGTTTGAACATGTAGACTGATATGAATATACTTTGAAGTTTGAACATGTAGACTGATATGCATATACTTTGAAGTTTGAACATGTAGACTGATATGCATATGAAGTTTGAAGATGTTGAATTAAATTAAATATTTTAAAATTTTGAAAACTAAATTAGTCAACGGCCAAGTGGCAAGCATCCAGCGCAAGAGCAAATATGGAAAAATTCCCAAAGAAAGCAAACCATGACAAGTGTCATGCATCCAGCGCAAGAGCAAGCATGGAAAGGCCCTTCGAAGAAGGAACGAAACGTGGACGGCCAAGATGCAATAAGCCGAAGGATCAAAGGAGCACAAGAAGACACGTCATCAATCCGCGAGAGGGGAATCTTCTTCTTTTGACACGCCTGGGCCTATATAAAGGGCTCTAGGGATCATTTCAAAGGACAATCAAAATTTTCTCTTCTCCCTATTCCAAGAGTCTAGATAAAAAAAGGCTCTAGGAATCATTGGGGAGAAAAGAAATAAAGAAAATTTTTCTTCTCCTCATAATTTTTCTAAGTTTTTTTGAGGTATCTGCAAGTGTGAACGTGCTCTACTTTCTTCCCTGGAGGCGCACTGACGGGGAAGACGTGGTTCTGTGTTGGGTCGTCGTATCTCTAGGAGATCTGTGCCAGCAGACCCGTGCGTGGGGGGCATAAACTTTCCTGGGACAGCGCATCAGCGTGCTTCGATCCACAGGCCATCTTCTCTCTCTTTCTTCATTTTATTATTATATTGTCAAGTTAATTATTTGCTAGTTTATTCTTCTTATTTATTGTTTTTGAATATTAGAAATATTTAATTTATCAATTATATTTGTGCATCTAGGCTAACAATCCAGGAAAGTTTATTTACTGTTAGCACTAGATTTTAAATTGCTACAATTATTATATATTTTGCTGCATAATTTAAAATTGTTATATTTTAGTTGTTACACATTTATGCTAGCTTTACTTTAATACTTAATTTTTCAAGCAAAATATTAGATTTCCTAACCTCCAAGAGGTTTATTAATACCTCCATTTGGACTCCTCACGGAGTAATTTTCAGATTCCATTCAAACGGAAATTCGAAAATTGGTTAATTCATAGGAGCTAGCTTAATATTGCACCACTACAAAATAATTGATATCTCCCGGCGCTATATTTGGTCTATACCGACGCTTCTAAGCGTCGGCGAGTTTCTCACCCACGCTCCCCAAAGCGTGGCTCCGACGTCGGGCAGGTGGGAGTGGAGCCGGTTTAGGCCGACGCGTGAAGAAAGCGTCGGCGGTCTATGCCGACGCTTTTAAGCGTCGGCGAATGTGGCCTATACCGACGTTTTTAAGCGTCGTTAACTATTTTCGCTTAGCCGACGCTTTTAAGCGTCGGCAAACTTCGACCACCCTCGGCACTGTTGGACTACACAGACGCTTTAAAGCGTCGGCGAAGGTGGCCTATGCCGACGTTTTTAAGCGTCGTTAACTATTTTCCCTTAGCCGACGCTTTTAAGCGTCGTTAAAGGCGTGCCATTTTTTGCCGGTATTGTGCCGGTGGCTTTTGCCGACGCTTAAAAGCGTCGGCAAATGAATTTTTTTTTTTAAAAAAATTTATAAAAGTAATTTTTAATACCCTGTACATATTAAATTCTAACAAAACAAATACACTAAATCACATATATAACAAAATACACGTCACAAACAAGAACTTTGATTACATTCATATTATAATATTTGATTACATTGTACTTCAAAAACATTCTAAAAATATACATCTCAAATTCCTAAGTACACAATCTACGATATGTATCAAGGATCGACGGCATCATCTCTACGAGTAAATGAAGTATCATCAACCTACAAGAAAAAAAAATACTTTAGAAACTAAAAATACGAAAGTCATCACGCTCATACAAGAATACATTATGATTATATAATATATTCAAATATATTTAGTTATGTACCGGAGGAGCAAATCTCTGCAAAAAAGATGAAATATGGTCAAGCTGATCCTGCAAAGATTGTATCTTCAACTCTTGGCTCTGCTTCAACTCCGCCATATCAGTCATATGACTCTGCCTCATCTCCTCTATCCTTGTCTCATATGACTGCTTTATCTGTGCCATCTCTGTCTTCAAACTACAAACCTCTGCAGTGCTAGTACCTTGTCTGGCATCTTGGGTATATCGGCTCACTGCAGACAGCTGAGTGGGGGTAACTCCGATACCGTAACCCCTCACGCGACCATAACGTTCTGGGCCCATCAATTCTGCATAGACCTGAGCCTCGACGCGACTGGCCGCGTCGGATGATGACGACTCCCCGACGCGCTCTGAAATGAGATTTGTAGCTCTTTCCTATATCTCTCTCAAAAAAATAAACAGTCACATTAATAATTTAAAGGAAGTAAAATTAATAAAATAATTATGATCAAATAAAAAAAATGAATACATACAACTATATCTCTCGACTCGTCCCGGACAAAGGTGCCATCTCGGTGAGTGTGGGTCATCTTATAAAACTCTACCTCACCAGGCTCCCTTCCATGCTCTACTATCTACACATACGGAAAGTATATGGGCAAAACTATATATCATGATACGTGCTATATGTTAGTAGAGTTTCAAATAGTTTCAAAAGAACTTACGAATTCATTTCTACGTCTCGCATAACTCTTCGAGCCTGAAGTATGAGGAACTGCTTGAGATGCTCGGGCAGCTCTACCAATATTAGAATATGTCTGCCAAAATAAAAGCATACAGTATAATATGATTCAATGTATATATTTGCAATCTATATTAGTAATAAAGATAATAGAAGATATTGAAACAATATACATGACCTGTCCTCTTTCAGAAAACCAGTAGTGAACAAGCTCCCTCCACTGCTGAGGGTATACATCAGGAGGAGTCACACGAGCAACCTCCTCCTCTGTCATACCCTCGCGCTTGAAGTCCGTCTTCAATTTTGCTTTATATTCTTTCCATTTGCGGTTGAGGGACTTTAGCACCCAATCATGGCTCTCTGGAGGGAGTACAAACTTACCCTACAACAAGGTACAGAATGTTATAATAATATTAAACCTCTAAAATAAAATTATGGTACAAAGCAAATTAACATACAGAAGGTGTCGAATTAAAAAGAATAAATTCAATTCATTACCTCTATAAGTTTAAGAAGCTCAACCTTATACGAAGGAAGCATGTCATTCCACTTCGTATAGTTGAGCGGACACAGCTGACCCTTGCGTGCAACCGATCCTAAAAAGCTTGATAGTAGACTTCCAGCTCTATTGATGGGCTGCCCCAATTCGTTGCATCGGATGATGATCTTCTCACCCGGAGGAAGCTTCCACACATCCTTTGCTTGAGTGGGTCCCCGTCTCGTCCTCACCGTCCCTTGTCCATCTATTAAAATTAAATAAAATATGTCTTAAAAAGTTGAAGACAAATATGAACATAAAATATGAAATATTTTATTGAATTACCCTGGATCCGGAGCTCATCCTCCGGGCAATCAGCAGGAGGCTCGCGCTGAGATCCTGACTCGTGCTGCTGATGCTCACATGGCTGCTGGGACTGTAGGGACTGATCAGAAGTAGATCCCACCTGAGAATGCTGGAACTCCACATCTCTAAATCGTCTCCCTCGGGGCATATTGTTACCTGGTATGCACAAAAAAGAATCAATATTTGGTTAAATGATAAATTTATACTAAATAAAGTTCCATTGCCATGGAGGCATCATCATCTTGCTAGAAATTTTAATGCTTTCATGGTCGTAAACATATTACTGCATGGTTGTAAGACTTGAAAAGAATGACATCAACTTTTGGTTGTTAGACTTGAAAAGAATGAACCAAATTGGACACGACATGCTACATTATAGATGTTCTTTTTGCTCTGAAAGAGACCACCAAGCTCAATTAATTGACACCACAGTTGGAGAGCATACAGAAATGATATCTGTATTCAAGATGAAGGATATATGTAAATGCAAGTGGGCAACACATACTATGCTATTTTAGTTCTTTTTGTCATGCCACTGCTTCCACTTGTCTAATCCTTGGAAATGAACATTTCTTTTCTTTCTCAGGGCATATATCAGGCAGCTAAGGATTACTGAAAGCAAAGAATCTCTACATAAAAAACAAAGCGAAGAATCTCCGAAACATGGATTGATGTTATGTATGGGAGAATGACTCACCTGCAGATATGATACTGTTCTGTAAATTACTTAACTCAATTGTCCAGAAACATTTCTCTGTTTTTGATAAATAAAACTTTTGACTCTCTTCTATTTCTCGCCAACTTGTGTACTTGGTTATTGGATACAAATGTTCCAGCCAACTTGTTTGGCACATGCATTCTCTGTGTTTGTACAGGATTATGAGTCGTGCTTGATGTAATATCTATTGTAGATGAGAGATGCCTAATGGTACACTGCTAGTTTCTATTGTAGAAGCGATCCTAGAAGCTTCATTGCACCTAACTCGTTTCTATGAGCTTGCTTCAGAGCAATCCCTTTGTGCAACCTGTACCATCTTCAACATTGAAAAAGTCAAAAAAGAAAAAGAAAGAAATTCTGAAAGAAAACACTGAAACACAAAATGCTTCAAAGGTATGCAATCTGTTAGAGAAGTTTTAGGTCTGGAAATTATCTTTTATATTTATTATCTGTTCTTGATATCTTCAGGGCGAGGATTCAGCTACCACAGTCCATGACATATGGAACGAAAAAGGTTCTTTCATGATTAATATGCCCAGCACTGCTTTATTATAATTACCTAATGTTGACTCCATTCTGATCTTTTTATCCCCCTTCAAACTTTGCAGGTGAAGTGCGTGCCAAGGCCAAAAAGGTGAGACAATCATATCTCATATTTATGATCTGATGACTCGTGAACAAATAAATTATTTAAACATTTAGTACTTCTGAGGAAGCCTAGAGTTACATGGCTGCTCGAAGCATGCAATTTCCATCTAGGAAGTCCTTAAAAAATACTACTGAAGTGAACTTAAACAACGTGAAGCTTTTCATGTGGTCTCTGTCTTCTTGCATGCCATGAGATGTTTTCCAACTAAAGGAAAGTAAAATTAAGATCTTGATTTACCTATTGTTGCATAGTGCACCTTGTCATACGTGGCATGCTTTGCCCAAGTGATGGCCATGATGATGACATTATACCTCCACTTTGTTCTTAGGCCATGCTAGGATGGCTACTGTATCCTATTTCCTTTGAAGGTGATGTTAAGTATATCACTAAAGTCAATCATAGCAACAGGGAGTACTGTGAAACGAAAGACATATAGCTCAATGGTCAGCACTATGGCGCCGAAAGCATCAACCCAACAGAAAATGCTGAAGAGCTGGATCCACCTGTTACATTCTTCCAATAATTGATTCACAAGCTACATTGAAAAAGTTTGAAACTAAAAATGAAAAAAGCACCTACAAGAGCCAGTTCATTTGCAAATTTCAATTATGACTCACAGACAGGTGCTTGGTGATATCTTGCTTTCTTCATGGGAAAGCAAGAATGCCTAATGGTACATTCTTGGGATTTGACAGAAGTCATCCACCTCTCTTATTCCGGCGGTTGAAGTGGAGCCACCAGGATGTTCATTCAATCCTCCATTTGAGGCTCATCAGGTATCTCGTGGACTTCCTAATGCGCTATAACATTCCAGTTATATGTAGCTCATCAAAGAGGCTGGTTAGAGGCTAGTTAGATAAGATAGTCTCATTTCTCTCAAGTTCTGTCCATGATATGAGGGTCAGTTGTTTTTTGTTTTGCTTTCTTGCTTTGGATATAGGATTCGTTGGCCCGAGCTGTTGCAGATGAGATGCAAAAAGTTTATAAAAAAGAATTGGGACCTCAACCAGTGCCACCTACAGTTCCTGGTGAAATAGTGGCTGAAGTAGATGTGAGTGTAGAAATTCCTCTCTCTCTCTCTCTTGCTTTTTTGTATAATTTGTATAGAATCTTGAAATTCTATACAAGCTTCAAACAATTTACTTAGCCTAGCTACTGGCTTGCCGCTGAACCTTTAATTCATAACAAATTTCTAAGGTAGGTAGCTCTTGGCTGAAACTATCTACCACAAAACCTAAATTGACAGAGAGAGCACGGAAGGAGACCTAATCATATTTTGTAAATTGTCCCGCAGTTTATGCCCATGGCGAATAAAGATCTGATCCTAAACAATAGGAAGAAGACTAAATGAACGTGACCACAGTTTAAACCCATGCTTCAAATCCTCAGACTTTAATATATTACATACCAGAGAGGAAAATCGCAAGGCTTAAAATAAATACATGGTTGAGGATACTAGGATCACTTACCTCAGACGACGGCGAGGTCGACGGTGGCCGAGTAGCTAGGGCTCGGGATGGAGGATTGATGTCGGCGCGCAGCTAGGGCATCGACCGAGAGAGGATGGGCAGCAGGAGGAGGAGGAGGAGGAGGACGAGCAGCAGCAGGAGGAGGAGGACGAGCAGCAGGAGGAGGAGGAGGAGGAGGAGGAGGCTTACCTCAGAGGAGAAGGAGGAAGACGGCAGCGGGGAAGCACCGGCTCGCGATGGAGGTGGGAAGTCGGCGCGCGCACAAGTAGGGCATCGACCGAATTTTAGAGGGGGCTAGGCGAACGGAAGGAGGAAGACGGCAGCGGGGAAGCACCGGCTCTCGATGGAGGTGGGAAGTCGGCTCTCGATGGAGGAGAGGGGGCTGGGCGAAGGGTTGGAGGGTTTGATGTTTTCTAACGACGTTTTATGCGTCGTCGTCTTTTAATCTTTTCCCGACGCTTTTAAGCGTCGTTGTATGTAAACCTTTCCCGACGCTAGAACAAAGCGTCGGCAAAGGCTGGAGCTGAGCCAACCTTTCCCGACGCTTTCCCCTAGCGTCGGGATAAAAGAGTCGGCAAAGCTCATATTTGTTGTAGTGCACTTAGGATGAAATTGAACGATATCTAGTGAAATTATCTATTGAATAATAGTGTCTAAGAAAAGCTTGTCAAAAAGGCATACGTGCCTAAGAAAGGCTGGTACTTAAGTGAGTCAAGTGCTCCACCACCGATCTGGAGCTGATCTGGCTGTTATTCTTTGGATTTTTCAACTAGACATCTAAAGTTCAAATTAAATATCAGTGCAATAATTTGACATAAACCTTTTCATTTTCACATGTGTCAAAACTATGTTAAGCTACAAATCAGTCTCTTTAATTTATTTTCACGTAGCAATTTATATTTGTTGGGTCGCTGTTTCATACTCTGATAAGGAGTCAAGAAAAGGACAGGGGATGGGTGTTCAATCGACCACATTGGAGGCTGAACTAGTGTGCACGTCATTGCTTGTCAAGTCCCAATCACGCTTCCCAAACGAACTTTGGAGTTCTAAGAAATTGGTTCATAATATGATCGCATTCAAATCTTAAGAAACGTTGAAGGCTATTTTACAGGCAAAGATTTTATTAGAGGCATTAAAATTAGTAATTTTTTAAGAGATTATTTATTTTAGAATTATTTTATATGGAAAAGGAATTGTTAAATTTGGCAGTACGATGATCAAGGAAAACATTTTAGAATTATTTTTAGAATTACAAGCTTAAGTCATGGTTCTTTGCTTGTAGTGACCGTAACAACAAAAGCTTGTATCATCATTTTCTTTTATGTGGTGGCTTCCTTACTGGCAAAAGTTTTTGGTTGACTAGGCCTTAATTTTCAGGGGGTTCGATATAAGAGTTTGTATTAGTTTAGCATCATATATAGTATGGAAGAAAAAAAAAATTGGCCAAGTTTGTACTCACAGCATCCATGACCTCCCTAATAGCCATACCATATTAATTAATTCATTTGGACCCAACTTCTTATTTGATACTCCCTAAAGCACAGCCAACTCACGTGGCAATGTCATGGATTGCAACCTAGCTTTTTCATGTCACCTTGTCGTGCACTCGTCAATTAAGTATGCATATCAAATTAGAATTTGTAAAAGTTAATGCACTTGAACTTAATCCCAAAATCAGAACTTAAGAATAATGACAAATGTGAGATATGTGTAGAGGCCAAATTACCTAAAAGTCCCTTTCATTCTATAAGTAGAGATTTTGATCTCCTTGAACTCATACATAGTGATGTATGTAACTTAGAAAGAACCTCAAGGGATAGAAATAAATATTTTATAACTTTCATAGATGACCTTTTTGGATACTGTCCCCTCTAATTTATTAAAGCTAAAAATGAGGTCCAAAATAAAAATCAAAGTCTATAAAGCAGAGGCTGAAAACCAACCAGATAAAAAGATTAAAATTTTAAGAGGTGAATATACCTCATTTGAGCTGACCCAGTTCTATGAAGAACATGGGATAATTCATGAAGTGATAGCTCCTTATTCACCCCAATCTAATGGAGTAGCTGAGAGAAAGAATAGAACCTTAATGGATATGGTTAACTCTACGTTAATTAGTTCAGGAGCACCAGAAAATCTTTGGGGGGAAGCACTAGTAACTGCATCTTATATCTTGAATAGAATTCCATTCAAACATAATGATAAAACTCCATATGAAATCTGGAAACATAGAAAATCTAACTTAAAATACTTAAAAGTGTGGGGGTGCTTAGCTAAAGTAAAAATTTCAGAAAATAAAAGAAAGAAAATTGGACCCAAAACAGTAGATGCAATATTTATAGGATATGCAATTGAGAGTAATGCTAATAAATTTTTAGTGTTTAACTCTCAAATAAATAAAATTAATAACAATACCATAATGGAAGCAAGAGATGCAATCTACTTTGAAAGTATATTTCCTTTTAAAATAAGGATAAATAATCAAATAAATACCAATAATAATTTAGGGACTAGTTCTAGCAGAACCAGATTTAGAGAAGAAGAAAAAACTGAACCTAGAAGAAGTAAAAGAACTAGAGTTGAAAAGAACTTTGGAGAAGACTACTACACATTCCTAATAGTAGAAAAAATTCTCAGGTACCTTAAGGGTACCATATCTATAGGATTACACTATTGTAGTTATCCTGCTGTTCTGGAAGGCTATAGTGATGCCAACTGGATCAGTGATACAGTTGACACCAAATCCACCACTGGTTTTGTCTTCCTTTTAGGAGGTGCAGCTGTATCATGGAAGTCTACCAAACAAACTATAGTGGCTAGGAGTACCATGGAATCTGAAATGATTGCCCTAGATACCACTAGCATTGAGGCCGAGTGGCTTAGAGATCTACTGATAGATTTACCTCTTATGACTTCACCATTACCTTCTATATCTATTTATTGTAACTGCAGATCTGTTATAGATAAATGCAATCAAGAAAATGCAAATGTGAAAATGAATAGGCACTTGAAAGTGCACCAAATTTTGTAAGATCCGAAAGGAATAACTTGATTGCACTAAATTTTGTAAGATCCGAAAGGAATCTAGCTGATCAGCTTACCAAAGGATTGTCTAGAATAGTGGTTCTAGAGTTGTCGAGGGGGATGGGGCTAAGCCCATAAGTAAAGTCACCACGGTGGTAACCCAACCTGAAAAGGTTCAATGGGTAGAAACAAGCTAGATAGGTGACTAATGAGGAGCACTATTTATTTTTTCCATCCCTATGGCAACAGTGCTCATAAAAAGCAAGGGTTAGGTTGAGTTTTTACTCTTAATGGATCCGAGACCCATGAGGCAGGGTACCTACTTGCTCGTACCCTTTTTAGGATTCACCTATATGCGTGTAGTCGTGAGGCCGCGACTGTGGAAAGTGGGCTATTCCCTAATAACACACATGAAGAGATACCTGCGCACGGCCGTAAAGCGCAAACCCGCTTCGAGCATGTTCACGCTATATTATGTGTGCTGTTGATGAAATCTGAGCCATGGACCAAGGTTCAAGGCATGGTCCACCTTTGCTCCACAGAGGTAATCAATTGTCACTAAGTGAAGGTTCAAACCGAAAGGTACCTACACCTATTACATAATATAAGATACTTAGCATTTTATTTTGATTTTTTTTTAAAATTTTATTTTGATTTTAAATTTTTTTAATATTTAATTTATGTGGGGGATTGTTGAATTAAATTAAATATTTTAAAATTTTGAAAACTAAATTAGTCAACGGCCAAGTGGCAAGCATCCAGCGCAAGAGCAAATATGGAAAAATTCCCAAAGAAAGCAAACCATGATAAGTGTCATGCATCCAGCGTAAGAGCAAGCATGGAAAGGCCCTTCGAAGAAGGAAGGAAACGTGGACGGCCAAGATGCAATAAGCCGAATGATCAAAGGAGCACAAGAAGACACGTCATCAGTCCGCGAGAGGGGAATCTTCTTCTTTTGACGCGCCTGGGCCTATATAAAGGGCTCTAGGGATCATTTCAAAGGACAATCAAAATTTTCTCTTCTTCCTATTCCAAGAGTCTAGATAAAAAAAAGGCTCTAGAAATCATTGGGGAGAAAAGAAATAAAGAAAATTTTTCTTCTTCTCATAATTTTTCTAAGTTTCTTTTGAGGTATCTGCAAGTGTGAACGTGCTCTACTTTTTTTCTTGGAGGCGCACTGACGGGGAAGACGTGGTTCTGTATTGGGTCGTCGTATCTCTAGGAGATCTGTGCCAGCAAACCCGTGCGTGGGGGGCATAAACTTTCCTGGGACAGCGCATCAGCGTGCTTCGATCCACAGGCCATCTTCTCTCTCTTTCTTCATTTTATTATTATATTGTCAAGTTAATTATTTGCTAGTTTATTCTTCTTATTTATTGTTTTTGAATATTAGAAATATTTAATTTATCAATTATATTTGTGCATCTAGGCTAACAGAAGATGATATAGTTGTATGATGATCCATGTTCTAAATGCCTTAAAAATCAGAATGATTGTGATGATCAGCTTGATATGGCTGGTTGGTGTCATATTGTCCTAAGAAAGATATCTCTGGCGATCTTCTAGAGTAAAATTTGATCTTCTCTTTTATTAGCCCTTTATTTAGTATAAATTTATCATTTAACCAAATATTGATTCTTTTTTGTGCATACCAGGTAATAATATGCCCCGAGGGAGACGATTTAGAGATGTGGAGTTCCAGCATTCTCAGGTGGGATCTACTTCTGAGCAGTCCCAGCAGCCATGTGATCACCAGCAGCACGAGTCAGGATCTCAGCGCGAGCCTCCTGCTGATTGTTCAGAGGATGAGCTCCGGATCCAGGGTAATTCGATTTAAAGTTCATATTTTATGTTCATATTTGTCTTCAACTTTTTAATACATTTTATTTAATTTGAATAGATGGACAAGGGACAGTGAGGACGAGACGGGGACCCACTCAAGCAAAGAATGTGTGGAAGCTTCCTCCGGGTGAGAAGATCATCATCCGATGCAACGAATTGGGGCAGCCCATCAATAGAGCTGGAAGTCTACTATCAAGCTTTTTAGGATCGGTTGCACGCAAGGGTCAGCTGTGTCCACTCAACTATACGAAGTGGAATGACATGCTTCCTTCGTATAAGGTTGAGCTTCTTAGACTTATACAGATAATTAATTGAATTTATTCTTTTTAATTCGACACCTCCTGTATGTTAATTTGCTTAGTATCATAATTTTATTTTAGATGTTTAATATTATTATAACATTCTGTATCTTGTTGTAGGGTAAGTTTGTACTCCCTCCAGAGAGCCATGATTGGGTGCTAAAGTCCCTCAATCGCAAATGAAAAGAATATAAAGCAAAATTGAAGACGGGCTTCAAGCGCGAGGGTATGACAGAGGAGGAGGTTACTCGTGTGACTCCTCCTGATGTATACCCTCAGCAGTGGAGGGAGCTTGTTCACTACTGGTTTTCTGAAAGAGGACATGTCACGTATATTATTTCAATATCTTCTATTATCTTTATTATTAATATAGATTGCAAATATATACATTGAATCATATTATAATGTGTGCTTTTATTTTGGCAGACATATTCTAATATTGGTAGAGCTGCACGAGCATCTCAAGCAGTTCCTCATACTTCAGGCTCGAAGAGTTATGCGAGACGTAGAAATGAATTCGTAAGTTCTTTTGAAACTATTTGAAACTCTACTAACATATAGATAGTAGAGCATATACTCTACTAACATATATACTCTACTAACTATTCGTAAGTTTTGCTCATATACTTTCCGTATGTGTAGATAGTAGAGCATGGAAGGGAGCCTGGTGAGGTAGAGTTTTATAAGATGACCCACACTCACCGAGATGGCAGCTTTGTCCGGGACGAGTCGAGAGATATAGTTGTATGTATTCATTTTTTATTTGATCATAATTTTTTAATTAATTTTACTTCTTTTAAATTATTAATGTGACTGTTTATTTTTTTGAGAGATATAGGAAAGAGCTACAAATCTTATTTTAGAGCACGTCGGGGAGTCATCATCATCCGACGCGGCCAGTAGCGTCGAGGCTCAGGTCTATGCCGAATTGATGGGCCCAGAACGTTATGGTCGCGTAAGAGGTTACGGTATCGGAGTTACCCCCACTCAGCTGTCTGCAGTGAGCCGATATACCCAAGATGCCAGACAAGGTACTAGCACTGCAGAGGTTTGTAGTTTGAAGACAGAGATGGTACAGATAAAGCAGTCATATGAGACAAGGATAGAGGAGATGAGGCAGAGTCATATGACTGATATGGCGGAGTTGAAGCAGAGCCAAGAGTTGAAGATACAATCTTTGCAGGATCAGCTTGACCATATTTCATCTTTTTTGCAGAGATTTGCTCCTCCGGTACATAACTAAATATATTTGAATATTTTATATAATTATAATGTATTCTTGTATTAGCGTGATGACTTTCGTATTTTTAGTTTCTAAAGTATTTTTTTTCTTGTAGGTTGCTGATACTTCATCTACTCGTAGAGATGATGCCGTCGACTCTTGATACATCGTAGATTGTGTACTTAGGAATTTGAGATGGATGTTTTTAGAATGTTTTTGAAGTACAATGTAATCAAATATGATAATATTGAGATTTTGAATGAAAAGTTCTTGTCTGTGTTGTGTATTTTCTTATCTATGTGATTTAGTGTATGTGTTTTGTTAGAAATTAATGTATACAGAGTATTAAAAATTGCATATACAAATTTTTTTTTAAAAAAAAATGTCATTGCCGACGCTATTTAGCGTCGGAAATACCAAGCGGCACGACATTTTTTAAAAAATGTGAAACGCCTTTCACGACGTGTTATTGCGTCGGTAAAGTCGCATAGGCCGACGCTTTTAAGCATCGGCATAGTCCAATGGAGACTATGGTGGGAAGCGTCGGTTGAGGTACGCCGACGCTTTTAAGCGTCGGATTGCTATAACAGGAACGACGCTTAAAAGCGTCGGCATAGACCGACGACGCTTTTTTGACGCGTCGGGTTAAACCCGACCCACGCCCACCTGCCCGACGTCTGACCCACGCTTTGCAATGCGTGGGCTGAAAATTCGCCGACGCTTAAAAGTGTCGGTAGAGACAAAAAAAACCGCCGGGAGATATTCTTTCTTTTGTAGTGGAAGATAACCAAGGCACCGATCTGTGATGAAATAAAGAGAGAAGAGGAGAGAAAGAGATTGTGAGAGAGAGAGATAGAGAGAGGAGGGGGGAGAGGGGGGAGGGGGGGTAGGGAGGTTCCTTGCCTATTTTCTGTGTTTGACCGTGACCAAAGGCAAGCAAAGGCCCCATATAAAATGGGAACAGGAGCTGGCTACGAGTCGTCCCCCTTGATGGAAGGGGGATGGTGGGATGGGACTTTTATTAATTAGATGGAGTGAATTTCACATAATGCCCCTCCTTGCTCTTATAGAGAGCTCCCTCTCTAGACAAATTCTTTTCTTTACCTTGACCATGAAGTGCCATGGGATAACCTTTTCCTATCCTGCTCTTGCTTGGCATGGTAGACAGTATTGTCGAGCATTATGTCATTATCTCAGTTATTTAATCAATTTTATGAGCCCTTCGTTTAGAGTAATTACTTTTTCATAATTATCTTTCCGTGCTCCCATTCAAAAAATTATATTAAACTAAAGAGGCTTCTTTGCTTATCTTTGTTAGATTCAAGCATCTTTGTTGAAATAGTGTATTTGACAGCTATTTATTTCCATATCATTTTTTTAAGTATTTTATATTTATTAAAAAAATTTATTATTAAAATAAAAAAAGATCTCATTTACTGAATTCGTCTTAGGCCCCAAAATATATTGGGCTACCTGTAACTAAATATACATTCGCACAGGTCCTCAAAGAGAACGCCAACCCAAACTAATATACCAACAATAAGAATGGAACAAGATGCATCCTTGGCAAGTACGACAGTGTTCTCCTTTTGTTTTGCACTGATAGGCATAAGGAGAGGCCTTTTATCTGCTAATCATTTGCAGACTATAAAGTAGTGAATGTTTTCTTATGCTCACAACGGTGATTATACCCACCTCCTTTTGCTTTTAGACTGCTGCCCCTTCAAAGTTCACACACCTAGAGAGAACCACCTGATCTCTTTATAAGCAGCCAGCTACCTTGGTCTCTAAACCCCTTCATTAGAACCCTGGCCACCCATCTCATCTTAAAGAAGAGATGCTGAAGCCTAATCTCCTCACAGCAAACAGTGCTCCCTTCCTCTTCTTCTCCCATGGGTCCCTTCTTTCCAGCCACCGCTCCTCGCCGTTCAGGCTTCGGCCGGCGACGGTCAAGCTCCAAAAGATAGGGAAGCATGACTGCATTCGTTGTGCTTCAGGGAAAGTTCAATCTTCTTCAGTGGATAGAGATGCACCCATCGGTCTTAGAGCGGTTGTTGCCGTCAAAATGACGGTCGGAGGTTTACTGAGTAACCTCGGTCCCTCGCGTGCACTCGATGACACTACTGATCTGTTTGGTAAAAGTCTCCTCCTTGAGCTCCTGGCTGCCGAGGTCGATCCAAGTAAGTGATCAGCTAAGCTCATGTTAGTAGAGGCTGGGGAAATCCTTAGCTCTTTTTCTTAGTCCATACATATTAGTAAGGTTTCATGTTTCATGCATGGCCGCTAAGACTGCCTTTCACTAGTGTTACTACGGGATTTGCCCTTAAAATAACCTCGGTGTCTCAATGAATGACAGACGAGTGAGTACTCATGGGATGGTCAAGATTTCTCCCATAATAAGAGATGGAGTAATAATGTTTCCAGAAACTACTCAGCTCTTTGTTATATTGGTTTTTTCTGTTCTTTATTATTTTCTGGTGATCAGTTTGGGACATGGAGCTAAGATTTGATTCTATAATTGTCACAATCCAAAATTTTATCCAAAAAAATAGCCGAAAGGTATTATTTGGATTTCTTAGTCCTGTATAAGTATCCAAGATCTTCTCGACAATAACCGATATAGGACTAAACACACACCCACACAAGTCATCATAATATTTGAGATTTTTGATTCTATCTTTATCATCGATGGAGATAGAATATGAGTTTAGCAACTGTTTATTGTCTTCAAAAATATGGGTTACGCTATAAGTTTAATATGTATATTAATTAGTCAAGGCAAGTCTAAGCTAATTTAACCAATTGTGAAGATTTTCACGAGTAATTCAGGCATCCAATTAAGCCACACGTTCACATTTTGAACGGCTCTCGCCAAAGAACATGCCAACAAAATCAATCAAGTACTGGGATCATTTAACAAAATGCTATGCATGTTTTGTGATATATATATTTAGGGCATGGTATCAATCAGTTCGTCTAATGTATGATATCTCACCTATCTTTCGCCCTGCCCTTGGGAAACTTAGCTTCAGCTTTTAATTTGGGTGTCAATCTAGCAAATGTCCCCAATTAGCTTTATTTTCTGTTCCTTATTATTTGGATGGCAGTTAAATAGTGTTTTAATCTCTGTTAATTTACAAAACAAGATATTATTATTTATAAACATGGTTAGACTGGCTCAAACCAAAAGACCAATGTTAAAATTTCATTTCTATATTCCTGTGGCCGTCCCTGCACGTGCCAAAGAATCTCCCGGCCAAATTGAGCACTGACTTTTATGCAGATCTACTATTCAAACACAGGAATTTAGAGGACACGGATGCCCAATCAAAATCCTTCCAAAATATCTACTTGATGGACTACCAAGTCCTGCATCCCTTTCCTTGTAGTGGCTTTACTAACCATTTTCCATAGTTTAAGAACGCATAATTAAGTAGCTGACTCCATGATATGTCATGTGTTCACTTTACACCATCCATATCGATACGAATGGAAGTAATCCCATACGGGAGTAGGGACGATATTGTAAGATCAACTACTTGTCATGTTCTATTAAGGATATAAAGACTGATAAAGAAAAATAAACAGAATATTAAGGTGTCATTTGTTTGGAAAATATCAAAATAGCGATACAGATGTGACATAATTGACAAGGGACGATTCATTGGACCATCAATGATGTGATTCTATGTACGACCCAGGACCACCAATAATGATGTGATTCTTTGTCGCCGTTGGACTTGTTCAATTCTTGAAAGGTAGATATTCTTGAATAGCCGAGATGCATCATCTCAGCAGTAAGGCAACGTGCAAATTCTCAAGGCACGGATGATGAAGGAACAAGGAGACAAATGAAGATAGATAGCTGGAGTAAATTTTATTGGTCATGGCTTTGGTTAGCTAGGATTCAATGAGACTGACATCTGATGATATTGACTGATGCATATTAATTTTTGCATGCAAGAAACGGGACAAGAGAAGGCGACGATTCAAGCCTACGCTCACAAGGGCAGCCAAGATATAGATGACATCAAGTATGAGTGCGACTTTACGATACCCAAGAGTTTTGGTGAAATTGGAGCGGTTTTGGTGACAAATGAGCACCATAATGAGATGTTTCTCAAGGACATCACATTCAGCTCCGACGATACCACCACCCTTACAATAAGTTGCAATTCGTGGGTGCATTCCAAGTCCGACAATCCAGAGAAGAGAATCTTCTTCACCAACAAGGTAAGTCTTTGCATTACTCTTCCTTCACCAAGGACTCAATACTTTTCTAAGCAATTACGTTATAGCAATCTAAAATTCTACTTCTTACTTTGCATTCTGACTTTCTTATATACATTGTCACTACCCGGATCCAGATCCGTGACACAGCCGTGCTATCGCCGATTGTCGCCCACAATAGCACGAAGCCTCATACATGGGTCATGGGTAATAGAGTAGTTAAACTAGTCAAACTTTTATATATTTAAGCATTTTCAGTGCAACTTACTGGATCGTTCGGGGTACAGAGCTTTTGTAACATTTTATATACACAAAAATATATTTGTTTTACCCAAAAAGAAAGAAGCCTTGATACAGAAGAAAAATGTCTCCGACTGCTATCATTAGTGGTGATTTGAAAGAAAAAATAAATGAACGGGTATGAGCTACACGGCTCAGTAAGTAATCCTGCATAATCTTATTGGATCAACTATAATACTAAACATGTTTAATTTAGGGTTTGAAAAGCTAACATGTACATTACTTAACAATTTTTCATGATGAAATATTCACACTGAGTCAATAAATCTGTGTTTTATATCAACAAGAATTTTCATGAAAACATACCACATAAAACTGTACACCAGCCTGTTGTGGTTTACGCTCTCGGATGCTACTACGAAATCATTATCGGCCACTGGCGGGGCCAGCTCAATTATTATCGGCCACTGGCAGAGTCGGCTCAGTCATTCCCGGCCACTGGCAAGGCCAGCTCAGTTGCATTCGGTCAGTAACATCTAAGAGCCCATAAGTAGTACCTCTCGGATGCTACGACGAAGTTATTATCAGCCACTGGCGGGGCCAACTCAGTTGTTATCGGCCACTGGCAGGGCCGGCTCAGTCATTCTCGGCCACTGGCGAGGCCAACTCAATTGCATTCAGCCCATAGCATCAAGAGCCCATAAGTACCTCTTGCAAGTAGTACATATAACTAGATGCAATTCATCATCATATCTTATACTTATACCACAATTACTATATTAGGTGTAATTATAGTGCCAAAATCCATCTTACACACAAATCAACTTGCTTGTATAATAGTTAAAAATCTGCATAAACATGATGTATGCATAACCATAAACTATAAGACTAAAACAGGCTACTCACATCCATAATCCATAATAAAATTAAAGCAAGTTACGTACTTACATAATCCACAATAAGATTAAAACAAGTTACCATGATCCATAAAGTATAAGATTAAGAACAGGCTACTTACACTTTATAATTTATGTAAGAAAGCGTATACATGATCCATAATAAGATTAAGGCAAGTTACTTACTTACATAATCCACAACAAGATTAAGACAACTTACCATGATCCATAAAACATAAGATTAAGAACAGGCTACTTACAGAAATCCGCTTTCCAAATTTTTCAAATCCATGTAACAAATCCTTAATTACCTAAAACAACATCATAGGGATTACATTATTCCCTATTTATTTATTATATAATTTCTTAGTTCATCATATTATGAACTTGCTTAGATCCCATTGAAAGATCTAGCCCAAGCCCAATTTACCCAATTTGGAGCCTTTGGGGCTCGGTTTAAAACGAGGTTGGATCCACATAGGTTAATTTGGTTTTTAATTAAAAGATTGGGCCTGGTTCATGATTGGCTCCAGCCTTTTCTAGCCAATTTGGTCTTCTGATTTGGTCAATAGGTTTAGTGCCAGTTTAATTGGGTTTAATTTTGGTTCAGGGTCAATGTGGTTCATTTGGGCCTGAGTCATCGTCAGTCCGAGGCCAATTTGGCCTTCTGTCAGTTGAATTGGGCTTGTATTGGGCCTGATTCATGATTCAATTAGGTCTGCTGAGACCAACTCAGCCTAATTGGATTCGGACCCAATTTAATTTGGCTTAATTTAGTTCGAATTTAACCCAATTTGTAGTTTGGGCTCGTCCAGACTTAGCCCAATCTGATTGGGCTTAGGTTTAGTCAAATTTAGCTAAACCCATTTTTCTTTTCTTTTATTTGGGCCTAACAGGTTCGGACCTGAACTCGGATCCAACCCGTTAGGCCGGACCCGTTAAGGGCCTCTCTTTTTCTTTTTTCTTTCCTTTTTTTTCCTTTCTTTTTCTTCTCTTCTCCTTTCCGAAGTTTCCTTGTTCCTTTTCTTTTTTCTTCTCGTAGCTCTCCCCTTCTCTTTTCCTCTCCTCCTCTTCTTCTTCAATCTCCCTTCTCAAACCTCCCATATTCTCTCTCGCTCCAAGCCCTCTCTCTTCCTCTCTCTATTCTTCTCTCGTGAAGAAAGAAGGCGAGCTTAGGAGGGCCGGGTCACGGCCGGCGGTGCCTGTGGCCGGGCTCGTGGCATCCTCAGTCGAGCCTGTGGCCGGGCTCGCGGCCGAAGCCGGTGGCCATCGCATGTGACGACGACGAACCGGTAAGTAGGGAGCTTACCCATTTTCAGGGTATGAACTGTGGTGCCCCCTGCTCCGACGCTTCAACGGCCATCCCAGAAAATTCTTAAGGAAGAAGGATGAGGATGATAGTGTTATTTTGATGATTAACAAGCAATAATCGAGAGTATGTTATAAGTTAATTCGATACTTCATTTATAAGTCTGTTACTCTCAGTATATTTGTATAACAAGTTAAAGATGCATTTCATTGTTTACTTGGATGAATCTAACCTTGAGTTGCAGCAAAGTGTGGATTGAGTCGACCCCAAGGTTGAATGGGTCGACCCCGGCACATCAAGAAAGCATTTGGCACACTTCTGCAAAAATAACACAGATGAACAGTAAGTTGGGTCGACCCAAGGAAAGCATGAGTCGACCCAAACTTCAAGCTTCTCAACAACTCAGAAAATGGTTCTCTGGAAATACTGAGAGGGTCGACCCAAGATGAAGTTGAATCGACCCAAGCTTGAGTCGACCCAAACCCTGAGAGGGTCGACCCAAAGGCAAGATAGAATAGATGACAGAAAAGGTTCTCTGGAAACCCTGAGAGGGTTGACCCAAGAAGAAGTTGAGTCGACCCAACTGAACCTTGAGTCGACCCAAAGAAATATTGGGTCGACCCAAGTGAAGGAAGGCTGAATTGCAAGTTTCTGTGGTTCTGAGAGGGTCAACCCAAGGAAAGGTTGAGTCGACCCAAGTGAAAGTTGGGTCGACCCAAGGACAGGTGAGCCAACCCAAGCACGGGCAGAAGCATAACGGCTAGTTCTGCAGAAGTACTTTTTGTCCTTCCAACAGTGAGTAACGGCTAGTTTTTGAATTCTAACCATTGGGGCTTGTCCAATGGATGAAGAAAACTATTTAAAGTGGCACTATTCATCAGAGAGAACATCCTTTTGCAAGAATATCAAAGAGTACACAAGAAAGACAAAGTGCCCTAATCTTCCTCATCCAAGTGCTTCATTCAAGAGTCAAAAGAAAGTGGTTGAGCAGATTCAAAGAGTCATTAAGAGCTCCATCCATCCTTGAAGAGTGAAGCATCCTTGACAAAGAAGAGAGAAGTCATATCAAGCGATAACTATTCTCTAAACTCTTCTTTGTAGATTATATTGTTATATTTGCTCATCTAGGAGTTTAAATCTTCTTTCTTTGTTTATTAAACTCATTGTAAAGGTTAGTTGGTAAGCCCGCAAAACCAACGGAATAGGTTGATTGGTGAACCCGTAAAACCAATTGTAAAGGTTCGTTGGTGAGCCCGAAAAACCAACAAAGGTTTGTTGGTGAGCCCGTAAAACCAACATAGGTTTTTGGTGAACCCGGAAAACCAAAGTGTAAAGATTTTTGGATTGTGAGCCCGGAAAACAATCCAACTGTAATCCGCGGGATTATAGTGAATTCCCAAGGGGTCGCTTGGGGAGTGGACGTAGGTGCTAAGGAGAGCACCGAACCACTACACTTCTTGTTGTTTGTATTGTGATTTGTTTAATTCCACTAACTCATCATTTAACATAAGTAAGATAGTTAAAATTAAGAGAAACCAATTCACCCCCCCCTCTTGGCTTGTCACCTTGGGCAACAAGTGGTATCAGAGCAAGGTGCTCCAAAAGTACTTATTGATCTCACAATCAAGAGTTAAAGATCATGACAACCCAAGTGGGATGTTCTATGAGTGAGGGGCAATCCACAAATAGACCTCCTCTATTTAATGGCACAAATTACACATACTGAAAAGCTAGGATGAGGATATTCATTCAAGCTTTAGACTATGAATTATGGTACATCATTACTAGAGGACCTCACACACCCACACTTAATATAGAAGGCACTATCATACCCAAACCAGAAATGGATTGGAATGAAAGTGATAGAAGATTGGCACAGTTAAATGCAAAAGCAATTAATATACTTTATTGCTCATTAGATGTAAGTGAATTTAATAGAATATCTACTTGCATCTCTGCTAAAGAAATTTGGGACAAACTTGAGGTCATTTATGAAGGGACTAATCAAGTTAAGGAGTCAAAAATAAACATATTAGTACATAAGTATGAGTTATTTAAAATGGAATCCACTGAGTCCATAACTGATATGTTTACTCGTTTTACTGAAATTATAAATGGGCTTAAGAGTTTATGAAAGTCTTATACTAACTCTGAATTGGTGCGAAAAATTCTCAGGTCTCTACCAAGAGTTTGGGAGGCCAAAGTAACTGCAATTCAGGAAGCTAAGGACCTCAAAACACTGCAATTAGAGGAACTTCTAGGATCACTCATGACCCATGAGTTGACCATGAGGCAAAATTCAGAAGATGAGGTCAAGAGAAGAAAGCCCATTGCCCTAAAGTCTACCACCCCTAAACAACAAACTGAGTCGGAAGATTCAGATGATGATGATGAATTGGATGAAGAAGGAATGTCTATGCTTGGAAGAAAATTCAGAAAGTTTATGAGAGGTAAGAATAGATTTCATAAAAAGAAACCCTTCTTCAAAGGTAGCTCAAGCAAAGAAAAGAGTAAGGACAAAGAAAAGGAAAAAGAAACTCCTATTTGTTATGAGTGCAACAAACCTGGGCATTATAAGATAGATTGCCCAGAATTGAAATGGATGGCAAGAAAACTGAAAAAGAAGAACTTCATGGCTGAATGGAGTGAAAGTGAGGAGTCAAGTTCAAAAGAGGAAGATCATCAAGAGACAGCCCAAATGTGTCATATGGCCAATAACGATGAGGTAGATTCTGAACTTGAATGTGATTTTACTGTTGATGAATTACATGATGCATTTTTAGAACTAATGGAAGAACATAAAAAATTAATCAATAAAAATAAAGTTCTAAAAGAAGAAAATCAATCTCTTATCAAAGATAAGTTAAAACTATCTCATAACTATGAAACATTAAGTAGGAAACTCACAAATGAAACCAAGAATCTAATTGCTGAAAATGTCAAGTTAAAAGAAGATGCTGAAAAATATAAATTCTTAGTAGATAAGTTTACACTTAGTTCAACCAAATTAAATATGATTCTTGATAGTCAAAAAGCTGTATATGATAAGGCTGGATTAGGTTATAAAACAAATAGGAATCAAAAATACTTAAAGAATATTTTTGTTAAAGCTAAAAATGAAAATATTACTTGTCATTGCTGCAATAAATCAAGACATAAAGCATATGAATGTAACTATAGAAAGTCCAGTCAAAACAAATTGAGTAATAATCATAAGATCAAATTCAAGAAAGTTTGGGTTCCAAAAGGAACATCAAGTACTAACCCTAAAGGACCCAACATAGTTTGGGTACCTAAAGCTCTTTCTTGATCTTTATTGCAGGGGTGTCTTGCAGCTAATAAAGAGGAAAAGCGATGGTATCTAGATAGCGGCTGTTCAAGACCCATGACCGGTGACGTAGACCAATTTGTCACCTTGGAATCAAAGAAGGGTGGAGTAGTAACCTATGGAGACAATGGTAAAGAGAATATCATTGGAAAGGATAAAATTTTCATTACTCCATCTATTTTCATAGAAAATGTCTTATTAGTTAAGGGTTTGAAACATAACCTACTTAGCATAAGACAATTTTGTGATAAAGGATTTAAAGTCACATTTGAAGCATCAGTATGCATAATCACAAATCCTAAAGATAATAGCATTGTACTTGTAGGACAAAGGCAAAGAAATATTTACATGGTAGATCTTCATGATTTAGGCAAGAAAAATGGATTATGCTTAATTACTAATGAAGAAAAGAAAAATGAAACAAGTTGGCTTTGGCATCGTAGACTAGGACATGCTAGTATGGAATTAATATCAAAACTAGTCAATAAGGAATTAATAAAAGATATGCCAAAGTTGATTTTTGAAAAGGACAAAATCTGTGGACCATGCTCATTGGGAAAACAAACTAAATCATCCTTCAAATCAAAGAATATAGTATCAACAACTAGGCCTTTTGAACTCATACACATGGATCTATTTGGACCCACTAGAACTGCGAGTCTAGGAGGGAAGAAGTATGGACTAGTTATTGTAGATGATCTTTCAAGATATACATGGGTTTCATTTTTGGCACATAAGAATGAAGCATTTTCAGAATTCTTTAAACTTTATAATAATATCACAAATGAAAAGAAGCTCACCTTAGTAGCAATTCGAAGTGATCATGGTACTGAATTTGAAAATCAACACTTTGAAGAATTTTGTAATAAAAATGGTATTTCACATCAATTTTCAGCACCTAGAACGCCTCAACAAAATGGGGTTGTTGAAAGAAAAAACAGGACATTGGCAGAAATGGCACGCACGATGTTGTGTGAGTCAAATCTTCCAAAGTATTTTTGGGCTGAAGCTATAAGCACTGCTTGTCATATTCTAAATCGAGTTTTAATACGACCAATAACCAAGAAAACTCCTTATGAACTTTGGAAGAATAAAAAACCAACTGCTAAATATCTTAGAGTATTTGGATGTAGATGTTTCATCTTAAACAATGGCAAGGAGGATCTAAGTAAATTTGATGCCAAGTCAGATGAAGGTATCTTCTTAGAATACTCCACATCTAGCAGGGCATACAGAGTATTCAATAAAAGAACCCTTGTAGTCGAAGAGTCAGTTAATATCATATTTGATGAGTCTGATAGTGAGTCTGCTAGGAAAGAAAATATTCTTGATGATGATACAGGAATTATTAACTTTGAAAAGTTGAATATTGATGACGTGCCAATTCAAGATAAGGGAGATGATTGCGTGCCACCACAATCTCAAAACTTGCCAAAAGAATGGAGGTATGCATCTGGACACCCTAAAGACTTAATCATTGGTGATCCATCTCAAGGGGTAAGAACTCGATCCTCTCTCAGAAATTTAAATGATTATCTTGCTTTTGTTTCACAATTAGAACCTAAGACTTATGAAGAAGCTGAAAAAAATACTAATTGGATAAATGCCATGCAAGAAGAATTAAATCAATTCAAAAGAAGTAATGTATGGACATTAACTGAAAGACCAAAGCATAACTCTGTAATTGGAACAAAATGGATCTTTAGAAATAAATTAGATGAAAATGGGTTAGTTATAAGAAATAAAGCTAGACTTGTAGCTAAGGGATACAATCAAGAAGAAGAGATAGATTTTGATGAAATATTTGCTCCTGTAGCTAGATTAGAGGCTATTAGATTACTTCTAGCATTTGCATGTTTCATGGATTTCAAATTGTATCAAATGGATGTAAAAAGTGCATTCTTAAATGGTTTTATAGAGGAAGAAGTATATGTAGAGCAACCTCCTGATCTTGAAAATCATGAATTGCCAAATCATGTGTTTAGATTACATAAGGCATTATATGGATTGAAGCAAGCACCTAGGGCTTGGTATGATCGATTAAGCAAATTTTTGCTTAATAATGACTTTAGTAGAGGAAATGTAGATAAAACACTGTTTCTCAAAAAAAAGGACGAAAATCTATTAGTGGTACAAATATATGTAGATGACGTAATCTTTGGTGCCACAAATGATACTCCTTGCAAAGAATTTGCTGATCTAATGCATGGAGAATTTGAAATGAGTTTGATGGGAGAACTAAGTTTCTTTCTAGGATTATAAATCAAACAAACTAAAGAAGATATTTTCATTCATCAAACTAAGTATACAAAGGAAATACTAAAGAAGTTTGGGAATGAAAGTCATAAGGGAGTAGGCACTCCAATGAATCCTACTAGTAAGCTAGACAAAGATGAAAAAGAAAAGAGTATTGATATTAAGCTTTATAGAGGACTAATTGGATCCTTGCTCTACCTTACTGCTAGTAGACCAGACATCGTATTTAGTGTAGGAATATGTGCTAGATACCAATCAGATTGATGCGGTTGGATCCACTAGACCGCCTCGGACTTAATCATTTGGTTATTTTTGCTTTTGAGTCCTTGATGTTAATTTTATTTCAGCATATTGCTCGGGTTAGCCGACTTGGCCTTTATTAGAGTCGCTTTGGGTTTAGTTGTTTCTTGAATTCAATTAGATCATATCAAGTTAAGGGGTCAGGTAGCCACCTATAAATAGATGTGGTGAGCACCTATTTCGGTATGCAAAAATTAATTGAAAGGCTTTTGCCCTAGCTCTCTTCCCTTCTCTCTTCTCTTCTTGCGACGCCTTCCCCCTCTCCCTAGGCCGCCGTCCAAGGCCGCCGCCCCCTCCTTCATCCGGCTGCACCACCTCTGTCCCGAGAGGCCAGCCACCTCCTCCCTCTTCTTCCTCTCCTCCTTGATCCCTTCCAGCCTCTACAAACAACTCCATCCCGTTGGATTATCAGCCCGTCCTTCCCTGCGCAGTCATCAGTCAGAGGCTGATATCTTAAGATCCCGATGTCTTCTCTAGACCCACGATCTACCGCTGGAAAGCGAATGCGGAGATCTACAACATATCCAAAATTGAGATCGATCTGACGGACGGATCTTTAGAAATCGTGTCTGCAATTAGGTCGGAACTACCCTTCCAGAAATCAAGAAGAGTCAAGAATCTTGCGATACGAATCAAATTCTATCGGATCGCATCAATTTGGTATCAGAGCAGTTCAATCCTTGGCCTTGGAAGATGGTGAACACCCGCTCTACAACCTCGAAGCAGCAAGAAGCGGCATCTTCAAGGGGCGTCGACCCACATCAAGAAGGCTCGCGATCACCCGCGGCTTCGGCGGACCTGAGACCCGATCTTGATTCCACCGACCGTCTCTTGGAGTTCTTGCGTGGGAATCAAACAACTATGCAGCAGAGCCAACAACAATTGATGGAGAAGATGGATACCACGCAACGCCATATCGAGATGATGTTGCAACTATTGCTAAATCAGCGGCAAGAAACTCCACCGGGGGGAGCTCCGCATCGGACCCGGGTGGAATCTCCGGCCCCTACCTGTGGACGACCAGGACGGAGGGGACCCCCTCCTCGTGAGCCTCTCCTTCCCAACCCACCAGAGGAGATGCGGCTGGACCAAGGAGAAGATCGACCTAGACCTCGATCCGAGCTCATACCGATTGGCGCACGCGCCATGGCTCGGGGGATGAGCCCGATTGGCATCGACGACGGGTCGGATATGGAGGATGATCCCATCCAGAATTTTCAGATGAGGAACTAGCGTGTGGGGGAGTACCCACGCCGAGGATATGAACGAGATCGGGACCGTAATGGAGATCGAGAGGGAGAAAATCGCGGACTGACTCTTAGGCTGAAATTTCCCAAGTTTAAAGACGGTGATCCTCTCGATTGGGTGTATCGAGCTGAGCGGTTCTTTCACTACCATGGCACAGCGGAGGACCAAAAGGTATTGATCTCATCTTTTCACCTAGAAGAGACCGCCCTGCGATGGTTTCAAACCGCCGACCGAGCCCGATCTTTCAACGTTTGGGAGGATTTTTCTGCAGCAATTTGTCGGCGTTTCGGCCCTACCGAGTACGATGACTTCCAGTCTATGCTATCAAGGGTCACCCAAAAGACTACTGTTAGAGCCTTTCAAGAGGAGTTTGAGAGGATCAGCAACCGAGTAGTGGGGTGGAGCGACACCACGCTGAAAAGCTTATACCTCGGAGGACTTCGTGTCGACATTCAAGCCGAGGTGAGGACTTTGCGGCCACAATCTCTGGAGGATGCCTTTGCCTTGGCCCTAATGGTGGAAGAGAAGATCAAGACCACTCGATCAGTGACACGGGGCAGCTGGACCAACCCCCGGGCCGGCCAAACTGCAAGGGGCTCTATCGGCCAGCCGAGAGCGCCGACAGTTGCAGCAGCCAACACAGGGCCGAGGACCCCTCTTCGCTTGTCAGGTGACGTCAAGAGGGTTGAGCGTCCACCCGGGAGGACCTTGACACCAGCACAAGTGGAGGAACGTCGAGCAAAAGGCCTATGTTTTCGCTGCAACGAGAAATTTACACTGGGACACCGGTGTACGCGGCCCGTCGAAGCGGTGATGTTGATCGACGGATTGGAGGACGAGGCCGTGGCTGAAGATGGCGATGAGGTTGCTGAGGATGAGCCCCAAGATTTAGAGGCCAAGGAAGAGGACGTGCCACCTCAGATTTCATTGCATGCCTACTCCGGATCGGCGACACCGAAAACGCTACGCGTGGACGGCATGATCAAAAGACGTGTGGTGCGTATCCTCATAGATACGGGCAGCACCCACAATTTTTTGGATGAGAGGCTCGTCAAACAGATCGGTCTCATAGCAGAGCCGACATTGGGCTTCGACGTGGCATTGGGTGACGGAGCCACATTGAGGGCGGAGGGCATATGCCGAGGCATCACTTTGACGATCCAGGGCAGCCAATTCAAGCTCGATCTCTATCCGTTGGCATTATGAGGAGCTGATTTGGTCCTTGGTACGCAGTGGCTGCAGAGTCTTGGCCCGGTTACATTCGACTTCGCCGAGATGTGGGTGACTTTCAGACGGAGCGGACGGCGAGTTAGATTGGATGGCATTCGGCCTAGCCCAAGGGCTGCACTTCAGCCCCTAGTCGGCTTGCCCGGACCCGGCGCGCACAGCTACTTGATGCAGCTCTTACCTCTGTCGACGGAGACCATGACGGAGGCAGGTATACCTACTGATTTGGCTGCTCTCTTACAGGGGTTCGCAGATTTATTTGAGGAGCCTCATGGTCTTCCACCCGAGAGGGAGCACGATCATCACATAGAGATTGTACCGGGAGCAGAACCGGCGAATGTGAGGCCTTACCGCTACCCGCACGTTCAGAAGGAGGAGATCCCAAAGATGGTACGAGAGATGTTGGAGAGCGGCATCATTCAGCCCAGTAGAAGCTCATATTCATCGCCGGTGCTGCTGGTACATAAGAAGGACGGGACGTGGCGATTCTGCGTCGACTACCGGGCACTTAACGCGATCACCGTTAAGGACCGGTATCCGATTCCAGTCATCGAGGAGCTGTTGGATGAGCTTGCTGGTGCGGAATACTTCAGCAAACTTGATCTCTGTGCCGGATACCACCAGATCCGTGTCAGGCCCGAAGATGTGCACAAGACGGCGTTTCGAACACACGATGGCCATTATGAGTTCCGGGTGATGCCGTTCGGCCTCACCAATGCACCAGCGACGTTCCAGGGGCTCATGAATGACATATTCAGACCATTACTATGACGGTATGTCCTTGTATTCTTCGATGACATACTGGTTTATAGTCGTTCATGGCAGGAGCACCTAGAGCACTTGGAGGAAGTGCTGAAAATTCTGCGCAGAAAATTCTGCGCAGAAATCAATTGAAGGTAAAGCGATCCAAGTGCCTATGGGCCGAGCCGAAGGTCGAGTACCTAGGCCATGTCATCTCTGCTGCAGGTGTGGAGCCGGACCAAGCAAAGATACATTGCATGACCGAGTGGCTGCTACCCAAGAACCAAAAGGAGCTGCGAGGATTTTTGGGCCTAACCGGTTATTACCGCCGGTTTGTGGAGGGATATGGAAAGATCGCCGCGCCACTGACCCTGTTGCTGCGAAAGGGCGAGTTTAGATGGACCGAGGCAGCGACGGAAGCGTTCGAGAAGCTCAAGGAAGCCATGACGACGGCCCCGATTTTGGCGCTACCCGATTTCGCCAAACCGTTTGTAGTCGAGTGCGATGCTTCCGGTACCGGCATTGGTGCTGTTTTGATGCAGGAGGGATGGCCAATTGCTTTCATGAGCAAGGCGTTGTCCCCTAGGACCCGCTCGCTGTCCACACATGAGAGGGAGATGATGGCGGTCATCCATGCAGTCACAAAGTGGAGGCCGTACCTTATCGGCCGCCGATTCATCGTTCGGATTGATCAGCAGAGCCTTCCATTTTTTCTTGAGCAGCGCATACATACTCCAGCCCAGCAGAGGTGGGTGTCGAAGCTTCTCGGCTACGACTATGAGATGGTGTACAAAAAGGGCGCAGAAAATCGAGTGGCGGATGCACTATCGCGCCATCCCGAGTCCGGCGAGTTGGCGGCTTTGACTACGCCGATTTTTCCTTTTATTTCAGACTTGAGGACCGCCACATGCCGGGATCCGGACCTAGTACAGATCCAGAGGGAGTTGGCAGCAGATCCGAGCAGTCATCCCGAGATGGAGGACCGAGATGGGTTGATTCTGGACCATGGGTTGATCCGCATGCCCACCGATTCAGCCATGCGGCAGGTATTGATCCAGCACTTCCATGATACTCCTTTTGCTGGACACGAGGAATTTTTCAGGACTTACAAGAGGCTGAGCCAGAGCTGTACGTGGGTAGGCATGAAGGCAGCGGTCAGAGCTTATGTACAGCAATGCGATGTGTGCCAAAGGGCGAAGGCGGATTCACTGCGACCTGCGGGTCTACTTCAGCCTTTACCGATTTCTGATCAGGTTTGGGAGGATGTGTCGATGGACTTCATTGAGGGGCTGCCATTAGTTCGAGGGTACTCAGTGATCATGGTCGTTGTGGACCGCCTCAGCAAGTATGCCCACTTTTCGGCGCTCGCACATCCATTTTCTGCTCGACGGGTGGCAGAGGTCTACATACGGGACATTGCTCGATTACATGGTATGCCTCGGACTATTGTTTCTGATCGTGACCGCATTTTTGTTAGCGCATTCTGGCAGGCTTACTTCAAACAGCAAGGGACGAAGCTTGCCATGAGCTCGGCTTACCACCCTCAGACTGATGGGCAGACGGAGGTGGTAAACCGCTGCATCGAGCAGTACTTGCGCTGTATGATTGGTGATCGGCCCATAGAGTGGCTTTCTTATTTACCTTGGGCCGAGTATTCGTACAACACCGCTTTCCACTCAGCCATAGGGATGACACCCTTTGAGGCGGTGTATGGACGAGTACCACCGACACTGCGAGTTTATGATTCACTGTCACATGCGGACCGGACAGAGGCAGATTTTGAGCTCTTAGACCGCGATGCTACCTTACGGCGGTTAAAGTTCCACATAACGACTGCGCAGAACAGGATGAAGCAGCTGCATGATCGGAAGCACAGAGATCCAGTATACGAGGTGGGCGACTGGGTATACGTCAAGGTGCAGCCTTATCGACAGTTGACACTACGGCCCATGGCGAACCAGAAGCTTTCTCATCGCTTCTATGGGCCCTTTCAGATAATGGAGCGCATTGGACCCATGACGTATCGCTTGGACTTACCGACTACATCGAGAGTTCACCCGGTATTCCACGTGTCGCTTCTGAGGGCCCGGCTTGGACCCAAGACATCTGTCGGCCCAATCATACATGAGCCACCGGAGGACGAGGTAGTGGAGCCGGTTCGAGTGCTGGCGAAGCGCAGAATACGAGTAGAAGGACGACTGGAAATCCAGATACTAGTGGAGTGGCTGGGGAGAGCAGCAGACCAGGCCACATGGGAGTTTGAGACTGAGATACTTGATCATTTTCCTGACTTCCGACCTTGAGGACAAGGTTAAGGGAAGCGTGGTGGAGTGATGCGGTTGGATCCAGTAGACCGCCTCGGACTTAATCATTTGGTTATTTTTGCTTTTGAGTCCTTGATGTTAATTTTATTTCAGCATAGCCTTGCTCGGGTTAGCCAACTTGGCCTTTATTAGAGTCGCTTTGGGTTTAGTTGTTTCTTGAATTCAATTAGATCATGTCAAGTTAAGGGGTCAGGTAGCCACCTATAAATAGATGTGGTGAGCACCTATTTCAGTATGCAAAAATTAATTGAAAGGCTTTTGCCCTAGCTCTCTTCCCTTCTCTCTTCTCCTCTTGCGACGCCTTCCCCCTCTCCCTAGGTCGCCGTCCAAGGCCGCCGCCCCCTCCTTCATCCGGCTGCACCACCTCTGTCCCGAGAGGCCAGCCACCTCCTCCCTCTTCTTCCTCTCCTCCTTGATCCCTTCCAGCCTCTACAAACAACTCCATCTCGTTGGATTATCAGCCCGTCCTTCCCTGCGTAGTCATCAGTTGGAGGCTAATATCTTAAGATCCCGATGTCTTCTCTAGACCCACGGCCTACCGCTGGAAAGCTAACGCGGAGATCTACAACATATCCAAAATTGAGATCGATCTGACAGACGGATCTTTAGAAATTGTGTCTGCAATTAGGTCGGAACTACCCTTCCAGAAATCAAGAAGAGTCAAGAATCTTGGGATACGGATCAAATTCTATCGGATCGCATCACAGATCCTAAGGAGTCACATTTAAATACTGTTAAAAGAATTCTTAGATATTTAAGAGGAACTACGAACATAGGATTATGGTACTCAAGAGACTCCTGTCTAGATTTGCTTGCATACTCAGATGCTGATTTTGCTGGATGCAAATTAGATAGGAAGAGCACTAGTGGAACATGTCAATTCTTAGGAAACAACTTAGTATCATGGTTTAGCAAAAAGCAGAATTCAGTGGCACTGTCAATAGCTGAAGCTGAATATATAGCTGCTGGCAGTTGTTGTGCTCAAGTACTATGGCTTAAGCAACAACTAGAGGACTATGGAGTTAATCTAGATAATATTCCTATTAAGTGTGATAATACTAGTGCCATCAACCTTACTAAAAATCCGGTTCAGCATTCTAAAGTCAAACACATAGAAATAAGATATCATTTTATTAGGGATCATGTGCAAAATGGAAACATATGTATTGAGCATATATGCACTGAAAAATAATTAGCCGACATATTCACAAAACCCTTAAGTGAAGATAGATTCTGCACGCTAAGGAGGGAATTAGGCATATGTGATCCTTTCTATTGAAGATATATAAAAGGGAGCAAGCAGTCTCATGATACATTCCTCCCATTTCTAAAAACCCATAAAACATGAGTCAAAATTGTCATATATAGATTTCTTACTCATGTATCATTGTCCCAGAAAGAATTTGTAAGGATTGGAAGAAAGGAAAATTTTTAGAAGCAAAAAAAGAAGAGAAAAAAAAAATTCTGAACTTGGGTCGACCCAACCCAGAATAGGGTCGACCCAACGTTGAGTCGACCCAAGAAAATTCTTGAGTCGACCCAACGTCGGGACCCCACTGTTAAAAGGGGGACCCGTGAGCTTTTTTAGGGCACTGTTTGCTCTTGTTCTCTTCTGAAAACTCTATTCCCCACTCTCCAAACTCCTCCAATCAACTCCAAACGCTAGATTACTTCAAGATCTTGAAGAAATGGGACCCAAAAGAGCCGTAGCCAAGAGATCCGGGAGAGTCTCACGGATCCAACGTGAGGAAATAGAAGCTACGGAGCCATCTACAGTGTCTCCACAACGTGAGGCACGTGCAGAGCCACCTCTGATGAGAGCACAAAAGTGCGACCTACATGTCACCTAAATTAGTATTATTGCTAACCGATAATGATAAATTCACTGGATTAATATTATATTTGGGTTTGGCACAGATTTTCATAAATCAGAGATAAAATGCACATTGAGTACAAATTTGAATTCAAATCGGGTCCGAGTCGGGTTCGGGTCCGAATCGGATCCATTTCTTTTGAGCCTTTGGAAAATAATTTTGGACAAATCTAAATTAACTATGAGGTGCTGGGTAACCCATGACTTGAAGGACTTGCAATAGACCTTCAGTCAGAACAAATGATCCCTGACGAACTGAGTCCGTCCATTTACAAACCAAATTTCGCATCACACTATTTGTTTTTTTTTTTTATCTATATGACTGAACTTAGTGTCTCCCAGCTCCCATATCAGGAGGGCCAAAGATCGCACAACGCCCGCGCCTCCTTCAACCCGTGATCCAGAGATCGCATGCCAGCGCCCCCCTCTTCCAGAACCGAGAGTCCCAGCATCACGCGTCCGTGAATGGCATCTCCAGTGGTCCCGAGTCCCTGTTTCGTCCGCATCCTTAGCGTCCCAACCGCGTGCATCACCGCCCTCTCCTTCCTCCTGAGATCCCGTGCGAAAGAAGGGGAGAAGAAAGAATTCACCGCGTCCCCACCTCCCGGAATCCCTTGATGCAAGCCGTTCCCACCTTCCGCTCCCAGCATCTTTCCTCTTCCGCTTCCAATCCCGACGATCCCGCACCGCGTCTTCATCGCATCTCCTTCCGTTTGTGATCAAGGAACCGCAGCCGCGTCCAAGCTTCAGCCTCCCCGCGTCCGACTGCAAGCATCCCGTGATCGGCTCCTCCCAGCGCCCGGATCCGCGTCGCCACCTTCCGCATGCGTCCCAAATCCTTCCGCAGATCACGCGCCTTCCATCCGCGTCGCTGCCAGCTCCTCCCGTCGATTCCACAGCCTCCGACGCCGCATCCGAGCTCCGCAATCATCGGTTCCTCCCAGCAATTTCAACATGTTTCCAAGGGCTATAAGAGAGGGAGAGGCCATCGGCAGAAGGAGTGCTCGGTGGAGGCCGAGAGTCGAAGGAGAAGGAGGTGCTCTGTGTCGGTTCCAAAGAACAGAGGAGGGGCCCTGTTTTCCGAGAAGAAGGAAGAAGAAAGTATTATTTTAATATTTTTTTTAGTGTTCAGCCGAATTGTTAGTTCCTTTTATTTCAAGGATTTTCTTTTATGTTCTTGTAATCAATTTTCTTTAATGCAATCCCTGATCTAGATTCAAGTTAATTTCTATTTTTTTTATACAATCTTTTAATTTTTCTTTTATGCAATACATGTTTAAGTTTTAAATTTTCTACAATTTATTATATGCATTCTAGAATTCTTAATTTTAAGATAACCTTGGAATGAATCTTTTCAGTTCGATTGACGATTTTAATTTATATTCTGTCTTTAGAAATCGACTCCTACTCTGCATTAAATTTCAATTGCAAGTTTTCTTTCTTTTCTTTGTTTATTTTCAAATAGAAAACATTCTCTAATAGACTGGAGAATCATTTAACATCCTCAAAATAATGTTTTTTCTCCCATCATTCCAAAATTAATTTCGAATCCAAGTGAACGTTTTAATTTTTATGCAACTCCAATCGCCTCTCTGTGGATCGACCTCTTACAACCACTATTCTTCGAGTAGGAAAGGTAAGAGTAAAATTTTAATTTAACTTTTGTTCGTCGGTTCTAACAACGATCTGTCTAGCGTATTTTTAGTGAAACAGAAAATTGACGAACAGAATTTTGGCGCCGTTGCCGGGGAGGCAAATCGAGAAGCAAGAACGATCACGAAGATCAAATTGGATTTTGGATGCCCGGAGTGAACGCACTCCGGTAGTAAGTTTTTATTTTTATTATTTTGATTATTTTCAGTTAATAATTTCGTAGTTATTAAATTCTGAAATTTGAAATTCGAAAAAAAAAAATTTCAAAAAAAAAAATAAATAAATAAAATATAAAAAATATTTCAAAATTCAAAAATTCAAAAATTTAAATTCAAAATTTGAATTCTGAAATTCGAAATTTGAAATTTAAATTTAAATTTAAAAAAAAATATATTAAAAAAATTCAAAAAAAAAAATTTTTTTTTAAAAAAAATCTATATTATTTTTGCTAGTAATTGATTAGGCGCAATCCCCCGAGGTGATCATACCTCTATTGGGGCTCCTCACGGAGTAATCTCCAGAGCTTATTCAACGGGCATTCGGAGATTGACTGATGCATAAGGATTAGTTTTAGTTTACATTCAAGTTATTCCTATATTAAAAATTAAAAAAAAAAACAACATAAAATTAAAAATAAAAAAATTAAGAAAAATAAAAAAATAAAAAAAAAAATTGCTTGCTCATTTAATCAGTACAACCTAATGACATTGCATAAACTAAAAAAAAAATTATTGATTATTTGTTGCATCAAGCATTTGCATAAAATAATTTAAGGGCAAAACCCACTAAAAAGATAAGGTCGGGAAGTCATTACCTGTCCTTAGCCCAAAAATCACCACATTGCATACTTATCCTAAGCCAAATTAAATTAAAATCAAATTAGACGTTGGCCTTAGGGTTTTCGAGCTCAATTAGGCTCCTGGAAAGAAGCGGCTGAAAGCCACTCCAGTGAGGATTTAGTAATTGGTGATGTCTAGGAAAGTTTTACAACAGTGAGAACTGTTACGGGTATTGTGGTATTGGTGTATCCCTTCTGGCACCACCACACACCCCGGGACTTTCCTGGTCACTGATTACTGGATCGCTTAACTGGTAAGCTCAAGCTTAATCTGAAAGGGAGATTAGGAGCTGTCTAATCTAGGAGAGAATTTCAGGAACTTTTTAACCTGATAAATCTCTGTGCAACTAGATTAAAAGCTACTAAACCTTCTTTAACCTCAAGATTAAAGAGCCAATCTATTGTGTGGTGTTGATTGTGGTCATCTTGGTCTAGCCCTTCTTCTTATCTTTTAGGATTTCATTTAAAAATTGAGTCTAATTAAGTTGTGGAAAATGTATGCATGGTAGAAGGTCATTAAAGGATAAGTTAACCCCATTTGATCCTGAGATTGACAGAACTTTTCATCACAACTTGCGAAGTGTAAACCAACTGTCAATCTCTACAATGGGTGAACACATTAGAACTTTGAATGAATTATTCGCACCCGCATCTGCTAGTCCCCCTACTTGCATAGTTTTACCAATTAATAATGCAACCCAATTCGAGATTCGGGCTGCAACAATAAACATGTTACCCAAGTTTCATGGATTCGAGAGTGAACAACCCTACATTCATCTAAACAAATTTTTGACAATCTGTCAAACGTTTAGAAATCAAAACTTAGATGAAGAGGGTATTAAATTAAGGTTGTTTCCCATGACTTTAGAGGATCGTGCTGCTGCATGGCTATATTCCCTAGCTTCGAATTCCATCACATCATGGGAACAACTATCTAGGAAGTTCATGGCTAAGTTCTATCCCATGGTAAAAACTGAAAAAATTAAGGATGCCATCAGAACTTTTAGAGGAAAATCTGAGGAGGAATTTTTCCAAACTTGGGAACGGTTCCATGACTTGTTGGTCAAATGCCCACACCATGGGCTTGATAAGGCTGATCTGGTCCACTTCTTTTATAAAGGACTAACTCCGGCACATAGAAATATGATTGAATCCATGCACAAGGGTAGGTTCATGAACCAAACCCCAGATCAGGCTTATGAATTTCTTGTTGACTTAGCTGAAAATGCCCAAAATTGGAGTAGCTATGGTGAGGAAGTAAATAGAGATGAGTTCGGGTCTAGAAAACCAGGTAATTATGAAATGAAAACAGACCCAGAACTCAAAAATGTTATGTCCAACCTAGTGAATGGGATGAACAATTTAAGTAAAAAGTTTGATGCTTTTACTGTTTCCACTAGTTCGAGTTCATACAAAGAGTCAAATCCCATCATGAAAGTGGAACACGAGTCATATAGTTTGTGTGTCTTGTGTAACAGTCCGGAGCATCTAGTGGAGTGCTGCCCTAATCTGCCCATCATAAAGGCCGAGCAAGCAAATGCTCTAAATTCATATAGTGCCTTTAAGAAGCCCACTCCCAACTCGTTCAGCCCAGTTTACCACCCTGATAATAGGTTCCACCCAAATTTCTCATACAAGCAAAATGAACCTATTCAGCATCAAGGTGGTCTACCAGGTTTTCAGAACAACTACCCCAGGATAGGTCCATCACAAATGAACCAACCCTTGGTTCCATCTGTACCTCCGTATAATGCCCCTATCCCACAGCAACCTTCACCATTAGAAACCATGATGGCTAATATGATGAAACAACAACAAGATTTTATCAAGCAACAACAACAGACCAATACAGCCCAAGCCCAGACTAACCAATTTCATGCGCAAGCGATTGCAAAACTTGAGGTTAGTCTAAGCCAAATAGCTAACTCTCTAGGGGATAGGAAGAGAGGTGAACTGCCAAGTCAGCCAGTACCTAACCCTAGTAGGCAACAGAATCAAGGGCTGAGAGGCCAGTTTCAGATTGATTCTAATGGAAACCAGAACCATGAAGTCCAAGCAATTACTACTTTACGGTCTGGCAAGCAAGTGGATAATAAGGTTCAACTTCCTATACAAGAAAAAGAAGAAAAGCATGAACCGAATCCCACTCAGAAAAAGGCACAAGAACAGAAAACACAAGGAATAGAGGAGAAACCAATAGAGACATACACACCCAAGGCTCCCTTTCCCAGTAGACTTCAGGACTCAAAGAAACAATCTAACTTTGATGAAATAATGGAAGTCTTTAAAACTGTTCAAATAAATATACCTTTTCTCGATGCCATAAGACAAATTCCCTCCTATACAAAATTCTTGAAAGATCTTACCACGGTTAAAAGAAAAACCAGCATTCCTAGGCAAGCTGTTATGGCTGCACAAGCCTCATCTCTCATTCAACAACAGATTGCCCCGAAATTTAAAGATCCTGGTTGCCCCACCATTGAAATAAAAATAGGAGAGACGATCATCCAGAGAGCCCTATTAGATTTAGGAGCCAGTGTGAACCTACTTCCCTACTATGTGTACCAAAAGTTAGGTTTGGAAAAATTAAAGCCCACAAATATTACCCTTTCCTTAGCAGATAGAACGGTGAAGTACCCCAAAGGGATTGTAGAGGATGTAATAGTAAAGGTAAATGAGTTTTACTATCCTGTGGACTTCGTTATCCTTGAGACCGAACCTGTAATACATCCAGACAATCACACACCTATAATTTTAGGTAGACCCTTCTTAGCCACAGCAAATGCTGTGATCAATTGTCGGAATGGGATGCTAAAGTTATCTTTTGGCAATATGAAAGTCGAACTTAATGTCTTTAATATAAGTAAACAACCACCAGACGACAAAGAAATCAATGAAGTTGACATGATTGAAAGTCTGGTTCAGGAGACTTTCTTACAAACTTATAATAAGGACCCTTTAGAAGCTTACCTTGCCCATTCTGAGGAAGTGGTCGAGCATGCACCCCCTAGTTCTGTTCCTCTTATAAGCATAGATCGTCACCAGCCAACTGTTCTTCCTTGGACTCTTCCAAAACCATTCTTAGATAATGGTTGAAAAAAAATGGGGATCTACATTTTGTCTGGCTGAAGACATAAAACTTAGCGCTCTTGGGAGGCAACCCAACATGTAAATATTCTCAAAAAAAAAAAAAAAATTTGCAGGTTTGGGGGTATTTTGCCCCAATTTACCCGCCCATATCAGGTACCTTCTTCTCTGTCCTTTTACTGCTTTAAATTTTCTTTAACATTGAGGACAATGTTAGATTTAGGTATGGGGGTGAGAATATTTTTGATTTTTCTTTTTTTAAAAAAAAGGGAGAGAATATTTTTGATTTTTTTTTTTTAAAAAAAGGGAGAGAATATTTTTGATTTTTTTTATGCAATTAAAAAAAAATTAAAAAAAATTATTAAAATTTCAAAAAAAAATAATAAAAAAAGGGGGATTTCAAATTTTTAACTCAAACTCTAATCTTTTTGGCTGTACAAACTAGGAATTGCTCTGACAATAGCTTTGAGTTAAGAAATATGATAGCAGTTCTAGCTCAAGTTTTCATCCAACCTATCTTCTGCTAACATGATACAAGATGAGTTAGCACCTACACGTAAGCACATGAATAGTGGGGTATGTAAACTTACGACTAATATGAATACTTTTAATTTTTGGGATAATTTAGAGTTATATGTGTGATGAACACCCTAGCCTAACCAAAAAAAAAAAGAAAAAAAAAAGAAAAAAAAAGATAAAATAAAATAAAATAATGAGTTTAATTTAAGTCTTCTCACTGAGTAACCGGGCCTCTTGCCTGGCAAGCAGCGAGTGTTCGCGTAAAAAGGTGAGGACATTGAGATTAAACTCTGAGTGACTAATTTGGCCTTGAAGCCTAGTTAACCTGAGTTATTAAGCCTGTTAGGGTGTCTCTACACCTGGTGCCCTAAGCCATCTGGATCGGGAGTCATTGGCCTAACACTCGCTACATGGGTTAGCTAGAAAGCTTAATAAGGCTAGATATTGCACAAGTCATTCTTCTTAGCACTCAGTCTGAAAAAATGAATAAATAAATACGGGGTGTTCATTACCATTTAACTCTAGAAAGTCTTGAAAATTGGAGTGATCATGTTGGAAGTAAGTGAAAGCCACTCATTTATATGATACTATCTTGCACCTCACTACAGTCTTGACTTGTTAGCAGATAGATGGGGTGTAATGAAACTTGAGTTAGAGTCTGTTTAAATATAATAACAACAAGTCTCTATTGTCCTTGCAATTCTAGTTTCATACAGTAATACTTGTTCAAATTTCGAGTTAAAATTTGGAATTCCCTAACTGATGAAGTTTGTGGGTAACTTCACTGCAAACCCTCACGAGACAACACTCGTCCACTAGGGTAACCTAGGGGTTTAAAGGCTTGTTGCACGTGCTAAGTGCAATCGTAATGCTCTACGAAAATGAGTATTTATCTTACTATTTTTAAATAATAAATTACACTTTTGCACTCTCATTTTATCATTTTCACACTAAATTGCTAGAGACTAGCAATAAGCTAGTTGGGGGGTGTGATGAGAGCACAAAAGTGCGACCTACATGTCACCTAAATTAGTATTATTGCTAACCGATAATGATAAATTCACTGGATTAATATTATATTTGGGTTTGGCACAGATTTTCATAAATCAGAGATAAAATGCACATTGAGTACAAATTTGAATTCAAATCGGGTCCGAGTCGGGTTCGGGTCCGAATCGGATCCATTTCTTTTGAGCCTTTGGAAAATAATTTTGGACAAATCTAAATTAACTATGAGGTGCTGGGTAACCCATGACTTGAAGGACTTGCAATAGACCTTCAGTCAGAACAAATGATCCCTGACGAACTGAGTCCGTCCATTTACAAACCAAATTTCGCATCACACTATTTGTTTTTTTTTTTTATCTATATGACTGAACTTAGTGTCTCCCAGCTCCCATATCAGGAGGGCCAAAGATCGCACAACGCCCGCGCCTCCTTCAACCCGTGATCCAGAGATCGCATGCCAGCGCCCCCCTCTTCCAGAACCGAGAGTCCCAGCATCACGCGTCCGTGAATGGCATCTCCAGTGGTCCCGAGTCCCTGTTTCGTCCGCATCCTTAGCGTCCCAACCGCGTGCATCACCGCCCTCTCCTTCCTCCTGAGATCCCGTGCGAAAGAAGGGGAGAAGAAAGAATTCACCGCGTCCCCACCTCCCGGAATCCCTTGATGCAAGCCGTTCCCACCTTCCGCTCCCAGCATCTTTCCTCTTCCGCTTCCAATCCCGACGATCCCGCACCGCGTCTTCATCGCATCTCCTTCCGTTTGTGATCAAGGAACCGCAGCCGCGTCCAAGCTTCAGCCTCCCCGCGTCCGACTGCAAGCATCCCGTGATCGGCTCCTCCCAGCGCCCGGATCCGCGTCGCCACCTTCCGCATGCGTCCCAAATCCTTCCGCAGATCACGCGCCTTCCATCCGCGTCGCTGCCAGCTCCTCCCGTCGATTCCACAGCCTCCGACGCCGCATCCGAGCTCCGCAATCATCGGTTCCTCCCAGCAATTTCAACATGTTTCCAAGGGCTATAAGAGAGGGAGAGGCCATCGGCAGAAGGAGTGCTCGGTGGAGGCCGAGAGTCGAAGGAGAAGGAGGTGCTCTGTGTCGGTTCCAAAGAACAGAGGAGGGGCCCTGTTTTCCGAGAAGAAGGAAGAAGAAAGTATTATTTTAATATTTTTTTTAGTGTTCAGCCGAATTGTTAGTTCCTTTTATTTCAAGGATTTTCTTTTATGTTCTTGTAATCAATTTTCTTTAATGCAATCCCTGATCTAGATTCAAGTTAATTTCTATTTTTTTTATACAATCTTTTAATTTTTCTTTTATGCAATACATGTTTAAGTTTTAAATTTTCTACAATTTATTATATGCATTCTAGAATTCTTAATTTTAAGATAACCTTGGAATGAATCTTTTCAGTTCGATTGACGATTTTAATTTATATTCTGTCTTTAGAAATCGACTCCTACTCTGCATTAAATTTCAATTGCAAGTTTTCTTTCTTTTCTTTGTTTATTTTCAAATAGAAAACATTCTCTAATAGACTGGAGAATCATTTAACATCCTCAAAATAATGTTTTTTCTCCCATCATTCCAAAATTAATTTCGAATCCAAGTGAACGTTTTAATTTTTATGCAACTCCAATCGCCTCTCTGTGGATCGACCTCTTACAACCACTATTCTTCGAGTAGGAAAGGTAAGAGTAAAATTTTAATTTAACTTTTGTTCGTCGGTTCTAACAACGATCTGTCTAGCGTATTTTTAGTGAAACAGAAAATTGACGAACAACCTCCTCCTCCTTCCCCCTCAGTACAACTTGCAAAGTTTGCGGGGAGACCGGATACAACGGGGAGAAGGATCCATTCCAAGTTCTTTGATCAAGAAGGGTTCTGTTTGGGGAAATGGATCCGAAGGCAAGGTTGGGAGTATCTTTGCTCCCTAGATGTGATGATCTATCCCGGACTAGTTCGGGAGTTCTATGCCTTCCTCAAAACTGGAATGGGAGGGCTCATTTCGGAAGTTCGAGGAGTTAGGGTTCGAGTTTTCGAGGAGAGTTTGAGTGAGTTGCTTCATCTCCCCTGCGAAGGAGCAACTCCAGAAAAGCCAGAAAACAAGATGAGAGCCCTGCAGTTGATAATGGAGAATGAAGATTTCGACTTTTCCGAGAAGGTAATAGCAAGCTCTCTTTCTGTAGAAATGAGATTATTGCTCAGCATCATAAATAGAATTTTATTTCCGAAGAGCGGGAGATTCGATCTCATCATAGAGCGAGATCTAGTAGTGATGGAGCATATTATTCGGGGTATTCCCCTGAATCTCCCGGCCATGATCCTGAGGCAGATGAGGAAGGTGATCTGCAACTCCAGAGTATCCCTGCCTTATGGTATGATACTCACCTTGATCTTCTGACAGCACGACATATCTGTCGAGGGAGAGGTATCCAGGCATCTACTTTTTACTGATACATACACTGCACGATCACTTATCCGCATGGGCTATGAGAAAGTGAACGGACAGTGGATTCACACTGGAGCAGGAATTCAGGGTGATGCACCAGAGGGTGACGCACCAGATATTGGAGACTCTATCCCTGAGGATGAGGAGCATATGGATCATCCTACTGCACCTTCTGAGGCTGGACCATCGTCATCTGTTCCTGCGGGACATACAGATGAGTTCTGGAGTAGGATGACTGAGCTTATGTCAGCTCAGGCGAGGACTATCACTGATGGGCTGACGAGCCGACTAGATATCATGTCTGCTGAGATCAGTGATCTGAGGGAGCAGATAGGAGCTCTACGGAGAGAGAGAGAGACTCATGGACCATCTGTGCCACAGGCTGCTGAGTCAGAGATTTCGGTACAGAGTCATCCAGCTCACCGTGCTCCACGTCAGACTCAGTCTCATCAGGCTCGACCTCCCCTCGCCACGTACACTAGGAGGATGAGGACTAGATCCCAGCCATTAGATACTCCCTAGGCTAATATTAGTATTTCTGTTTAGAGCCTAGGATAGGTATCTAGTTCTCATATGTATTTTGTGTTTATCATGTATTTTGAACTTTGATTGAGGAACATTGTATTTGCTTTTGTTTTTGGCATGATTGTACTAAAATGTTCCTATTTTGATCAATGAAGTTTGAATGTTTGTTATTTATTGTGTCTATTCCCATGCACCTATTTGATGATAACAAAAAGGGGGAGAAGTAAAGAAAGAGAAATAAGTTGTGTAAGAAAAGAGAAATAAATTGTAAAACAAATTAAAAATTATAATGGAAAAGCATATACATTTAAGGGGGAGCAATTTGTAACAATGAAAATGATCAAATCAAAAAATTTCTATCAAATTTCAAAATTTGGCACATAGAATTTCAGAATTTGGCACGCACCTTTCATACCTCGATACATAACCTGAAACTCATACTTTATCTCAAATTTTTGGAGTTTCATCTTTAATGAAATATAAATGAAAGGGGGAGCAATTCAAAAAGTTAAATTGGAAACATTTGAATGATATAGGGGGAGACTTCACTCTTATATTTGAAAAACTGAAATTCAGCAACTTGAGCCCTTTTAAAACTGATTTTAAGACAAGTATCAATAGGCTCATACTCTATATTTTGTAATCATCAAAAAGGGGGAGATTGAGGATGATAGTGTTATTTTGATGATTAATAAGCAATAATCGAGAGTATGTTATAAGTTAATTCGATACTTCATTTATAAGTCTGTTACTCTCAGTATATTTGTATAACAAGTTAAAGATGCATTTCATTGTTTACTTGAATGAATCTAACCTTGAGTTGCAGCAAAGTGTGGATTGAGTCGACCCCAAGGTTGATTGGGTCGACCCCGGCACATCAAGAAAGCATTTGGCACACTTCTGCAAAAATGGCACAGATGAACAGTAAGTTGGGTCGACCCAAGGAAAGCATGAGTCGTCCCAAACTTCAAGCTTCTCAACAACTCAGAAAATTGTTCTCTGGAAATACTGAGAGGGTCGACCCAAGATGAAGTTGAATCGACCCAAGCTTGAGTCGACCCAAACCCTGAGAGGGTCGACCCAAAGGCAAGACAGAACAGATGACAAAAAAGGTTCTCTGGAAATCCTGAGAGGGTCGACCCAAGAAGAAGTTGAGTCGACCCAATTGAACCTTGAGTCGACCCAAAGAAATGTTGGGTCGACCCAAGTGAAGGAAGGCTGAATTGCAAGTTTCTGTGGTTCTGAGAGGGTCGACCCAAGGAAAGGTTGAGTCGACCCAAGTGAAAGTTGGGTCGACCCAAGGACAGGTTGAGCCGACCCAAGCACGGACAGAAGCATAACGGCTAGTTCTGCAGAAGTACTTTTTGTCCTTCCAACAGTGAGTAACGGCTAGTTTTTGAATTCTAACCATTGGAGCTTGTCCAATGGATGAAGAAAACTATTTAAAGTGGCACTATTCATCAGAGAGAACATCCTTTTGCAAGAATATCAAAGAGTACACAAGAAAGACAAAGTGCCCTAATCTTCCTCATCCAAGTGCTTCATTCAAGAGTCAAAAGAAAGTGGTTGAGCAGATTCAAAGAGTCATTAAGAGCTCCATCCACCCTTGAAGAGTGAAGCATCCTTGACAAAGAAGAAAGAAGTCACATCAAGCGATAACTATTCTCTAAACTCTTCTTTGTAGATTATATTGTTATATTTGCTCATCTAGGAGTTTAAATCTTCTTTCTTTGTTTATTAAACTCATTGTAAAGGTTAGTTGGTAAGCCCGCAAAACCAACGGAATAGGTTGATTGGTGAACCCGTAAAACCAATTGTAAAGGTTCGTTGGTGAGCCCGGAAAACCAACATAGGTTCGTTAGTGAGCCCGTAAAACCAACATAGGTTTTTGGTGAACCCGGAAAACCAAAGTGTAAATGTTTTTGGATTGTGAGCCCGGAAAACAATCCAACTATAATCCGCGGGATTATAGTGAATTCCCAAGGGGTCGCTTGTGGAGTGGACGTAGGTGCTAAGGAGAGCACCGAACCACTATACTTCTTGTTGTTTGTATTGTGATTTGTTTAATTCCACTAACTCATCATTTAACATAAGTAAGATAGTTAAAATTAAGAGAAACCAATTCACCCCCCCCCCCCCCTTTTGGCTTGTCACCTTGGGCAACAAAGGAGAACCGTAAGGGGCTATACGTAGGGCTCTTACGCGGTGGTAACTGCTTTAGCTAGGGTGAGGTGTCACCCCCAACTTCCCCCTAGTGGAGGGTCTAATAGCATGGCCTTCCATTGATTCCCAGTTGGTCCTAGTCACATCCATGCATAAAGCATGAGATGGCAGCCATCAAATGGGCTGCCAACCATGGGCCCAACACTCAAATATGGGCAAAAAAAGGGTATTAGGCCCAGTTGATTTTTGAGCCCAGGTATATTACATACATCACTTGCGTGCGCATGGTCATGAAGGCGACAGAAGCAACACATGCATTTGCGACCTTTTGTCTTTCCTTGGATTCAGCATATTTAGCTTACCATCTCCATCCGTATGATTTGATAGCCATGAATTAAAAGTCCAAACATAAGTCATTCTGCTCAGTTACAATCATAGCCATAGGACAAAAAGGCTTGCTTGAGCTTACAAAATTAAGCGCTTATTTAGTTCACAATCTCATAGTCGGAATCAAAAAATACATTGGAATGAAAATCGAAATAATCATATTTTTCGATGTATTTGGTTTGTGATCAAAATCGAAATAAAATTTAAATATTGAAAAGAGTCGGAAATAGATTTTTGGAACCCAGATATTTTTATTTTTCATAAAATCAAAATAAGAATAAAACTTTTCTAAACTAAATTGCTAGATTGGAAGTTCATTTCTATTCTAAAGTCCAAATCTTTTCGACCATATTTGTTTTTCAGCTACTTCAATTATCACTTATATCTACCGTACTGTACTTTTCTTTTCTTTGCTTTAATGGGTTAATTATATAATGCGTGTACGAACACATTTTCAATAAAATCAGAAAATACATGCTCACGGAGTGCCCGAGACAACTCTTCCTCTCTTGACCAGAGGGTACTCTCTGAATGGTTAGTCACATAAGCAGCCACCCAGTCGGCAGCTCCGTTGGCCTCTCTAAATACATGCTTGGTCTGAAACACCTCCAATCTCTTGTCATCATCTAGATGTCCTGGAGCAAAGGGCAAGACAAATATGACAAAAGACTTTGGCACGGGCAAGAATTGCCTATATGTTCTCCCGAAACTTGTCAATATACAAAGAACCATGACTTGAATAATATTGGACGTCACTTGTCCTTATGATTAGGTTTCTTGATGTGTCCTAGCGTGACGTCTGTCTCCAAGGTAACATGTTTCGACATATAGCGCATGTGTCATATATCGGAAAGCTTTGATTGAATTTGATAATATGCGAGAATCCTAAAGCTTCATGCAGAGAATATAAAACCACCCTCTCTCTTTATGGTGTACCTTGGTTAAACACTATTGCAAATGTTTTATATTGGACTAAAACGACTCTCAAATTAAAACCTCATTATTTATGAGGAAAAGTGTAATAAAAAAAATGGAATGACAAGTAATAAATTAGGGTGGTTATACTTTAATTATGATAGTAATAAAATGATGTAATAAAAGGAAAATACAATTTTTGTTATGAAGAGTGTGCATAATTTAAAATAATGGTGGTTATAATATTATAACAGCTGGTTTCAAAAGAAATTTGGTATATTATATATATGAATAACAATTTTTTAAACTATGGTCGTTATTTGACCATTATTTTGTTATGACATCATTTTATCATAAAAGTTAGTATTTTAAATTCAAATTTCTTACTAGTTAAAAATACTTTTTATTTGTTCCACAACATTTTTTTCATTTATATATGAACAATGATTTGGATCATTAATTGTAATTTTCATTTTTTTTTAAAGAATCATTATTAATTGTTATTTCCTATTATAATTACAAGTAACAACCATCCCTCAGACTATTACAGCTATTACTATTTTAAATCGAAAAAATCTCATCCTACATAATTTTGATTTCGCAGAAAAGAACTGTGTAATTAATGATTTTAATAGGAATTTATTATTATGGCCGTTATAGGTAGAGATGATTTTCATTTCCAAAGGAAAAGCATATATGCAAAATGGCTTCAACATGCACAGATTCCATGATTTTCATATAGATTGCAATAATCCAATATTGATAGTAGGATTTACTTGGAGCAAAATAACTTTTCCTATTATTCTGTAGATACAATGATTTCACTTTGAAAGTTATATAACTTACCATCTTCACAAGTCTTAAAGCGGACTTGATCATGCTAATTTTTCTTCTTCTTATTTTTTGTCCCGTTCTTCTTCCTCTTGTTTTCATGTGCTAATCTTGCTAGGCTCTTTATTGTAGATGTTGACAAACCTAATCTCTTCTATGGAATTTTGATATTCAAGTTAGAAGTAAAATGTTATACACGTTCCTTAGAATGTATTGTGAATAAAAGCACTCAACAATTGAAAAACAAAATAAAAAGAAAAGAAAAGAAAAGAAAAGAAGAAAAGACCTCTCTTTGCGCCCATTTTGGACATACTTCGGCAAATGTAGCAGTTCTCTTGCTTAGAATTGCATTAAGATATTTATTAGCTTCTAAAATAAATGTTATGGATATTGCATTATATTGGGCAATAAAAAAACAAAAACAAAACAAAACTCTCCTAGCATATAACTTTACCAATCATATCTAAATATTTTCATTACATCATTGTCAGCCCTTACGAATGACTTTAGAGTGCGCCCATGACTTCGACTCTTGTACATTTACAGCTAATTTGCACATTCTACTTGAAAGCTTCTTTTTCGTATTGCAGCCAAATGCTGTCGCGATCTCTCTAACATACCCATATTAATCTTTCTACCAGTCTTACTTGCCTGCCCAAACTCCAAGCGGCCTTCGTAGGTCGAGGAGTAAAGAACTTGAAATCAAGCGAGGTGATGGCCAAGGAGAACGTAAGGATTTCGAAAGGATTTATGACTATGACGTGTACAACGATCTAGGTGATCCTGATGCTGACGAGGACAAAGCTAGACCAGTCCTTGGTGGTAGCAAGAAATATCCCTACCCAAGGCGCTGCCGGACCGGACGCCCCAGAACACAGAAAGGTAAAACATATGCATGCTTGTAGTTGTTTGCCCGAAATTTGATGCAGCCTGGAGAGAGTTTGGGATTCTTTTGGCAGCAAACTGATGTGTCTCCCATGAAACGACCTAAGATGGATTAACAGTAAACAGCACGAAGTTTTCCATTCTTTTCCGGGCTACCTGTTTGGATCGATGTTGGCGTATAAGCTTTTTATCTGCCGCCAATTCCTGAATCGGACCAGGTAATAAGGGGGATGACGAGTTCCGTTTCATGAGAAGGAATCGTCGGATCTCTAAGAGCTGAGGAATTCATAGTCCCTAAATTTCAGGGGTAATGCAAACCACTTTTCCATGAAAATCTCTATTATCCTGAAAAATAAGGATCATTTCCCTCTTCTGTCTGCGTCACCATTCTTTCCGGGAGGCCAGCAGAAGCATCTAAACAGGCTTTATGCGATGCATGAGTTTTGTTAGTATGTAGCACCTTATAACCAATTCCAATTGGTAGTTAGTTACTACTAAGTACACAACTACTCGTACACATGATATGTAAGGGTTAGAATCATGCTTTCTTATTAATTGTCTCAAAAGGTGCAAACAGGGATGCTTTATTGCCGGTCGATGGATGATGACACATGTACGTTGATAAATATTGCCATCTCATGCAACTTATGTGAAAAAATCTGTAAACCGTGAACAGACCCTCTATCGGAAACAAGGAGCAGCTCCATGTACGTACCGAGGGATGAGGCCTTCTCCGAAGTGAAATCTTTACAGTTCTCGGGAAAGACGTTACGATCTGTGCTCCATGCGGTTATTCCCTCGATCCAAACTGCACTCATCGAAAGTAATCTCGGCTTTCCTTATTTCACTGCCATTGATAAGTTATATGATGAAGGCCTCACCTTGCCAAAGCAAGAAGGGCTTGGCCTCCTCCAAAGCATTATCCCTCGGTTGGTGAAGGTCATTAGTGATGGCACCGATGACGTCTTGAAATTTGAGCCACCAGCCATGATTGAAAGTAACTTCTCTCTCCTTTTTCTCGCTTTGCATCATGTAACACGTTTTATGTCCCCATGGCTAAGTTCATCTGTTTCACAAACTGTAGAGGATAAGTTTTCATGGCTTAGAGATGAAGAGTTCTCTCGGCAAACGTTGGCGGGTGTCAACCCTTATGCCATTCAGCTGGTTACGGTAAGGCTACCTTTGAGCATTATATATATACATGAGTCCTGCCATCACTGTACATTTGCATTTTACTGGTTGAATGGCTCATTGTATTATTACATAATTGTTACATTATTTATAATTATTAAATAATTATTTACATATTTTCAGATTAAACTCCTTTTCCTTAAAAAGAAACCTTGGTTCGCTATTGATCAATTAAAATTTAAGTTTTTTCTTTTTACTATAATTTTGCTGAATGTCTTTCACAGAACCTATTTGTCTTCTAGAATTTAAAATTATGATTAGCGATCAATACTCAATCAAACTCAATTATCTTTAGATGATTAGATACCGACTCATAAGTAACCTATCCTACATATGTTCTCTAACATTGTGCAGGAGTTCCCATTGAAAAGCAAACTTGATCCGCAGGTCTATGGCCCTCCTGAGTCTGCTATCAATGTAGAGATGATCGAAGAAGAAATAGGAGGCTTCATGACAGTAAAAGAGGTAATACTTGCGTTCTATTAGATATTAAACATGTACAGTTGCAAGAATATGATGGGGGGAAGATTAGAACAAAAACTCTTTGTTTCTTCTTTTATTTTTCAGACATTCATGTGCACATGCAACTGACTATACAAATTGGGCTGGCCAATGGGCCAAAATTTACATTGCTCCGGTTGAATCCGTTGGAAATTTGGAAAAACCTAAGCCTGAGACTGGGATATTGGCATCCCTATCCATGGAAGTACTCGGACTTCTAATAATGCATTAATAGATTTCGAGTCGTATAAGAAATGTCAAAAGCAAACAAAGAATGGTACATTTTGGACCTACTGCTGCTAGAATCTGGGTTGAGGTCAGTCTCCGCTTGAGGTGTGCTGAGGTCGGCGAAGTCAAGCTGAAAAGTAGGTCGGCCGAGAGAATGCTAGGGATTCTACATCGTGAAGTTTGAAGGCGAGCATGATATGCAAAAAAGTCTACTTGCCAAAAAGTTTCCGGCGGAGGATCCTCTGATGCTTAGGTTAGTGGAGTTCTAGAGCAACAGTGGAAAACAAAAGAGAAAGTGGGAGCTTAAGAAAGCTTACCTGAGGGTCCCTCGGTCATCCCAATATATAGGATGAGATTTATCTAAAAGTGCCACAACCACATGGTAATGGCTAATCATGCATTAACTATATGGTAACGACTTTCCACGATTGATATGCGACAATAATTGCATTGATCGTGGCTTTAATGTCGTACTGGTATAACTGTTGCCTAGGCCATGATTGCAACTCATTGAATAGCCTTTGGCATTACTTCTAGGCAGGACCGAACAGAATGGCACATCGGCCGATGCCGAGGTCATTCACTTCGGTTAAGGCTGAAGTCAAGGAGGTCGGAACAACTTGAGATCAGGATGACTAATATTTTTCTCATTAACCACCATGTTTAATCCCTCGTGGCCATGGTTTTTGTTGCAAACAACTTCAAGTAGGGGCACGGTGGAGAGCTCAAAATGTATCATATTCTACAAAGATTTTTTTTTTCCTTTTTTTTTAAAAGAGAAGGAAGAAAGGGAGATTGTGCTTTAAAAATTCTCCGAAAAACACACGATGCCAATGATTGGTCATGTTAATGACAAGCTCATAGCAATTTCTTCTTGTCTTAATTCCTGCAGGCACTCAAGCAAAAGAGGTTGTTTATGCTGGACTACCATGACCTTTTCCTTCCATTTGTGCACAAAGTTGAAGAGCTAGAAGGCACCACCTTGTATGGATCACGTACGATCTTCTTCCTTACAAACAATGGCACTCTGAGACCGCTTGCCATCGAGCTCACCCGGCCAGCCTCCCCGATCAAGCCCCAGTGGAAGCAAGTCTTCATGCCTTGTTGGGATGCCACTGGGGCTTGGCTCTGGAAACTCGCCAAAGCTCACGTTGGTGCTCATGATTCCGGCTACCATGAGCTCATCACCCACTGGTACGTGTCGTGTCTTAATTAATATTAGCTTATCCTAAGTTTTTAAATTAAACGTAACATATTTTAATTATCCAAACCAATATACTTGGAGATGTGCCATTCAAGATCGAATCTGGAACCAGCATTCGGGAATGCACCATCCAAGATTTGAACTTGGAATCTCTTGTTCATAAGCATAGGGGTGACCATGGGGACAAGCTCTGGTTCACTAAACTTTACTTGCTCGATCTAGTTTGATATATCAAAATATGATCCAGGAGTTGGCCTGCCTCCATCCAAGATAGGGATGTGAATGGGCTGGACATGGATCGAGCATATTGCAAATTTTCAATAGGACCAACCAATGGCTAGATCAATACAGTTTATAATTCAATCATCCAGTTGTCTCATTTGCGTCTATAATCCACAAGTAAAATCCTTTTCTGATTGCCTCCAGAATTTAATTTAACCTTGACTTGGATGGCTAGATTTGATTGGCAAGAGTAAAAGAGTGATAAGCATTAATTGAGTAATTAGAAGGGAAATGAGTAAGGCATAAACCAAACCTACAATCCTCATGGAATTGTTATTTGCAAAGCAGTTAGGATAACAATCACTCCACTATTGCAGGGTTCTTGGGGAAAGGATAGTATCCTTCGACCCTTTTCTAGTGGTGTACTGATATTTGATTTGAAAGAATTCCTAAACTCAGTGTAGACTAATTTGGTCACTATATGCATGGTTGGATAGGGTTTAAAAGTAAGATTCATCATATTGGAAAGCCAACTCATAAACCAAATTTTTAGAAGTCATAACTTAGTCATATAATATTCGATTAAGATGATCTTTATATTGACATTAGATAAGTTTTCGAAATCTATAACGTGACATTGTGCTCTTTAAAGGGCAGTGACTCTAACGATCATACCCAAACTCCATCGTTTAGATCTTGAAATAGCCTTGTTAGACCGAACATTTCTTTTTCGAATAAGGTTTTAATTGGATTTATATCTCAATTCGAAAAAAATCAAGCCAAGCGACAAAAAGGCACAGTTAATGCAGAAGTCGAAGTCTATCTTCTAATTTTTTTTAGCTTTTTTGAGTTTATTTTTATTAATTATATCTATTTTAAGAAAGAGAGCCTTATAAGAATTAAGAAGAGAAATCCAACTCAAATTGTACAAAGACGGACATCCCCATTATAGAAAAAGGTTGCATACATTAGTTTTAGATTATCAATGAAAGAAAAGAAGACGTAAGCTCTATTTTTACAATTCTTTCATCTTCTAGATTTCTTTGGAGCGATTCAAATTAAGTGGTTCGAGGAAAATCTTCCTTTTCTCTAAGTGAATCAATGTTCAAAAAAAATAGTATACATCATAATTTACTAATTCTAGCGGCCATCCACACGTGTAAAATTAGTACTAGTATCTCACATGATCTAACATGATGGAGAGTAATTGTTGGAGTTATTTTGGATGTTTTACATGAGACAACAATGTTTGGCTAGCCAGCTTGCATTTTCTTTGAGAGAAAAAAGAGAGGTATAAGCGGTTCATGGTATTCTACTGATGCTTATCAAACAGTTAGTGACATTGTTTGGCATGTTCCTCTGAAACGTAAAAGTCATATTGGTGGATTTGTTCCTTTATCGCAGGAAAATATTTCCTGTACTTGTGGAGGGTAAAAGTTCTCATAAGACATGGCATCGGCATAAAAATGAACGAAAACCAACCCAAATTCAAATTAGGCCCAGGATCATTAATTAGCCTTAGCTAGTCCAATCTAATCACACCCAAGACCTAAGCCACCTAAACTCGCTGTCCACATAATGACACCTACATTATAATAATATATTATAACAAAATTTGAAGTACCCAAGTTATGATCATCATATCATTTAATTGGCAAACGCTAGGATTGTTTGTCTGTCTAATTTCTTGCGCCTTTTCTCGTAGTTTCGGCTGTCTCAATGGAATGTTGGTTAGTGTGTTAAACTTTCCCTTGCTTATCTAATTAAAATGATGTCAGTTTAAATATAGTTATAAAGATAATACATGATTTAGTGCTAACATAATACTTTATGTGCTAAATCAATAGTGACATAATTGGATACCACCGATAATGTGTTATTACATATAGTCCATTAGTTTTTGTAATAATAAATATAGCAAGTGTTATTATTGTTTTATGGAGAAATATCATTGTTATTATTATCCTGGTATCACCACTTGTCCCAAAAGCTTAAGTTGATAGATACCATGTTAAAATCACCACTTGTCCCAAAAATTTAAACTAATAGGATGAGGTAGATTTATTTATATATTTTATATTTTCTTACATTACTTTTTATTGTAATTTGCAGGCTAAGAACTCATGCCTGCGTCGAGCCATACATCATTGCAGCAAATCGGCAGCTCAGTGCAATGCATCCGATTTACCGACTCTTGCACCCACATTTTCGCTACACCATGGAGATCAACTCACTTGCTCGGCAATTCCTTATAAGCGCAGCTGGGATCATTGAGTCATCCTTCTCCCCACTCAAATACTCCATGGAGATCAGCTCTGTCGCCTATGACCAGTTCTGGCGCTTTGACATGGAGGCCCTGCCAGCCGACTTGATTCGGAGGCATTCCTCTTCTATTACAAATTCCCATATCGACTTTGCGACTATGACTTGACCTCAGAACAAAATAATAATAAAAAAAAACTGAAACCTTGACCAATTATACCCCACCTAGATAAAGCAATCAAAAAGTAGGAGCCCACCTTACATAAGTGATTATTAGTTGGATCAGATCTACCGCTGAGCTGGTGGAACAGTCCGTTCGTGCAGCAGCACGCGCATAGCAGGATAAAATAGAAAAATCGTGCAATACATATATATTTGAGCGTGTTGGTTCACCATTGGATTGACTGGTGGGTGGATTTGGTCCAACTAATAATTAGCAACCTCACGGGTCACTTGAATCAAGGCCTTATAGATTCAACTGGGTCCACATTAGAAACTCTAACAAAGTTCTTCTCTTTCAATATCAGGGGAATGGCGGTCGAAGATCCGATAGCTGAGCACGAGCTGAGGCTAACCATCGAGGACTATCCTTTTGCAACCGATGGCCTTTTGATCTGGTCTGCCATCAAGCAGTGGATCCAGGACTACGTCTCGCACTACTACCTGGACTCAAGCCATGTGTTAGAAGACTACGAGCTCCAAGAGTTTTGGAATGAGGTCAGGACCAAAGGCCATGGCGACAAGAAAGACGAGCCATGGTGGCCAAAAATGGACAGCCCGGAGAACCTAATCCACATCCTGACCACCATAACGTGGGTGGCCTCGGCACACCACGCTGCCGTCAACTTCGGCCAGTATCAGTATGGTGGCTACTTCCCCAACCGGCCAACCATTGCACGCATTAAGATGCCGGTGGAGGACTTGCAAGAAGATGAGTTTATCAAATTTTTGGAGAAGCCAGAAGTTGCTCTTTTACGGTGCTTTCCCTCTCAAATTCAAGCAACGGTGGTGATGGCGGTGCTAGACGTGCTATCGAGCCATTCGCCGGACGAGGAGTACCTCGGCGGGGAGCCAGAGTTGCCTTGGGTGCATGATCCGATAATTAAAGCAGCATACGAGAGGTTCAATGGAAGGTTGAAGGAGATTGAAGGAATTATTGATGAACGGAATGCAGATCCAAAACTTAAGAATAGGTTTGGGGCGGGCACAGTTCCTTACGAATCCATGAAGCCTTTCTCTGAGCCTGGGGTCACAGGGATGGGAATCCCTAACAGCATTTCCATTTGAAATTAATTAAAATTGATATTACTTCACCTATCTTTGTGACTTCAGAGAAGATCAATTGTCTACGAAATTTAAAATATAATGCTGTAGTAAACAAAGGCTAGAATACAATGGTGGGACTTATATTTGACAATGTTATATCTCCTAGAGTCTAGTACGTGGACGGCGTTGCAATTTTCAAATTAATTTGATGTCTTTTTTTTCATGGGCTGCCTGTAATAGGGTTGAGCTTTGACGTTTGCATTGGATACAACCTCCTACCATTTCATTTCTATCTTCTTTCTTATTTTCTTATTTTCTTTTTTATGTTTTTCTGATCTCGTTTCATGTACCTATGCAACGTACGTGGCTAGCTATTGACTATTTTATGCCATCTTTAGAATATACCACGTATCATGGATGAGAAATAACCTAGAAACCATCCGACTCTCAACCTTTCTTCGAAAACTTGTGCTTGGAATGGAGATGCAAATGCTTCTCGAAAACAGCCCAACCCATTGTTCTGATGTTATTCGCTGCAAGAGTTTTCCTCAACAAACATGCCTCAATTGCTTCAACGACATTCAGAGGTCTTGTGCTACACACAAATTAAGGACCCTAAAGATGAATATGTGAACAATTAATTGAAGCAACTCAATACAAAGATGGAGGACAATCAACTACTTGTGGTTATATTCCCAAATACAATAGTAGGAAAGTATTTTATAGACTTCATGAAGACTTCTAGTATATGTATTCACATTAATTAGATGTAATTAAAGCTGCATAGAAAAATGAACAGACATTATAGAAAGATGTAAAGATAGATAAGTACTTGAATATATTAATGATCCCTGTATGAATTTAGATTAATATGTATCTAGACTATTCCAAAATAGTTGATATGTCGTGTCAAAATATAATAAGGTGATAATGCTGAATAACCAATGCAATTAGAACTAATGTAATTCTCAATTTTGCACACAAGGTTCAATGTTCTTTAACTGGAAATATTGAGTCGATTATTGCTTATATAATCTATGATTTCTAATTTTCTTTTTAAATGCATGTAATAGTTTGTTCAGCATTAAAAAAAAAGAAGCTATAGTATTATTGGAAAAATAAGACTAATATTGTCATATAGTATGGGCAAGGTAGCTTCTTATTCCTGACTTAAAAAAAATGTAGCTTTTAATGAATAAAGTTGTTTAGGAGTCTTTTGTGACATTATAAAACTTATTTTTAAAAATTAATCTAAAGAAGGAGATGAGAATTGGAAGGCTTACGGCAAATGTTAGTCCATTCAAGCCACCAGGGCATGCTGGTGGATTCATGATGCTAGTGGGATAGAGAAACTATATCCTACACTGCATGCATCAACGTAGTCATGCACCATGCCAATCATCTCATCTTCTTCTTATAGGCTAATCACATAGACAAACACATGATAAATGGAGCATATAGAAAGGAGACATGGTGATTGATATGGTGCATAGCCATGTGGTGCAGTGTAGGATATACCTCCACCTTTCATGTTGGTCTCTTAAATTGACCTCACACTACCTTATTTGGGGATCAAAACAATCCATTAATAATCCCCCAAATTTCTCATCTATCTGTCGTTTTTTTTTGTTAAAAGGGCTAATCTGCCTCAAAATAGGTTTCAAGCTTATTTTCTTTTAAAGAATCAAAACTGACTTTTTATAACAACAGAGTATCTAGATCTCTCTCTTCCACTTGCTCTGGGACTGTTTTCTTTGTTTTTTTTTTTTGAATTTTGATCTATTTTTGAGGCAGAGCGCAGTAGAAACCGCTTCTGGCCCGAAGAAAATTCGACGCGTGGATCGAGAATTCCGTGCGCGGTGGCTGATAAAAATTGAAACTTTCCGTTCTTCCGAGCGTATTCTTCCTTGGCCTTTTGGTTCTTTTCAATAATGAAGAGATAATCTCCTCTCTCTCTCTCTCTGGTTGGTTGCTCTGTTGCCGTCCCTCTCCATGGCAGAAAACTGTACACTTGGCCACTTCAGGATGAGATTACGTGAGAATATGGAAGAATTCATGGAAGCTTGTTGAATTGGTTGCTTTATTTCTTCTTTATTTCCGTTATTTTGAAGTAAAAGATGGGTATTGGCGCTGCCTGTCCTGCTGACTTTTCCGGGCGGTTTCCTGTCGACATCCTTTTGAGTGAAATTTTATGAAATTTGGAGGAATTAATTCATGGATTTTGTCTGAATATTTCTCCTTTCTCGCTTCCACTAACCCGATTTTTGGCCTCTAGTTCATTCAAAATGGCTTCTTTTCTTGATTTGTGACCCAAAGTTTCGAATTTTTTTCTTCGATTTTGTTTGGTGGAGATGATCTCTTCGCCTCTTCTTAGCTTCTTTCGTATCCGAAGAGAGTTCTGGAAAAGCTGAGGGCTCGTGATATTTGGTTGCGAAGCTCCTTTCTGATGTGGTTTTCTCCTCGCGGATCCGTTAGCGATCCCTTTTTCCCTGGCACGAGCTCCTCAAAAGTTCCCCCTATCTGGGCGTCTAAAGGGCTATTTTGGCAAAATAGATGGTATAATGAGGCATCAATTTTGGAAATGGATTAGAAGGGCTATTTTGAAATAGTAGGTTGTTGTTATGAAATATAGTTTTTAAAATTGTATCATGCTATTTAACTTTACTTATTTTTTCTCCTTTTTTGAGAATATATTCACCGTCACTCACATCTGAATCTCAGACTTATCACCGTTTCTTTACCGTGGCAATCCATCAAAATTCTCAAGAGGTCATTAGCCTTTCTCAATATAGGTTGCCTACAAATATAATCACCCATATGGATTGCGATTATGGCTTTCCATAGGCAAGTTTAGTCCCGATGAGAAAGCCCTCAATTTGATTCTAAAACAATTACATACAGCCAATTTGAATTAAACATTCTCAAATATAGCCATATTAAAGGAATTTTCAGGTTATAAGGAAATTAATTGGGCTTCTTAATTGGACTCGTCATTCACAATAGAAGTCAGATCACACTGTCACGTAAGTGTTGTGTGAAGTACCTCTCTAGTGGTAAAATATGTTGTTACTTCAGGTAGGTTGGTCTACCTTGCGATCATGCGGTCTAGGGAACGGTAAGAGAACCCAACCCAAACTAATATACCAACAATAAGAATGGAACAAGATGCATCCTCGGCAAGTCTGACAGTGTTCTCCTTCTGTTTTGCACTGATTTTTTTTTTTTTGTGATAAAAGCGGCATTTCATATAATTCTAATGTGAGTATATCCTGCCAAATCAAAGAAAAGTAAAGAATACTAGGAAGAAAGAATGTTCTCCGAGGATGTACGTATGATCTCCTCGAAATGCCTGGCAACAAATGAGGCGACCCATTCTGCGGCACTGTTCGCCTCCCGGAACACATATAGTGCCTGAAAAGAGCTCAGCTCCTGTACCAGTTCGCGAGTATCACGGATAAGAGGGTGACCATCACCATATCTATCCACTCCGCGCACCCAGTCAATCACTACTGAAGAGTTTCCCTCGAGACATACATGCCCATCACCATATCTGTTTTGCACTAATTAATTGGCATGCGGATAGGCCTTTTATCTGCAAATCATTTGCAGACTATAAAGTAGTGAATGTTTCCTTATGCTCACAATGGTGATTATACCCAACTCCTTTTGCTTTAAGACGGCTGCATGCCACTTCAAAGTTCACACACGTAGAGAACTACGTGATCTCTTTATAAGCAGCCAACTATCTTGGTCTCTAAACCCCTTCATTAGAACCCTGGCCACCCATCTCATCTGAAAGAAGAGATGCTGAAGTCTCAGCTCCTTACAGCGAGCAGTGCTCCCTTCCTCTTCTTCTCCCATGGGCCCCTTCTTTCCTGCCACCGCTGGGCTTCGGCCGGCGACGGTCAAGCTCCAAAAGATACGGAAGCATGACTGCATTCGTTGTGCTTCAGGGAAAGTTCAATCTTCTTCAGCAGATAGCGATGCACGCATCGTTCTCAGAGCTGTTGTCGCCGTCAAAATGACGGTCGGAGGTTTACTGAGTAACCTCGGTCCCTCGCGTACACTCGATGACATTGCTGATCAGTTCGGTAAAAGTCTCCTCCTTGAGCTCCTGGCTGCCGAGGTCGATCCAAGTAAATGATCAGCTAAGCTCATGTAAGTGGAGGCTGGAGAAATCCTTAGCTCATTTTGTTACCCCATACATATTAGTAACGTTTCATGTTTCATATATGCATGGCCGCTAAGACTGCCGTTCACTAGTGCTGTTAGGGAATTTGCCCTTAAAATAACCTCGGTGCATGTCTCAATGAATAACGGACGAGTGAGTACTCATGGGATGGTCGAGCACCCAAGACTTGCCTACCATAAAAAGAGATGGGGTAATAATGTTCCCAGAAACTAGTCTGTTCTTTGTTATATTGTTTTTTTCTGTTCTTTATTATTTTCTGATGAGCTTGGGACATGGAGCTAAGATTTGATTCTATATTTGAGATTTTTGATTCTATCTTTATCATCGATGCAGATAGAATATGAGTTTAGCAACTATTTATTGTCTTCAAAAATATGGGTCGCGCTATAAGTCTATCACGTATATTAATTAGTCGAGGCAAGTCTAAGCTAATTTGACCAATTGTGAAGATTTTAACGAATAATTCAGGCATACAATTAAGCCACACGTTCACATTTTGGAAGGCTCTCGCCAAAGAACATGCCAACGAAATCAAGTACTGGGATTATTTAACAGAATGCTAAACATGTTTTGTGATATATATATTAAGGGCATGGTATATCGATCAGTTGGTCTTAAGTATGATGTCTCTCACCTATCTTTCACGTCGCCCTGCCCTTGGGAAATTTAGCTTCAGCTTTTAATTTGGGTGTCAACCTGGCAAATGTCCCCAGTTAACTTTATATTTCCTGTTCCTTATTTGGATGGCAGTTAAATAGTGTTTTAATCTCTATTAATTTACAAAACAAGACATTATTATTTATAAACATGGTTGGACTGATCATTCAATGACTGGCTCAAACCAAAAGCCCAACCTTAATCACCAATGATGTGATTATATGTACGACCCAGGATCAAGTGACACATGGTTGCCTTTGTCGCCGTTGCACTTACCAGTTCTTGAATGGTAGATATCTTGGATGGTGGAGATGCATCACATAAGTAGGGCAACGCGCAAATTCTCATGGCACGGATGATAAAGGAACAAGGAGACAAATGAAGATAGATAGCTGGAGTAAATTTTATTGGTCATGGCCTTGGCAAGGATTCATTCGGACTGACGTCTGATGATATTGACTGATGTATATTAATTTTTGCATGCAAGAAACGGGACTAGAAAAGGAGACAATGGAGCACTTTTGGTGAAAATGGAGCACTTTTGGTGACAAGTGAGCACCATAAGGAGTAAATGACAGTTAATACAGTAGTATAGTTCACGGAACCCGAGACGTGTCGCCTCCTGACGTCGCCAGCTGGCGCAGGATGTAACGAAGGACGTCCATGTTAACCTTTTAACCGACCAATCCGCTTCGTGCGCGTAGCAATTATAAGATAGATATCGTCGGCATAATAATTTCTACGCGGGGACACCGATCTCCCTCCCATAGCAAAGGGGCAGATGAGATGGTTTCCGCCCGGAGACTCGTACGGCAGATCGGGGTGCTCGCATAGGAATATCGCGAGTACCTTCTGATATCTTACGAGTGGCACGTCCGTACTTTTACATGGCGATTTCTAATTGGCTTTAGTGGGGTACACGTGGCAAGCTTGTTGGGAACGCCTTCGCTTGGAATTATAGAAGTTTCGGTGGTAAAATGGAGCATCATGACCGTTGGATCTGTCGTTTGGTCTCCAGATTCGTAATGGCCATAACTCGAGATGGCATGAGGCGACTCTCCGCGTGTGGCGAGTTGGTGGAGAGGTGAAAGCGGATTTTTTGGGATCTATTTTTATATTTAAATTATTTAAATATAAATAAATATTTAAATATTTAATTAATATCTGTATTTATATTTATATTTATTTTTTTTAACCGATGTAGATATGGATAGATAATTATCTAATCCAATATCTAATTCTATTTTTAATTTTATTTAATTTTATATAGTATTTAATATTTTTTTAAAAAAATAAATGACTATATTAATATACTATTAATTTTATTTATCATTGTAGTAGTTCTTTGATTATGTAATTATAAAGTTTTATCCATATTTCTGATATCTAATTTATATCTCTATCTATTTAAAATAAATATAAATATAAATTTTTATATCTAAATATTTATATTCATATTTTATTTTTTAAATAAAGTAAATATTTATATTTAATATCCAACTCGAATAGTTCGCCGGTCTTCATTTGGGGGGCGTTTGGTAACCCCAACAAGATCACTACGGTGATCTAAGATCTCCGGTGATCTGAATGTTAGGGTAATTTGATCCCTAGTGATCTAAGATCAATGTGTTTGGTAAGCCATGGTTCAGTGATTAAAAATTCACAGGTATCCATGAGTAACTTGTTTAGTATGTTACATAGATCCAAAATCACCGACTACATAATACAACAAATACTCCTGATATATCTTAGATGAATTTTTCATGTGTTTTTAATTCTCATGAATCAAAAATATAAGTCAATATGCTAATTCCTATAATAGTTCCATAATTTTATCACATATTCTACTTTTAGTAGCCCTTATTATATATTTATTAATCATATAAAATATATTATAATAAAATATTAATATAGTTTATCAATATATTAATTATTAATATATTCTATAAAAATATATTTATTACTCTTATAAATTATTAATCTTATAAAAATATGTTATTTTTCATTATAGAATTAATATTTTTATTTATACTTATAATAGATTTTTTAATACTACTAATTATTTTGATTAGGAAAATAAGGTAAATAGGAGTAATATATTAAATATTTTCACTATATAAATATAAAATATAATAATATATTTCTACTATAATTTAAAATTATCCTTCAATAATAATAGGATAATAATATGATTAGTAATATATTATAATATAATATATATATCATTAATATAATATATAGTATCAACATAATATTATATATATATATAATATTGACATAATATATTAATCGAATATTAATATATCAATTTTTCTGCTAAAATGAGGGGTATTTTTGTCTTTAATTTTCAACCTAGGATTACTGCTCTGGGGTGATCTTGGATTCCGGACCTCAAGGACGGATGTCCCATCACCGAGTTGGGCGGTGATTTAAGGAGTGGAGGTGATTTAGGATCACCGCCACGTAGGATTACCGTGGTGCAGCCAAATGCGGTAATCTCATCACCTCCATCCACATTATTCTTGATTCTGGGACGATCATCCCATACCAAACGCCTTGTACGTTGCCTTCCGGCGCTGCTTCCACATGAGGAATTGGTGAGCGAATAAAATAAATAAGTAAATAAATATAGGCGCCTACTTTAAGACATTCTAAAGGGTGTCACTAAGTTGGAAGGGTAAAGATGGATGACATTATGGCAGGCAGAGGGAAAACAAAAAAATATCAGGATGTTACTCCTGCACCTTTTAATTAGATACTGGGTTGGTGCGATCTGGCTCACCATTCTAGTTTGAACTTTGAAGCTTCATTTATTAATTTTCATAGTTTTCTCATAATTTCTTTATCCGATTACATTGCCATGTGATTTAGATGCAATTTTATTGGTGCAATTTTATAAAATTGCAATGCAATAGAAAAAACTTAAATTTTTATAAGTAGTAACCATTTGATTTAGATGCACATATGATTCTTGGAGAGTTCAAGTGGAACGTTGGGATCAGTCCAATTAAAATTCCATAAAAAAATGTTTGCGTGCAGCATAACATCCCCTATGCTAAGTTTAAAAGTGACATCATGGAATTCATATGCCCCTTCCTTTTACTTTTGTTTACATAAATTAAATACTCTTTGACCTACGATAACATTTTGGATTCACCAATATGATATCTTTTTGGATTCACCAATATGATATGATATGATAATATATATATATATATATATATATATATATATATATATATATATATATATATATATATATATATATATATATATATATATAATCAACAATTCCCTGGTGTAGATTAGAGGAGGCATTCTGAGAGAGACTAACAAAAAAAACATGAGAGTGAAAACCTTTCATTGAATTCATATCTTTGACATTGCAATGCAAAGTTGCTGTTGGATCAAACATATACGTCTATATATCTCTACATCCATGTAACACTTATGTCCTAAAGTAATTACGTCGCTTTTTATTTAGTTTTTTTTTAAGAAGAAGTCAGTATCCAAAAGTATGCGTATCTTATAACAAAATTATAGTAACAGAAGATCAAGGTAAAGCTATCCATGCTCCTAATTATATAATAGCATGTGTCCAGCAACTAACACAAGATGCTGAACTCTAGCTAAAATTGAAATCAAATTAATATAGTTTTAGAAATTCTGTTATCGTACGGTCATCTTCTTCATCTCCCCTTGATTGCATCAAATGGGCCAATGACCCATAGAGGGTATCATTCTACTCTCCAGCTTTATAAGAATTATGTTGGAGTATTTATGGGAAGAGCCGTACAGGCGTACGTTTAGTTCCACATTAATTATTTGTCAAAAAAATCGATATCAAATTATTTAATTACTGAGAGTTCATCAAAAATAAAGGTTAAAGCGTATGTTTAGTTCCACATTGATTATTCGCCGAAAAAATAGATATCAAAGTATTTAATTACTAAGAGTTCCCCAAAAACAAGGGCTAAGAAGGGGTAGGACAAGGCAACCTCCATGAGCTGGCCGCGTTTTCCCCGGTCTCGAAGGCGTCACCGACTCTTTCGTCTTCTCCTTCGCTAATAATTGCTTAAAATATGCACTCTGACCCACTATACACGGTAGTAGAATCTAAGGAAAAGAGATTAGCAAATGTTATACGTTATAGTACGTGGAAGGTGATGGTTAGAATATTATTACTGTTATTATTAGAATATCTTTGGGAATATGAGTGGTTTATATGTTCTCCAATGTATCGTATCATTATCGTCATCGTTACTTTTTTCTAGGTGAAAACGTGGTGCTTCTATGTTGAAAAAAATTGCGAAAAGTAAAAGGGATGGATTTGGAACGGATTTTTGTTGACCGAGATTGTATCATGAATTATGGAACCAGTTAGGTGGATGAAAAATAACTGGTTTTGTACGATGGAATGCCCCGAAATGGACCAACAGCGCTATATATGAAGGACTACATGATGCTCCATGCATTCATGGGTGATTGTAACACCACTGTTTGCCATTATTGTTTGCCGTTGTAGCGAAGCTGAATTTAGCACACGGATGAGCTCAAAGTTTGTCATCAAGTCCGAAGAAAAGGATTGAAAATGGCATCGGACCTAATTCTCAAATTGCTGGTAAGTGTTCGTTTGGGATTCAATTTGCTATATTTAGTCGCATTGTGAGTATTAGATATTCGATCTCCTAATTTTTTTTAAAATTGTTTAGGACTGTTTAATTTCTTTTTTTTTTTTTGATGTAAAAATATTGTTTGGCAGTTTGAAGAGGGCAATATGGGTGGAGATGAGATGATGAAGATCTAGACTTAGCTTATTATAGTCATAATTTTTCCAATTGTTTGAGTCTCAGTTTGGATTCATTTATTATCACCAAAAAAAACGGATCCATTCATTTACGACCACACTCTTGTCACTAGAGCCTTTTGAGTACGTTACGTTTGGTGTTGGGCCCAAAATTTATTGGCATAGCTACATTTACATGCCGCGAATCAAGTTTCTTGACCCCATTTACATGCACTTGATTAGGTCAAAATCATGGTGTTAAATCTTTCGAGTATAATTAGATAGTTTTTACCGATAGCAAGTTGCTTGCATCTAAATTAAGATCCCATTTCATTGGCATAAAACAATGGCTTATTATAAGCTCATAGAGTTTAATCTGCCATGACCCTATCAGACTTACCCTGCCTATGTTTGCACCTTGTTTACGTTCTCCCTCTCTGATCACTTTCAGAACACATGGCTCATTTGTCTCATCTTTCTTCCAATACAATTCGAGTAGAACATCAAATGCAGCAAGCACATGGAAATTATTGCCATTTTGTTAGAATTCCTTTTGGTGTCATTATCCTGCAAGATGTTCTCACATATATTGTCACGCCCCAAACCCAGCACCCGGGTCCGGCACGCGACCGGCCGCATGAGCCCTAGAGCAGTGCCCTAAAGATCATGCAAGGCCTATGATTATCAAAAATTCCAATAAATCCACAATTAATTTAGTAATTCAAATAGACAAATCCAACATGTCCACACCAGATAAACAAATTAGTTCAATTACAAGATCTTCAAATGTTCATCAACATCAAAGAAAGATAAACAAACCAACTAACTAATGACTCGGGTACTCGCACTCTGCACCCATCCCGTCCAAATCAATGCATCATGTAACTCTGGTAAAGAAAAAGAAGAAGAGGGGGTGAGCTTTACAGCCCAGTAAGAATCCCTACACATCCACACCAACACAATAATAATATAGATTTGAAAACCACGACAAATCGATGCACATTTCATGAAATCATAACCGGCTATCAAAAGGCCTTAAATAATCAACATAAGTATGTACGTCAAATATCAATGAAAGTCCAACCATGCAAGAATGATATAGCATATGATAGCTCATAAATCTTCATTAATATTTTCAATGCTTTTTCTTTCCATTCTATATTAACTTGATCCGGATCAATTATCTTTCCGACTTTGGGCTACATCCCGGTCACGTTTTCAGCCCGTGACGGGGCAATCGATAGTATCACATTTTCGGCCTGTGATGGGGCAATCGATAGTGTCACATTTTCGGCCTGTGACGGGGCAATCGATAGTATCACATTTCCAGCCTGTGACGGGGCAACCGATAGTATCACATTTCCAGCCTGTGACGGGGCAATCGATAATATCACATTTCCAGCCTGTGATGGGGCAATCAATACTAACGAGATAAGCCCAAAGTCCCTACTCATTTAACCAATTCACATACACACATCAATTCCTTTTTCCATCTTATATCCGGCCTAGACTAACCATGGTCACGTTTCCGGCCCGTGACAGGGCAACCAATATAACATGGTTAGTCCATACCACCACATTCATAAATTCAATTATGTAGGTATAAGATATACACATACATGCATCCATCATACTACCAATCACAAGCCAACACGATCAAAATATAATAAAATATAAAACTATTTTGCTTTGTCTGGATCATAGCAGATCAAACATATATGATGCAAAAATATTTATATCATGCAGGATTGGCGTACAAGGATTCTTACTCTTTATTGAAAACTCAGACAACTAATCACCCACCCTCACGGCGATCTATGAACCGGAATGCGCATGACTCTGCTCCGCGTCCTCTCGTCCAATAGATTGTTCCCCTACAGAACCAAGTCATCATTAAAATTTATCAAAGAGATATGATAATCTAGGACCCCTGTTTGATTCCTCTAAAGGGTCCTCTAAGATCTAGCATTTCCAAGACTATGTAGAGTCCTCAAAGCAATGAACTCCCCGGAACCCAACTAGAGAGAGGAAAATAAATTAAGAGAAAGGGAATGGGAAGCCCCTTTCTCTTTCTCTCTTCTTCCTTCTTCCCGGCGGAAAGGGGAGAAAAGGGGGGTTCGGCAGTAGGCAGCCCACGGCCGGCGACGCTCCATGGTCGTTGGCCTGTGGCGTGCCGGCGATGCCACGCCCGGCGTCGGCTGGCCGGAACGGAAGAGGAGAAGGCCGAACAGGGTTCGGCTTTCCCCATTCAGTCCGGCGGCTTCCCGGCTACAATCCCCAAGAGGTAATGGCCAAAGATGATGGAGGAGGAGGAGGAGGTGCTCACCTTGCCTCCGGCGAGGTCCTCCCGACCGGATCGACGACGACCGCTTCGATTCCTCCCGCGGCATGGTAAAATCCAATCTCCCTTCTTTTTTTTTTGTGTGGAAGCCTGTCGGCTGATGCCCTAGAAAGAGAGGAAGGAGATCTTAGCCTGATTTGGTAGGGTTTTATCACCCTATAATCTCCCCTCCGGAGGATTCGGGAGGGGGAGAGATTTTCGAAACAGGGGAGGGAGCATACTCCGATCGGGAGACTCCCTCCCCCCCTTTTTTTTTCATGTGTTGGGCCGCCTTATTTAGAGGCCGGCCCAATCCTAACATGGGTCTTCACATTCTCCCCCCTAAAAGAAGAATTTCGTCCTCGAAATTGACATACCTGAGGTTTCAAATAGTTGTGGATGGCTTGACCTTCATCTCTTTTTCGAGCTCTCAGGTAGCCTCTCTTTTCGTATGATTGTTTTATTGCACCTTCACAAAAGGAATGGTTTGATGTTGTAGTACCTGATCTTTTCTGTCCACAATTCATGTGGGAAACTCCTCATTGGTCAAATCCTCATAAAGATGTAATGGCTCATATGCTATCACATTACTCGGATCTGGGATGTATTTCTTCAACATTGACACATGAAAAACATTGTGCACACTGGATAAAGCCGGTGGTAAAGCCAGTCGATATGCCACATCTCCAACCTTGTCCAAAATCTCAAATGGACCAACATACTTAGAGCCCAATTTACCATGAACCCCAAATCTCATCACTCCTCTAGTGGGTGACACTCTCAAGAAAACATGATCCCCAATTTAAAATTTCAGTTTTCTCCTTCTATTATCGGCATAAGTCTTTTGACGACTCTGAGCTGTACGAAGTCGTTCTCTGATCACTTGCACCTTATCTATGGTCTATTGCACTATCTCTGCCCTAATAATTTTCCTCTCGCCCACATCATCCTAATAAATAGGAGATCCATGTTAAAACATTCCAAGTCTAAGACCAACCAAGGAATCATCAACCATTAATGCTAAATTTAAGATGCCCAAGATTCTCCCAAAAGTTGTCGACAATAGAAGAACCTACTAGCGAAAATTACATAGCTACCTTTAGATTATCCATAGAATCAACAACATTCTCCTCTACTAGAAACTAACTCAAGTGTTCCATCATAATACCTTTTAGATCAAATATTAATGTCCTTAACCAGTTTCAAAATAACTCAAACCACCACACTTCCGCTGCGCACTCTGATTTAATCCATTAAATACTCTAAAGCTTCTAAATGATTTATGACCGAAATATCACTTTGCTTTAGGAGTAAGAAAATCCAAATTTCAAAACTTTAATTGAGCAGAACCTCCAGATCTCTCTGTCCTCAATTTATGTAGAGTATACTTACCATAACTAACTCTTAAGCCATTAGTCAAGTTTAAGGTCACTACATGATCTCCACAACTTAGAATCTAAAATATCCAGATTTAATTAACTCTGGATTCCTTAGCAATTCAATTACATAATTTAGATTAATCTTCCTTCCAAAAAAAATTACTTCCAATTCAATGGGTTAGAAGTCATTGAGCCAATACACTATGATTATAAATTAACTCTATCGATCTCCAGATCTTTCTTCACCAAGATTCTTAACATCCATCAGCAATGCTATATATGATAATTCATGTAAGCATCTCATGACCAAAGTCTCTACTCAATATGACATTTATTAGTAGCTTTATCAACAATGACAAAAGATCCTGCCCAAATCTTAAATCTAGGCTTGAGTTTTAAATTTAACACATCAAATAATCTTCTACAATTATAGGTAAAATCCAGTAGCCCAATGCGAACATGAGAATTCAAATAATTAGAATTCCCCCGTCAATATGCATACTCTATGGCCTCAAAATAATCAAATACATCAATAGAAAATAGACCTATTTGCAATATCCAACATGCCAATACCAGATATAATCTACATATATATTCAACTTCGAGGAACATTCCTTTCAATATTATGAAATCTTCTTAGCTCACTCCAATACTATGGAAGATCTATGTACAAATCTCACTCTAATAATTAGCAGCAAAATCAAAAGTACAATCACATCAAAACCCATATCAAGTTTAAACTTTCAAGTCATTTAAATAATATATGAGCATGGAATAATCGATATGCCATTGTTGACCTTCCTACACTTATCTTAGGTCAACCCTTTTTTATCATGATCAAAGACAATTTATACTTTCCTTCCACACTCATCGAAAACCAAACCCGATACATACATTTTATCATAATGCCCAGTGATCTTACACCTTAAGCACTTAATTTAATTGTCATGTCCCAAGTGATCATAACCTTAAGCTATGATATATTTCTGTCACAATCCTTAGTGATCTTAAACATATGCTCAGATTCCAATTTTGTCACTATCCCCAATGATCTTAAACCTCAAACTCAAATGCCACTAAGGCCACAGTCCCTAGTGATTTTAAACTTTAGATTATAATATCATTCCTGTTACAATCTCAAGTGATTATAAACCAAGACTCTGATAGTTTTTCTATCATAATTCCCACTCACACTCACCTGAACCTAAACCCTAGGATACCTTAACCTTAAGCTCTGATACCACTCTGTCACACCCCGAACCAAGCACCCGGGTCCGGCACGCGACCGGCCGCATGAGCCCTAGAGCAGTGCCCTAAAGATCATGCAAGGCCTATGATTATCAAAAATTCCAATAAATCCATAATTAATTTAGTAATTCAAATAGACAAATCCAACATGTCCACACCAGATAAACAAATTAGTTCCATTACAAGATCTTCAAATGTTCATCAACATCAAAGAAAGATAAACAAACCAACTAACTAATGACTCGGGTACTCGCACTCTGCACCCATCCCGTCCAAATCAATGCATCATGTAACTCTGGTAAAGAAAAAGAAGAAGAGGGGGTGAGCTTTACAGCCCAGTAAGAATCCCTACACATCCACACCAACACAATAATAATATAGATTTGAAAACCACGATAAATCGATGCACATTTCATGAAATCATAAACCGGCTATCAAAAGGCCTTAAATAATCAACATAAGTATGTACGTCGAATATCAATGAAAGTCCAACCATGCAAGAATGATATAGCATATGATAGCTCATAAATCTTCATTAATATTTTCAATGCTTTTTCTTTCCATTCTATATTAACTTGATCCGGATCAATTATCTTTCCGACTTTGGGCTACATCCCGGTCACGTTTCCAGCCCGTGACGGGGCAATCGATAGTATCACATTTTCGGCCTGTGATGGGGCAATCGATAGTGTCACATTTCCAGCCTGTGACGGGGCAATCGATGGTATCACATTTCCAGCCTGTGACGGGGCAATCGACAGTATCACATTTCCAGCCTGTGACGGGGCAATCGATAATATCACATTTCCAGCCTGTGATGGGGCAATCAATACTAACGAGATAAGCCCAAAGTCCCTACTCATTTAACCAATTCACATACACACATCAATTCCTTTTTCCATCTTATATCCGGCCTAGACTAACTATGGTCACGTTTCCGGCCCGTGACAGGGCAACCAATATAACATGGTTAGTCCATACCACCACATTCATAAATTTAATTATATAGGTATAAGATATACACATACATGCATCCATCATACTACCAATCACAAGCCAACACGATCAAAATATAATAAAATATAAAACTATTTTGCTTTGTCTGGATCATAGCAGATCAAACATATATGATGCAAAAATATTTATATCATGCAGGATGGCGTACAAGAATTCTTACTCTTTATTGAAAACTCAGACAACTAATCACCCACCCTCACGGCGATCTATGAACCGGAATGCGCATGACTCTGCTCAGCGTCCTCTCGTCCAATGGATTGTTCCCCTACAGAACCAAGTCATCATTAAAATTTATCAAAGAGATATGATAATCTAGGACCTCTGTTTGATTCCTCTAAAGGGTCCTCTAAGATCTAGCATTTTCAAGACTATGTAGAGTCCTCAAAGCAATGAACTCCCCGGAACCCAACTAGAGAGAGGAAAATAAATTAAGAGAAAGGGAATGGGAAGCCCCTTTCTCTTTCTCTCTTCTTCCTTCTTCCCGGCGGAAAGGGGAGAAAAGGGGGGTTCGGCAGTAGGCAGCCCACGGCCGGCGACGCTCCATGGTCGTCGGCCTATGGCGTGCCGGCGATGCCACGCCCGGCGTCGGCTGGCCGGAACGGAAGAGGAGAAGGCCGAACAGGGTTCGGCTTTCCCCATTCAGTCCGGCGGCTTCCCGGCTACAATCCCCAAGAGGTAATGGCCAAAGATGATGGAGGAGGAGGAGGAGGTGCTCACCTTGCCTCCGGCGAGGTCCTCCCGACCGGATCGACGGCGACCGCTTCGATTCCTCCCGCGGCATGGTAAAATCCAATCTCCCTTCTCCTTTTTTTTTTTGTGTGGAAGCCTGTCGGCTGATGCCCTAGAAAGAGAGGAAGGAGATCTTAGCCTGATTTGGCAGGGTTTTATCACCCTATAATCTCCCCTCCGGAGGATTCGGGAGGGGGAGAGATTTTCGAAACAGGGGAGGGAGCATACTCCGATCGGGAGACTCCCTCCCCCCCTTTTTTTTTCATGTGTTGGGCCGCCTTATTTAGAGGCCGGCCCAATCCTAACATGGGTCTTCACATATATACCCTTAGTAAGGGAAGTGACTCTGCATGCACATTGCTCATTAGTATGAGAGGACATTATCATCCAATCATCCTAATCTAGTGCAGGCCCTTGGTTGTCTGTTCTAATTAAAAAACTGTTTTCTCTTCTTCATCACATGAATTCTATTGGGATTATATTTTAGCTACTTGTCCCTTTGATACAAGCACATGCAAACATTAATATTACTCTTTTTAAATGCATGCAACGGTGGTTACGACTTTGCCGACGGTGGTTCAGGAGCTCTTGTCCAGAGTTGGTGAGAGGTAAGCATCGCGGGGTCTTTTCTTAATTTGATTCCCACTGGAGGGGGAGAAGAGGAAGCACAATGGTTAGGCCACGTTCTCCCTTTCTTCCTTTGATTTGTATTCTGGAATGAGATGGGTTGTTTCTGGACACTCAACAATCTCCTCATTAAAGTCATGGTCCACCTTCACCTACACATCCGGCAGCACAATGGTTAGGCTCTTCTTTTTCTTTCTCCTCCCTTTTTTATGGAGAAGCAACCGACTGAACTCGTTCCTCTGCGACGTTGCTCCATCTTCCACAGACAAAGTTAATGCCACATGTTGCAATTTACTTTGCCATGATTTTTGACCTACTGATAGATTCCATGACTGTCCTTGTTATTTCTTATATCAACTAGTTGTGGTCCATTGGGATCTTCTCATGTTTCACTGATTTTGCTTAAACTAAATTATTATGCATCTCCTGGTTGTTTGCTTATCACATTTGCAATCACAGAAAATTACTTCTTTCTTGCTGGAGTTCTCCAAGGTAAGGAGGGGGAGGAATAAAGGGAAGGAGAAGCATCCTTTCTGGCTTTGTCTTTTCTGACACTCTCATATGAACCAAGAAATCTATAAACTATCATACAAGAACCAAATGATCAATAAATAAATTATAGCTATATTTCCGGATGAAAGTACATAACACGATTGGCATTGCTCAGCCTAGTAACTCCATCTCACTTGTCTGATACAGGGGCTATTGGACAAACTGGCTTTGGGCGCCGTTCATGATTCGAGCCACATTTGGGTGATAAAGGAGAGGAAATAACAAAGATTGAAGAAACCATGCAATCAGAGTCAACTGGACTCGGGCTTTTTGAAATTTCTGCACATAGGGTAGCCATCAGCAATGCACTTGGATCCTCACCACTGCGCGCAATTTGTTAGGCTGTATAACATTTTTCTAAGTAAAAGTTGTTTGTAAGAGATTTAATGTTTTAGCAATTTTATTTCAAAAAAAATATGTGTACATGTTTAAATTCATTAATTCGAATTTACCTATGAATCTGACATGAGATGCAGTTTCTTATCTCAGCGAGACTTCATGTGGTGCTTTTTTTTTTTTCGTTTTTTGTTTTTGTTTTTGTGATGATGATGATGAACCTCTGACCGCATACTGCATACTCTCTCGGTAAAACAGGTTATATTTTATCCAATGAGTAGTTCTTAACTTACTTGGGATGCGGGAAAGAATTAGGATTTTACTCTTGAAAGACCAAGCACAGTCTCAAAATTGCTTATGATTGCAAAGCTTGCGGCTTGCTTAAGATTATGACCGATTATAGTTAGATTACATGATATTGCTTATGATTTATTTTATTTTTTTTTGGTGAGAAGGCCCAGAGCAATCACAAGACAAAATACGATCAAATGCCTGCGGCACACGATCGGACATACCTCATAATACAATTCCGGAGTGGTAGGCTGCATAGGAGGCGACGCAGTCTGCAGCACTGTTCGCCTTCCAAAATACATATAAGACCTGAAATAAAGCAAGCTCCTCTACTATGCGCCAAATATATATTCTAGAGTAGTGGGTGCAGATCCAGCTTAGCCTGCCGGCACCGGATCCAGTCGACCACTGTGGCCGAGTCGCCCTTTAGGAATATCCGCCGAGCACCCAGATGCACTCTAGCACAGACAAGACCCTACCATGCCACGTGCAGCTCTGCCACAAGAATGGTTCCACCGAATGTACGCCGACCTCCGTCCATAATCATCTGCAGTCCTGGTCTCTAATCACAAAATCCACGCCACCCCTGTTACCGCCATCCGATATGTTGCCGTCAAAATTTATCTTGAGAAAACCAGGAAGTGGGGGCTCCCAGGATACCATCGGTATCATCGCATACCTAGGCGCTACAGGAGCCAAAGAGGAACCCCAGGTGTCCTTATCATTTCTAGGTGAAATATTAGCTGCAGCGCTCACCAACTCAGCTACATATGCAAAAGCTCTATCAACCACTGATCTCGGGTAAAACCCTCTACCCTCGAAGATCCACGCATTCCTATCCAGCCAGATATGATATGCCACATAGGCCCATGCAACTCCCCAATCTGCCATGTCAAGTCTCCGAGCTGAGTGTCTCAACTGACTCAGAAAGGACTTCGTCGAAGAGAAGGTCTGCCGGTGGATCGATGCAAGGCCCCAAATTTGAAGCGTTCGCGGGCAGGTGAACAAAACATGACCGATGGTCTTCTCCACCCCAGGGCATCTCTCACAGTCACCTAGTATCTGAACCCCCCTCCTTATGATAGTTTTAGGATGCATACTTACTAAACTATGAGGATCCATACACTACCAGAAAACACGCGTATAGTGACGAAAATTTCCGTCACTATACCATGTTTCCGGTCACTAATACGGAATTTGTGACCGGAGCTCCCGTCACTGAATTGGTTACAAAAACACGCGTCACTAAATTCTCAGTGACGGCGGCAATTCCCGTCACTAAACTCCGTGACAGAATCACCGTCACTAAACCATTACAAATCCAAAAATTAAATATTTAAGAAATTATGTATTTCCCGTCACTAACCAGTCATTGAGTTAGTGACGAAGGTAACTTGGTCACTGATTTTGTCACAGAATTCGGTCACAAATTTGGTCACTGATCTGTCACAACCTTCAGTGACAAATTTAGTCGTTACAGACATGGTCACAAATTTTGTCACTAAATTTGTTATTAATTCCGTCATTGATCTAGTAACAAGATTACCGTCACTAATTTGTCACAACTCACTGAGCATAATCAATTTTTAGTAACCAAAACTCTGTCACTAAATTTATGGCTGCTCGTCACAATACTTGGTAAACAATTCAGTAACCAAATTTAGTCACTGATCACATTCCAATAACCTGGTACATTTGGTACATTGATTGGCTCATAATAATAATAACAATATCATTAATAGCAAAGGCATTCAACATTACGCAAAAGTTTTTTAACATGTCATTCAAAATAGGCATCAACATGTCCTAAATCCATCAAAATCAAAGTACAAAAAGTATGTCATAACAGAGATTTCATTCCTCCTAGAAATGCAAAGACCTATCATCTAAGGCAAAAGCAATTATAATGAAGCATGATCAGCAGAACCAGAATCACCATTACCCCCCGTTCTGCATGCCATGGTCCAAAGCCAATCTCTTCTCTCATCTTTTGAAGAACCTCCTCTTGCCATTTTTTCTTTTAGTGCTCAAAAATACCTAGAAGGTCTTCACGCGAGTACAGCTCTGGAGCTTGACTTGTAGAGGTAGAAGAGGATGATGATTGCCCAATAATTCCAGTGAGATCCTCCAGGGGACTAAAGCCATAGCTGAGGCGCCGGACATAAAATGGTGCCGTTCGTCAAAGGACCTGGCTCTCTTGAGGGCATCCTTGCTCAGGACAAAACCCTTGGCCAGCATGCTGCTCACCACATCCTCTGCCTTCCTCACTGCAGACTCAGTTGACGAGAGCTTCCCTTCCTTCTGCAGCACCAGAAAAAAAAGAAGATGGGAAGACAAAAACAGTGAAACCTTTTGAATTATTATAAGTAGGTTGAAATTACAAAACTGGAACTGAAAAAACAAAACAAAACAAAATAACAATTACAAGCCTGATAATCTCACTAAATGGTTCCCAATCCCTAAGACAGTAATATATAAAAGGTCGTTATCTCTGACATGTTCCTTCTTGTTGAAACATAACATGCGAGCAAGACCTATAATCCCAAAAATGAAAGACACAGGAAAAATTTTGGTCCACCAGTTCAGAACTTTTGTTTTTGAAAATTATCACCACAACCTACTGGTACAATTTTAAAGTAACACTCGAACGATGAAACGCTAATGAACGTGGCCCACACAGCTTTGTTTTTTCATTCATTCTTTTTTCAAGGAGAAAACCACCACGTATACAAAATTAAAAGCAAAAAGTCACAATATGGCTTTCATGTCATGCAGAAACCTGAGAGTCAGATGATGAAGAAATCTATTAAATATTCACAATTTTCTCTTATATTTCCCTCCCACCTGAAATCCAGGCCTCATAACAAGAACAGATCTTCCATATTTGTCAGAGTAATCAGCCCGGTAAATCTTTCCGGTAGCAGCTTCATGGGCAACATCTTCCTGTTGTCAACAAGAAATTACATCAGGAAACAGAAAGCTACAAACAAACTTGTAATCATGTAGGCTTTACCAAAATATCAAGAATGAGTGGACTCTAAAAATTCTATACAGTTGATAAATAGCAATTTATCTGCACTTTCTTTCAAAATAAGGGCTTTGGAGATATAAAAATTTGATGCAGAAATAATTTGATTGGTCAGTGACCAACTTGTGTTAAACTACAGTTTTTCAAGAACATAAAGAACTACCCATACCCAGCGAATGGCTTCTGGCTTGTATTTCAATCTCCATTTCACAGTCTCTTTCAGCATTTTACTTGCCTTTTCTGCATTCCAGTTTCTTGACCGGAGGTACCTTGATATTGAAGCATCTGAATAGAAGTCTGGCAGTGCTTCCGACAATGGACCATTCATCCTTCGAACTTCATTTATCTGCTTGGAAAAGGCATCAACATTACCTATATATGATAAGCATGATACAACAGGAACCCCTTAACAATGTTGTGAGACATAATATTCCATAAAGATCTTAACATGCTTTCTCAGAAAAAGGAAGGAGCTTAAGATGCTCTTCAAGTGAAAACTATAAGATGCTTTTCAAGTGAACACTATAAGATGCTTCAAGTGATAACCAAAATTCGGAATGAAGATGTCATGCATAAAACTTAAGAGGCATAAATAGAAGCATTTAGTTGGTTAAAATGAGTATGTTTACCTTTGCTTGCTGTTCTTCAGGAGCCGTTGAGGTTGAACTGAATTCTCAAGGAGAAAGAATCGAATAGCAATTTAACAAGGGATAGTACAAGGTCAATACAAAAGCAATGAACATTGAAAACAATATCAGCATAAAAGAAAATGATGCTCTTCATATAAAAAGTTTCTGAAGTAAATTCAGGACTAAGGGAAATGGAAATGCAGAGAGCAATCAAGCAATTTAACAAACAGCAATTGAAAATCAACAAAAGAAGAGATTGCACAATCCCTTGCTTAGAATCACTGACCTTAGTGAGTTGTTTTGTAGCATATGTTCTGAGTCGAACATCGAAAGATGATAAAATTTCATTTGCCTAACACAAAAAAGAAAGAGTTCAGATGATTTTTATCCACATATGTTCTTGACAAGATTGACTAGAAATAAATTTCTCAAGTAACTAAATTACGCGATGTTTTATGAGCTATAGCATCAAACACTCCATTAGAGGAATAAAAAAGAGATATAGAGGAAAAAATAATTCAAGTTCATAAAATCATGCTGGAGAGGTATGACAGGAAAACCTCAATTAGGGTCACACAGATATAGTCTTTAACATGGGAGTAACGTTGATGAACATCTCCAATGATGAAATCACTAATTTCACCACTGAACTCAACACCGGTTGGACCACCTCCAATAACAACACAGTGCAACAGTCTCCTCTTTTCTTCTTCTGATATGCCTATATTTGCCAAAAAAAAAATCAAGTATTAAATGCATTACACCAAATCACTGTATACTCTAATATTTGCTGTTCAAAGAATGCACAAATGCAGGATTTGGCAGTGCTTGAACTACATAACATTATTTGCAAAAAACAAATATCATAGCAGGCTGAAATCATTATAAGAAAACAAATTTACACAAGGTACTAATTAATGCAATAACATCCATGATGTTTCCTATCTTCTGAAATGGCATACCGGGCACATCAGACAGCATCAGATTGAGAAGGAGCTTCCTCCGAATCTCTTGGGCATGGTGAACCTCACGGAGAAAGACCGCATGCTCTCTTACACCACGTATACCAAAGGTCGAGGCCTCTGCTCCGGATGCAATGACCAACTTGTCATATGAAACCTTAAATTTCCATGGCTCCAGAGTGTCACTGGCACTCCCATCAGTAACGGTCTCACAATGCACCTTTCAAAGCAAAACAAAAAAACTTAACTTTATAGACAAAAAATACTTAATAAATTACCAAATTAAAATTTCTACATCAAATGGTATAAGGAACAAGTCCACTGATTCTAAGCAGGGGCGGCCCAATGCATTTGGGGGCCTAAGGCAAACTCACTAAGGAGGGGCCTTTTTTTTTTTTTTTTTTGAAATGATGAAAGAATTTTTACCTTTCATGATCAAACTGCAACCACACATTTTTTGTATTCCATTTTCCACCATTCTCCTCCTTATCCTCTCTGCTTCTTCCCATTTTTCTGAAGCAGCATAAATATTCGATAGCACTACATATTGTGCATCATTAGTGGATCCAGCACTAGAATTCATGGTTCCAATCTCATTCCTCTCAAGCATTTCATCGAATAACTTACGAGCAACAGCGGGCTGATGACATTTACAGTACACAGAGACAAATGTGGTAGTCATTGTGTTGATACCAATGAGCATAGACAGGCAAATCAAAAAATATATTGTTGTATGCAGTTACAAGATTCATAATCATATGTTGTTACAAGACATACACAACCTAAAGACATATAGTTGCATATAGTGGGTGAATAGGTGTCAGATCAAATTTGTTGGAGTTGTGACAGGGGACTACCAAATGGGAAAGACTCAAAAATCATAGAATGAGGTCATCTGACAATCAAAGAAGTAAAAACAGTGCCATCTCGCCGATGCTCAAAATCCATTTGGAATCTAGAAAATGTCTGATTTTTGCAATTGGTTAAACAAAAGATTGAAAAACCCCAAATGTATGACCAGCCTTTAGAATGCTCGCATCGAGAGCAACCGGAAAGAACCATCGGAATCTAAACTGGGGCTCCAGAACGAAATCCCGCGATTGGCCTCGGACGTGAGCTCTCGAAGCGAGAATCCGTATTCGAGGAGACTCGAAGAAGATCAGGTAGCTCTCGTCGGCATAGGGAGGAGGAGAAGGGGTTAGGAAATCCGGACGGTCATCCCTGCCGTGGACAGCCTTCCGGTTAGGGATTTGTTGGATTTGGGTTGGGGGGGAGGAGGAGGGGTTAGGGATCGCCCGGGGGGGGGGGGGGGGGGGTGGGTGTGGTGTGGGGGGGTTGAGGGGCGGCTGCAGGGGCTAGGGTTAGGGGGATTAGAATTTTGGTGTTGGCGCTGGGCGGGCGGGCGGGCGGGCGGGGGGGGGGGGGGAATTAGAAATTAAGCGCGGCACTCTTAGTTCATTTTAGATTTCCTCCTTTTATCTTTTTTTCTTTTTTTATTTATAATTACTCAAAAATATTATTTTTAATATTTTTAGAATTAGAAATTAAATTTGGTGACGAAAATTTCTGTCAATAATCCGTCACTATCAAAAATAATTTTTTAAAAATTTATAAACATTTGGGTTACGATTTTTGTGACGGATGAATTTGTCACTGTCTCGTTGTAATTTCAGTTACCAGTTTTGTGACAGATATCCCGTCACTACGGTGGTCACTAAGTTTTGGCGCCCACCCTACCCGCGTATTTTGTGACCGGTCGGTCACTAATCTGTCACTAAGTTCACGCCACAGTGACCAAATTTCTGTCTGTCACTAATCCGTCACAAATAGTGACTGATAATGGGTCGTCACTAATTTCCCGTCACTATACGCGTGTTTTCTGGTAGTGATATGGATATATATTCAGTTTTATATTAGCTATGTACTAGTTAGATCTTGGATACTTATAGAGGATTAAGTAATTCAAATAATACCCTCTTAACTAGCCTTTTTGTATAAGATCCTAAATTGCTACAAATGGTATTAGAGTGAACCCAGCCCATGATCCGTATGGACTAGAGGATACTATGGCAAAAGGTCCATTAATTCGGACTAACCATGCATGAGATGATTATGAACTTTTCTGGAGGAGGTTTGGGTCGTAACATAAAAAGTTAACAGTTGTAACATTAGGGTTTAGATTGGTTCAAAATGTCTTAAAAAAGGAGGGGAGAATGGCAATCTACCAAGAATGAGTTCAATTTTTTTTTTTCCTTTCACTTTGGAAGGTATACAACACATATCAATCAGCACAAACTAATGAAAAAGAGGCATTATTATTCATGTTTATGTCACACATATTGGAAACTATCTCAACCAAAATAAAATAATGCAGCGATAGTATTGGTGATACATATCTCTAGACATAATTGTTTAAGTATTTAATTAGAGTTTATCCAAAGAAACTTGAAAAAAGAGTCTAACCTATGCCTCCGTAAAAGCTATAAAACCAATGATATCACAGGCTTAAAAATAGGCTAGGCTAGGAACCATTATCGAACAACCAAAGCATCATTAGTTTCCTTCAATCAAAAAAACTACCTTAGGCATAACTACATTTAGTGGATAGTTACCTACCACCCAAATTCATCCAATAACTAAACCATGTGGGCCGCATAGAAATGTGCCTAATATTCTTTTACTTGGTCCATATGTAGTCAGACAATCCTCATAAATGATAGTTAATACAATACTAAACCATGCGAATTACCTCGCTAGTGGTAAAATATGTTGTTACTTTAGGTAGGTTGGTCTACCTTGCGATCAAGCGGTCTAGGGAACGGTAAGAGAACCCCCAACCCAAACTAATATACCAACAATAAGAGTGGAACAAGATGCATCCTCGGCAAGTCTGACAGTGTTCTCCCTCTGTTTTGCACTGATTGGCATGCGGGCAGGCCTTTTATCTGCAAATCATTTCCAGACTATAAAGTGGTGAATGTTTCCTTATGCTCACAATGGTGCTGATACCCAACTCCTTTTGCTTTTAGACTCCTGCATGCCGCTTCAAAGTTCCCACACGTAGAGAACTACGTGATCTCTTTATAAGCAGCCAACTATCTTGATCTCTAAACCCCTTCATTAGAACCCTGGCCACCCATCTCATCTGAAGGAAGAGATGCTGAAGCCTCAGCTCCTCACAGCGAGCAGTGCTCCCTTCCTCTTCTTCTCCCATGGGCCCCTTCTTTCCAGCCACCGCTCCTTGCCGCTCGGGCTTCGGCCGGCGACGGTCAAGCTCCAAAAGATACGGAAGCATGACAGCATTCGTTGTGCTTCAGGGAAAGTTCAATCTTCTTCAGCAGATAGCGATGCACGCATCGTTCTCAGAGCGGTTGTCGCCGTCAAAATGACGGTCGGAGGTTTACTGAGTAACCTCCGTCCCTCGCGTCCCCTCGATGACCTTGCTGATCAGTTCCGTAAAAGTCTCCACCTTGAGCTCCTGGCTGCTGAGCTCGATCCAAGTAAGTGATCAGCTAAGCTCATGTAAGTGGAGGCTGGAGAAATCCTTAGCTCATTTTGGTACTCCATACATATTAGTAACGTTTCATGTTTTATATATGCATGGCCGCTAAGACTGCAGTTCACTAGTGCTGTTAGGGAATTTGCCCTTAAATAACCTCGGTGTCTCAATGAATAACGGACGAGTGAGTACTCATGGGATGGTCGAGCACCCAAGACTTGCCTACCATAAAAAGAGATGGAGTAATAATGTTCCCAGAAACTAGTCAGTTCTTTGTTATATTGGTTTTTTCTGTTCTTTATTATTTTCTGGTGAGCTTGGGACATGGAGCTAAGATTTGATTCTATATTTGATATTTTTGATTCTATCTTTATCATCGATGCAGATAGCATATGAGTTTAGCAACTATTTATTGTCTTCAAAAATATGGGTCACGCTATAAGTCTATCACGTATATTAATTAGTCGAGGCAAGTCTAAGCTAATTTAACCAATTGTGATGATTTTAACGAGTAATTCAGGCATACGATTAAGCCACACGCTCACATTTTGAACGGCTCCCGCCAAAGAACATGCCAACGAAATCAAGTACTAGGATCATTTAACAGAATGCTAAACATGTTTTGATATATATATATATATTAAGGGCATGGTATCGATCAGTTGGTCTCATGTATGATGTCTCCCCCATCCTTCGTGCGCCCTGCCCTTGGGAAACTTAGCTTCAGCTTTTAATTTGGGTGTCAATCTAGCGAATGTCCCCAATTAACTTTATATTTCCTGTTCCTTATTTGGATGGCAGTTAAATAGTGTTTTAATCTCTATTAATTTACAAAACAAGACATTATTATTTATAAACATGGTTAGACTGTGATCATTCAACGACTGGCTCAAACCAAAAGCCCAACCTTAATCACCAACGATGTGATTATATGTACGACCCGGATCAAGTGGCACAAGATTGTCTTTGTCGCCGTTGGACTTGACCAATTTTTGAATGGTAGATATCTTGAATAGTGGAGAAGCATCACATCGGTAGGGCAACGTGCAAATTCTCATGGCACGGATGATAAAGGAACAAGGAGACAAATGAAGATAGATAGCCAGAGTAAATTTTATTGGTCATGGCCTTGGCAAGGATTCATTCGGACTGACGTCTGATGATATTGACTGATGTATATTCATTTTTGCATGCAAGAAACGGGACTAGAAAAGGAGACGATTCAAGCCTGCGCTCCCAAGGGCAGCCAAGTTACAGATGACATCAAGTATGATCAGTATGACTTTCCGGTACCCAAGAGTTTTGGTGAAATTGGAGCGGTTTTGGTGACAAATGAGAACGATAGGGAGATGTTTCTCAAGGACATCACATTCAGCTCCGACGATACTACCACCCTTACAATAAGTTGCAATTCGTGGGTGCGTGCCAAATCCGACAATCCAGAGAAGAGAATCTTCTTCACCAACAAGGTAAGTCTTTGCATTACTCTTCCACCAATGACTTATAATTTTCTAAGCAATTATTCGAGAATTAATGCAAAGACCAATTACGTTATAGCAATCTAAAATTCTACATCTTACTTTGCATTATAACTTTCTTATATACATCACTTGCGTGCGCATGGTCATGAAAGCCACAGAAGCAACACATGCATTTGCGACCTTTCGTCTTTTCTTGGATTCAGCATATATAGCTTACCATCTCCATCCGTAAGATTTGATAGCCATGAATTAAAAGTCCAAACATAAATTATTCTGCTCAGCTGCAATCCTAATCACAGGACAAAAAGGCTCGTTTGAGCTTACAAAATTAAGCGCCTGTTTGGTTCACAATTAAAATGGGAGCCGAAATCAAAAAATAGATTAGAATAAAAATCGAAATAGTCATATCCTTTGTTGTATTTAGTTCGTGATCAGAATCGAATTACTATTTGAATATTGGAGAGAGTCGGAATTGAGTTTTGGAGAATACAAGTATTTTTATTCTCTTTGAAATCAAAATAGAAATGAAGTTTTTTCAAACTAAACAATTAGAATGGGAGTCACTCATTCTCAGTTTCATTCCAAAGCCAAACTCCTTTCCACGAAATATACCTTAGGGCTCATTTGATTCGCGGGAAGCATTTTCTTTTCTAGGAATATGACTCCTGGGAAACAAATTTCTAGAAAGAGGATGCCTAGGAAAGTACTTTTGGCATGTTTGGTTGACCATTAGAAAGTGACAAATTTCCAAAGTACTTATGTTTGGTTAGCCATCCACTTTCCTAGAAAAGTTATGTATAATTCCTATTATGCCCTTAATAAAAATTAGGTATTTAATGCCTCTTTAATGCTTCTTTAATGTTGAAGGGCCTTTTTGGAAAAAAGTAAAAATAGAGTAATTCTCGCCTCATGGGAAAGTTACTTTTCCATGTTTCTCATGGGAAAACTTTTCCATGAAATGTGGGAATCATATTCCCATGGGAATACAACTTTTCCGTCTCTCTCCTTTGAAAATTCCAACCAAACAAGAGGCATCTCATTACTTTTCCGTTGACCACATTTCCCCCCTTCTTTTCCTGCGAACCAAACAAGCCCTTAAGGTTTTTCAGCTACTTCAATTACCACTTTCATCTCCCGTATTGTAATTTGGAGGAGTAATTATGACAAAAGTCTCTCGAAACCTGTCAATATACAAAGTGTTGCCCAGTAGATACAACCCAAGAGGGGGGGTGAATTGGGTCTTTTAAAACTTTTATGCTACTTCTAAAACTTTTTGATTAACTATCCTAAGTTGTATAGATGCACAGTGAAAGTTAAACTTAGCAAGGGTTTGATGTATAGACTTCGACTTGATTAGATATGCTTGCAACTAAAGGATGTGCGGATAAGAATTAAGCAAGCAATTTATCTAAGTAAGTAAGTGTGTTAGTTAGACAATAATTAGAGGCATTACAAACACAAAGGACATATAGTGGTTCGGTGCACCCCAGCACCTACATCCACTCCCCAAGACCTCTTGGGAATTTCACTATAATCCTACCGATTTCAGCCGGTTGTTTTACAAGCTCACAACCCAACTTGTTGTTTTACGAGCGCACAACGAACTCGGTCGGTTTTCCCAGGCTCACCGACTAGAACCAACCCCGATTGTTTTCCCGGGCTCACAATCAAACCCTTACATGTTGGTTTTATCCTCGGCTCACCAACAAACCTAAACCCCGTTGGTTTTCCCTTTGGCTCACCAACAAACCTTAATCCCGTTGGTTTTCCCTTTGGCTCACCAACAAACCTTAATCCCGTTGGTTTTCCCTTTGGCTCACCAACAAACCTTAACCCCTTGATTCAATCCCTTGATTGAATCAAGTTACAAGATATTAAAACAAAGTATAAAACAAAACAAAGCTTCTTAAACAAACAAATATGACAATATAAACAAATAGAGTAAAGAGAAGCCCTCAAACGAGTTTTGAAGATGGAGGAGCTCGGCTTCTTCTTTACTTGATCCTCCTCTGATTTGGCATGAAGTAGAGGATCCCCGAGGCAGCACACGGATGGAGAGGAAGCTTTCGGATTCACTTGGATGCTCTTCTTCTCTCTATTTCGTTTTGGATGGCCCTTTTGTGCTTATGGGAGATTTCCTTTGTAATCTCTTTGAGATCTCTTTCCTAGATGATCTCTCCCACTTCCATGAGTTCTCCCCTAGCTCTCTTCTTGTTTTTATAGCTTTAGATGGCGTGGAAACAAGAATATAGCCGTTAGAGACAAAAATAGAGCCGTTGGACACAGTCTGCACTTCCTGACAATATTACCGTTGGGATCGGAGTCGACTCGCGCGATCAGGAGTCGACTCGCCTGTTGCAGGAGTCGGCTCGTGCTTTACTGGAGACGACTCGGCCACTGTTCCAAATTTGAATTAAAGTGCATGCCTTGACTGGGAGTCGACTCGACTTAACCCGGAGTCGACTCGCCAACATCTGGAGCTGACTTGGCATTTTCGGAGTCGGCTCATCCACTGAAGTCCGTGGATCCAATTTTGAATTTTGTCCTCTCGAGTCGACTCGACTGTCCTGGGAGTCGACTCGAATCTCAGAGCCCGAACTCCCGATCCTCTGTCTTTTGGCTCGTCCAGTCTTGGAGTCGACTCGAACTTCCTTGGAGTCGACTCGGCTCTCAGTTTGCGAAACACAGCCTTCTGCCATCTTGGTGTAGCGCTGCCTTGGAGTCGACTCGAGCTGTCTGGGAGTCGACTCGAATCTCAGAGGCAGTAACTTGGTATTCTGTCTGTTGATGGTCGCGGAGTCTCGGAGTCGACTCGTGCAATGCGGGAGTCGACTCGAATCTCAGAGTCCCAAAAATGCTCTCTGACTTTTTCTTTGTGTTCCGCTTAGAGTCGACTCATGCTTTCTTTGGAGTCGACTTGCCAATCATTGGAGTCGACTCGCGTGCCACTGGAGTCGACTCGAATCTCAGACCCGAAAACTACTCTCTGACTTTTCTGCCTGTGACTCCTAGGAGTCGACTCATACTTCTCCGGAGTCGACTCATACTTCTCCGGAGTCGACTCGAATTCCACTGGAGTCGACTCGAAGACTGTTCTTTTGAATTTTTCCTTTGATTTTACTCCTCCAATTTTAATCCTTTGAACTTTAAACTTTGGACCAATAAATTGTAGCTTTCTTCCAACTTGAGAGCTTTGGAGGCCTTCTTGTGTTCTTCCAACTTAGCTATGTATTACTTCTAAAAATAAATATCTTTCTCCTTGCAACATAAACATTAGTATCTATACTTCAAGGTTTTGTGATCATCAAAATCAATCTATGAATCAATCTTTGGGTCATCAATCTTCCCCTTTTTGATGATGACAAAACTTGGAGTATATGCAATATAAAAGATATTGATTTCTAGAAGTAATACATAGCTAAGTTGCATGAAGTAGAAAATATATATATGTAAAAACATACTTCATGATAATGCTTTAGATTTAATCAGTTTAACACAATTAACATATTTAAATTTTAAGCTGATTTGTATTCAATTCAAAGTAATAAAGCATTATGAGTATATATAGCATAATATATAGCATATACTTAGATATTTCTCCCCCTTTTTAACAACATCAAAAAGATAGTGAAACATTAAGCACAAAGATCAGAGCAGAACACATCGAGTGTGAATTCAAGAGGTTTTCTAATTTGATACCACAGATAGTTTTCTAATCAAGTGTAGGTGGAATCTTCCTTAGGTTAATTCAAGAAGTACTACAAATGATATTCAAGGAAAAACATGAGTGGAAATCTAACCTCTCTTCACTGAGTATGAAAGCTTGTTCGTTTAAGACCTTTTGCCCAATCTATTAAGTATTTTATCAACCATGAGAGCAATTTAATTAATTTTCTTAATGACTTCAAAGTTCTTTTATGATAATAGGAGCATTGGGGCACAAATATCAAAATATACATTCATGCAATTTTTGATACATCTTAGAGCTCTTTTAAAGACTTTCTTTTATTTCTTTAGAAAATAAGCACAATTTGATACATAAAATAATGAATTTGCACAAAATTGAAGTTCCAAAAAGCAAGCCAATTAGAGCTCATTAGTGAGGTTCCAAAAATAGATTTTCTAAGAGATACTCAAGAAAATTTAACACATTATTCTCCCCTTTTTCATTAAATTAGAGGCTCTTAAGATTTGCAATTTGGTTCAAGAGTGATGCATGAGATATACTAACCAAATAACACGCCTCAAAGTGTATCATAAAAATTTTCTTTCTCCCCCTCAATTGATCATTCCATTTAAGAGTTTAGAATCCTAAGATAATGTTCAATAAGATTGTCAATCTCAAAAATATATTTCAGCTTATTTTCATAAGACTCAAGGTTTGAGATAAGACAACCTTTATAGAACTCATCTCAAGAAAATTAAAGCATGTCTTGCAATATAAGGAGGTTCATCAAAATCAATCCATAAAATTCAAAGTATGCCTCAAAATAAAGTGTCTTTGGGATAGGATACTGAATATCTAAAGCTCCCCCTCAAAAGATGCATTCTTCTTTAATCATTTTAATTGTTGAATTTCAGATTTTAGTGATAAACGTGAATAACACTGAAATTCTGTAATATCAAGAATGTAGAGTGATCTAGAATTATTCAGAATTTATAGTAATCACTCTTTCTAATCCTTTAAGACAAAATTATGCTTTCTCCTAATCTTAGAGAAAATGTATAAAAGTATTAATCAGAAAATGATTCAATTGAAGTTCAATTTCTTTCAAAACCATTTACATTTTCTTTCTTTTAGAATCATTTGAGTGAGCTGAAATATTTCTAGCTTTAAAATCATTCACTCTATATATATTCTGATGGAAGTCTTGAAGAATATAGGAGAGAAAAACATATAGATGATCATTGAGGTATATAGATTTATAGAACTTAATTACTTAATCACAGTTTTTCAGCAATATATACATGAAACACAATAAAATTTTTTAATATCAAAATAAAATCATATATTTAGAAATTTTTGTTTGCAATCAAGATCATCAAAAGATACATCATTTGAATTAATATTAGTATACTTTGAAGATAAGAAATGATATGTTTCGGATGCGTATCGGAGCAATCACCAAAGGCATCAAAATTAATTCTGTTTTTCAAAATCATACTTTGAGATATGTATCTTCCACATTATAGCTCATCTTAAATGATTACGATTGAAAATACATATTTCAAACATATAAGAGCATATTCAGAATCTTTGTATTAAATGTTGAGTTTTGGTACGAATTTGAACATTATATACCAAATTTAGGCAAGTTGAAGGATAGAACAAAATCAATTTATTTTCCCTAAATAAAGATATCCTTCTCTTCTCCTTTATTCAACTTTCAGGTTTTAATGATGATTGTTAACAACCAATCTGAAAATTTCTTTTCAATAATGCCAAACAAAAATTTATGTAATATTCCAAACATTCAATCAAATTGTCCAAGCATGGAGCATTACAAAATATTGAGAACCCATAAATCAAGACATCATACCATATGCAAAATATATCATGTGTTAAGTCATGCATTAAAATACTAAGAACAAGCATGTCAAGGATCAAAATCAATTCTTTTCAAATAAACTCCTCCTATTTAAATATTATCTTGCACTGATTTCATCCTTAAAGTGTGTTTTCAAGTGATTAAAAATTTGACTTGATTCTTTCTCGTATACTTTCATTTACTTTGTCTTTCTTTTAACTTTCTTAAGCTCTATAATCTATTTGCTCCCTATCCGGTGGAGTTGGGAAGGGGCACGAGGTACTATCACTAGCCTCCCTCTTGTGCCGTCCCTAATATGCCCTACACCGAATAGTTGGGTCAAATAGTGCCGGGTACTACCACTAGCCTCCCCATTGGCACCATCCCTATGATGAGCAATATAGACAGGTTAAAATGTTTACTTCAAACTCTCCCTGTTTGAGTGTAATTAATTATAGATTTTATCCCTTCCAAATGTGCCGAATATATTATGCTTGTTTTGCTTTTCCTTAAGATTGAAGTACTTGCCTTGCTTAGATTTTTCATCTCTTGAATAATGTCCACTTTCTTTTCTTTATCTCTCTCTCTCTTTTGTTATTCTCAAGTAATTTACATGAAAGAGCAGAATAAAGAAATAATCTTATGTATCATATATATGTATATCATGCAAACAACATTTTCATTATGCTCAAGGATTCATAACTTCTCACAAGTTATTTTACATCAAAATTTTAAGCATATACTTGTGTATTTCATGGTTATGATATAGGCAAAGAAATAATTTAGTTTGGGCAAACCATGAAACAGTTTCTAAAAGTACAAGTCAGTCAATACACATATAGACATGATATCAAAAATTAATAATTAAAGAATTTAATCATGCCATAATAAGATTTAAGTTATTGACTTTGCTCAATTAATTTGTGAGAGAAGTATCTAGAATTACCAATTCATTCTGCATTCTTCAGTCAAATACCTACTAGATTCCTTATGTATGAACTTTTGGCTGAAGAAGGTTCTCTCTCTTGTTTGCATGTGAATATTTATTGTATCTTACACGGAGATATCCTTCAAGTTGAGATCTTTCATTTTCTTGCTCAAGGATCCTGCATTATTAACAAACTCCTTTTCTTTCTTGAAAGAAGGTCTTTAGTTTCTTTAAGATACAAAATATTCATTCAACATATAATAATTTTTTTTTTAAACTAGATGACTCAACATAAGGTAAGACAATAGTTGAATATTGAGTCACTTTACTTCAAGAGAATGCCTAAATATAAGCAAGCACATATCACTTGAACTAATGAGATAGTTTCATTAACCAAGATAGTTCAAGGACAAGCATGTGAGGCAATAGAAAGATTTATCGAGGTCAAATCAATTTCTTATTTTCAAGATCAATTTAGTTTGGATTCTATTTGCTTAAGATAATTATTAATAAGGCATGCTAGCTAAGTTTTGATCAAATTGCCTTAAACAATTGTTTCTATCAAAATTCAGATTATGATTCATTTGTTATCAATAAATTATGATTCATTAGAGTTAGATTGAAGTCTTGCACAAGGGCACATAATGATCACACAATCTGGTCTATTAGGTATATGATAAAATGATAATTCTATCATGCTTTTAATGCTTGTTCCAAATCACAAATTGCTTTATCATATTTGTAATGAATGTTTTCAAATAAGGTGGTTATTTTACATAGATTCCTTTTTTAATGAAATAACCACATAGGAGTCCATTCTACACATTCATTTGATAGAATATAAAGCTCATAAAGCAAGCAAGTGATAATGGTGATTTTTACTTTTAATTATGCAAGAAACTTATCAAGATCTATTTCATTTTTTCTTGATTTAGTCTTTTAACAGTCATCACTTTTTCTTCATTAAGAGCATATCTGAAAAATCCAAGTTGGTTCTAATTATTAACAAGTTTTTCAGATTGTTATATGTAAAAGATTAACCATATACTTACATAATTTAATTTTAGTATCTTGATAATAAATCATTAGTCTGATAAAGAATAAAATACCTTGATATTTTTGCAACTAAAAACTTTTCATTGAATACTCTATATGCATTGCTTGATGAATGATATCCAAGGATAGACATATCTCTATCAGATTTGGCATTATTTTCATAAGAGCATATCAAGCATAACATGTACGACTGAAAAATATGAAAGATATGCAATGGTTCATTTTTCATTTTTTCAGAAGATCAAAATTTTCATCAGAAATAGATCTAATAGAAATCATATGTATGACAAGCAGTGATGATAGTCTTTTAAAAGATGACTATCATACATAATTGTCTTTTTCATTTCTTCAAGAATTCTATTAACCCCTTTTTACTTATGATGTCCATGGAGCTGAAATAATTGAATTTAATACTATTTTCTGTATAACCTTAATCTGGATTTTGGTTTTCAACACTGTGCCATGATCTTCACAGTTTGGAAACCTTTTTCATTTGAAACGCTTCTACAAGATTTAGTAAATACAGAAAAATACTTCAGTTTTATTCTCCAAGAACAAGTCCAATATAAGCTTTTGAAGACTTAGAGATGGAAACAACATCTTTAGATTTAGAAATGATTTTTGTTTGTTTCCTTAGTTAGCATGCATAGCAAAACTTTGACCTTTAAGTAGATAATCTAAGCAAGCCTATGGCAAGGTCTTTTGAGATTAAGTACATACTAGCATGAGTTGATTCTATGTGCGAAGGATGGTTTCTTTAATCTTGGTATTTATAGTGCATATATTCAAAAGCATACCAAGTACACATTATCATATTGATGATCAATAAAAATAATGCCATGGATAAAAATTCTTAATCAAGCATATAGAGGGTTCATAGAGTTATTTTTAATGAATTAATTAATCATTTAGCAACTTATCCAATAGTGAGTGGAGCATACAAAAAAAAATGAAGTGATTTGAATATATTTTCTTTTCATACCCAAAAAGACAAATATCACTTATATCACAAAAATGATTAATACTTTCAAGTTATGTTTTAATCAACTAATAAAGTAATTTCAATACGAGAAGATGTAAGAATTACTTATTTCATCCTTTCTTTCATTTAAATCATTCTTTTTAATTACATTTTAAATTCAATTCTTTAACACATGTCTAGAGCACCCATTGTTTAGATAATATCTTTCATTAGGACCTTGGATAGCTAGACATGCTTGCTGAAAGAATAATCATATTTTCAACTTAGGAACCCAAGCTCTTTTGGGTCCTTGTAGGTTAGCTATAATTGTTCCTTTTGGAACCCATATTCTCTTAATAGCTATTTTGTCCATGAATTTACAAATTTTAGGATTACAAGGGATGTATTTCTGTATCCTCTTGTTGAATTTAACAAACTTAGATCGAACATGAGTAGTAGGAAAACTTTTAATTTTCTGTTTCTCCCTTTTTGGTTCATCAAATTTGTAATGTATAGATTTAGGAATAACAGAAGAGATTTTACTTAGCTTTTGTTTATAAGAATCTGTTTTAGAGTAATTAAAAACTGTTTTAACAAACATATTCTTAAAAGGTTTTTGGGTGTACCAAGGTTGATATCCTAATGTAACTTTATCAAATTCAGCTCCTTGATTATTTATCATTAGGTTCAATTTTTCAGAGCTGAGGGTAAATCTTTCAACAACAGGTTTTAATCTGTCAACTTCTTTAGTTAATCTTCTGTTATCTTCTGAAAGTAACTCATTGTTTTTCTTAAGTTTATCATGACTTTCAGTGAGAAGTTGATCTCTTTGATTTAGTTCTTGATTTTCTTTAATTAAGATTTCAGTTTTACTGGTTAGTTTCAGTTTTTCATCTATTAGAATTTGATTTTCAATCTTCAAGTTTTTGTTCTTACAAATAAGTTTCTTATATTCTAAATACAAATCAGAAAAGGCATCATGGAGTTCATCAAATGTAAAATTGCTTTCAGTTTCAGCATGTACCTCTTGTGCCACCAAGCATGGATTTTCAATATGATACTGCTCTCCTTCTACACATGATGTTTCAGATTTGTTAGTGCATTCATATTTGTCTTCAAGCATATTCCATATTTCTTTAGCAGTCATGCAAGAAGACATGCAATTAAACTCATTCCTATCTAATGCACAATATAAAAGGTTCATGGCATCAGCATTCAATTGTGCTATATCCTTTTCATTAAAAGTTTGAGAGAGTGTGTGAAGATCATTTATTATGATTTTCCATAAATAATAGTTTTGTGATTGAATAAAGATGCGCATGCGTATTTTCCAATGTGTATAGTTTATGCCATTAAATAGTGGAGGCGTATCAATTGATTGTCCTTCTCCTAGAAAACTATCTATTTGAGTTGTCATGATCTTTGGCTCTTGATCGTGAGATCAATAATTAATCTTGAGCACCTGCTCTGATACCACTTGTTGCCCAGTAGATACAACCCAAGAGGGGGGGTGAATTGGGTCTTTTAAAACTTTTATGCTACTTCTAAAACTTTTTGATTAACTATCCTAAGTTGTATAGATGCACAGTGAAAGTTAAACTTAGCAAGGGTTTGATGTATAGACTTCGACTTGATTAGATATGCTTGCAACTAAAGGATGTGCGGATAAGAATTAAGCAAGCAATTTATCTAAGTAAGTAAGTGTGTTAGTTAGACAATAATTAGAGGCATTACAAACACAAAGGACATATAGTGGTTCGGTGCACCCCAGCACCTACATCCACTCCCCAAGACCTCTTGGGAATTTCACTATAATCCTACCGATTTCAGCCGGTTGTTTTACAAGCTCACAACCCAACTTGTTGTTTTACGAGCGCACAACGAACTCGGTCGGTTTTTCCAGGCTCACCGACTAGAACCAACCCCGATTGTTTTCCCGGGCTCACAATCAAACCCTTACATGTTGGTTTTATCCTCGGCTCACCAACAAACCTAAACCCCGTTGGTTTTTCCTTTGGCTCACCAACAAACCTTAATCCCGTTGGTTTTCCCTTTGGCTCACCAACAAACCTTAATCCCGTTGGTTTTCCCTTTAACTCACCAACAAACCTTAACCCCTTGATTCAATCCCTTGATTGAATCAAGTTACAAGATATTAAAACAAAGTATAAAACAAAACAAAGCTTCTTAAACAAGCAAATATGACAATATAAACAAATAGAGTAAAGAGAAGCCCTCAAACGAGTTTTGAAGATGGAGGAGCTCGGCTTCTTCTTTACTTGATCCTCCTCTGATTTGGCATGAAGTAGAGGATCCCCGAGGCAGCACACGGATGGAGAGGAAGCTTTCGGATTCACTTGGATGCTCTTCTTCTCTCTATTTCGTTTTGGATGGCCCTTTTGTGCTTATGGGAGATTTCCTTTGTAATCTCTTTGAGATCTCTTTCCTAGATGATCTCTCCCACTTCCATGAGTTCTCCCCTAGCTCTCTTCTTGTTTTTATAGCTTTAGATGGCGTGGAAACAAGAATATAGCCGTTAGAGACAAAAATAGAGCCGTTGGACACAGTCTGCACTTCCTGACAATATTACCGTTGGGATCGGAGTCGACTCGCGCGATCAGGAGTCGACTCGCCTGTTGCAGGAGTCGGCTCGTGCTTTACTGGAGACGACTCGGCCACTGTTCCAAATTTGAATTAAAGTGCATGCCTTGACTGGGAGTCGACTCGACTTAACCCGGAGTCGACTCGCCAACATCTGGAGCTGACTTGGCATTTTCGGAGTCGGCTCATCCACTGAAGTCCGTGGATCCAATTTTGAATTTTGTCCTCTCGAGTCGACTCGACTGTCCTGGGAGTCGACTCGAATCTCAGAGCCCGAACTCCCGATCCTCTGTCTTTTGGCTCGTCCAGTCTTGGAGTCGACTCGAACTTCCTTGGAGTTGACTCGGCTCTCAGTTTGCGAAACACAGCCTTCTGCCATCTTGGTGTAGCGCTGCCTTGGAGTCGACTCGAGCTGTCTGGGAGTCGACTCGAATCTCAGAGGCAGTAACTTGGTATTCTGTCTGTTGATGGTCGCGGAGTCTCGGAGTCGACTCGTGCAATGCGGGAGTCGACTCGAATCTCAGAGTCCCAAAAATGCTCTCTGACTTTTTCTTTGTGTTCCGCTTAGAGTCGACTCATGCTTTCTTTGGAGTCGACTTGCCAATCATTGGAGTCGACTCGCGTGCCACTGGAGTCGACTCGAATCTCAGACCCGAAAACTACTCTCTGACTTTTCTGCCTGTGACTCCTAGGAGTCGACTCATACTTCTCCGGAGTCGACTCATACTTCTCCGGAGTCGACTCGAATTCCACTGGAGTCGACTCGAAGACTGTTCTTTTGAATTTTTCCTTTGATTTTACTCCTCCAATTTGAATTCTTTGAACTTTAAACTTTGGACCAATAAATTGTAGCTTTCTTCCAACTTGAGAGCTTTGGAGGCCTTCTTGTGTTCTTCCAACTTGCTATGTTCCTTGCAAAAATAAATATCTTTCTCCTTGCAACATAAACATTAGTATCTATACTTCAAGGTTTTGTGATCATCAAAATCAATCTATGAATCAATCTTTGGGTCATCACAAAGTACCATGACTTGAACAATGTTGGATGTAACTTTTCCATATGATTAGGTTTCTTGATGTGTTTTAGTGCGACGTTTGTCTCCAATGTAACAAGCTTCAACATATAGAGCATGGATGGTCCAATATGGACGTTGTATGGGAAAGATTTGATTGAATTTGATAATATGCGAGCATTTTAGAGCCTCATGCAGAGAATATAAACCTACCCTCTCTCTTTATGGTATACCTTGGTTAGACACTATTGCAAATGTTTTATATTGGACTAAAACTACTCTCAAATTAAAACCTCTTTATTTACGAGGAAAAGTGTAATAAAAAAAAGGTATGAAAAGTAATAAACTAGGGTGGTTATACTTTTATTATGATAGTAATAACATTGATGTAATAAAAAAATACAATTTTTGTTATGAAGAGTGTGCGTAATTTAAAATAATGGTGGTTATAATATTATAACAGCTAGTTTCAAAAGAAATTTTGTATATTATATATATGAATAACAAATTTCTAAACTATGGTCGTTATTTGACCATTATTTTGTTATGACACCATTTTATCACAAAATTTAGTATTTTAAATTCAAATTTTCTTACTAGTTAGAAATACTTTTTATTTGTTCCACAATATTTTCTTCATTTATATATCAACAATGATTTGGATCAATAATTGTAATTTTCATTATTATTTTTTAAAAAAGTCATTATTAATTGTTATTTCCTATTATAATTACAAGTAACAACCATCCGTCAGACTATTACAGCAATTACTATTTTAAATCAAAAAAATCTCATCCTACATAATTTCGATTTCGCGGAAAAGAACTGTGTAATGATTTTAATAGGAATCTATTATTATGGGTTATAGGTAGAGATGATTTTCATTTCCGAAGGAAAAGCTTGCATATATGCAAAATTGCTTCAACATGCACAGATTCCATGATGTTCATATAGATTGCAATAATCCAATATTGATGGTAGGATATACTTGGAGCAAAATAACTTTTCCTATTATTCTATAGATACAATGATTTCACTTTGAAAGGTATATAACTTATCATCTTCACAAATCTTAAAGCGGACTTGATCATGCTGACTTTTCTCCTCCTCCTTTTTTGTCCCGTTCTTCTTCCTCTTGTTTTCATGTGCTAATCTTGCTAGGCTCTTTATGGTAGATGTTGACGAACCTAATCTCTTTTATAGAATTTTGATATTCAAGTTTAAAGTAAAATGTTATATACCTTCCTTAGAATGTATTGTGAATAAAAGCACTCAACAATTGAAAACAAAATAAAAAGAAAAGAAAAGAAAAGAAAAGAAGAAAAGACCTCTCTTTGCGCCCGTTTTGGACATACTTGGCAAATGTAGCAGTTCTATTGCCTAGAATTCCATTAAGATATTTATTTGCTTTTAAAATAAATGTTATGGATATTACATTATATTCGGCATTAAGAAAACAAAAACAAAACAAAACTATCCTAGCATATAACATTACCAATCACACCTAAATATTTTCATTACATCGTTGTCACGATCTCTCTAACATACCCATTCTTTCTACCAGTCTTACTTGCCAGCCCAAACTCCAAGCGGCCTTCGTAGGTCGAGGAGTGAAGAACTTGAAATCAAGCGAGGTGATGGTCATGGAGAACGCAAGGATTTCGAAAGGATTTATGACTGTGACGTGTACAACGATCTAGGTGATCCTGATGTTGACGAGGACAAAGCTAGACCAGTCCTTGGTGATAGCAAGGAATATCCCTACCCAAGGCGCTGCCGGACCGGACGCCCCAGAACACGGAAAGGTAAAACATATGCATGCTTGTAGTTGTTTGCCCCATATTTGATGCAGCCTAGAGAGAGTTTGGGATTCTTTTGGCAGCAAACTGTGTGTGTCTCCCATGAAACGACCTAAGATGGATTAACAGTAAACAACACGATGTTTTCCATTCTTTTCCGGGCTACCTGTTTGGATGTTGGCGTATAAGCTTTAATTGTCTCATACACATGATACGTAATGGTTAGATTTATGCTTCCTTATTAATTGTCTCAAAATTAAGGTGCAAACAGGGATGCTTAATGGCCGATCGATGGATGATGACATATGTACGTAGATAAATATTGTAATCTCATGCAACTTATGTGAACAAATCTGTAAACTGTGAACAGACCCTCTATCGGAAACAAGGAGCAGCTCCATGTATGTACCGAGGGATGAGGCCTTCCCCGAAGTGAAATCTTTATATTTCCTGGGAAAGGCGTTTCGATCTGGGCTGCATGCGGTCGTTCCCTCGGTCCAAACTGCACTCATCGATGATAATCTCGGCTTTCCTTATTTCACTGCCATTGATAAGTTATATGACAAAGGCTTCACCTTGCCAAAGAAAGAAGGGCATGGCCTCCTCCAAAGAATGACCCATTGGTTGGAGAAGGTCATTAGTGATGGCATCGATGAGGTCGTGAAATTTGACCCACCAGCCATGATTGAAAGTGACTTCTCTCTCCTTTTTCTCGCTTTTGATCATGTAACACGATTTATGTCCCCATGGCTAAGTTCATCTGTTTCACAAACTGTAGAGGATAAGTTCTCATGGCTTAGAGATGAAGAGTTCTCTCGGCAAACGTTGGCGGGTGTCAACCCTTATGCCATTCAGCTGGTTACGGTAAGGCTACCTTTGAGCATTATATATAGTTCTGCCATCAGTTTACATTTGCATTTTACTGGTTGAATGGCTCATTGTTTTATTACATAATTGTTACATTGTTTATAATTATTAAATTATTTACATATTTTCAGATTAAACTCCTTTTTCTTAAAAAAAACCTTGGTTCGCTATTGATCAATTAAAATTTGAGTTTTTTCTTTTTACTGTAATTTTACTGAATGTCTTTCACAGAACCTATTTGTCTTTTAGAATTTAAAATTATGATTAGCGATCAATACTCAATCAAACTCAGTAATCTTTAGATGATTAGATATGGACTCATAAGTAACCTAGACTACATGTGCTCTCTAACATTGTGCAGGAGTTCCCATTGAAAAGCAAACTTGATCCACAGGTCTACGGCACTCCTGAGTCTGCTATCACCGTAGAGATGATCGAAGAAGAAATAGGAGGCTTCATGACAGTGGAAGAGGTAATACTTGCGTTCTATTAGATATTAAACATGTACAGTTGCAAGAAAATGATGGGGGGAAGATTAGAACAAAAACTCTATGTTTCTTCTTTTATTTTTCAGACATTCATGTGCACATGCAACAAACTATGCAAATTGGGCTGGCCAATGGGCCAAAATTTACATTGCTCACGTTGAATCTGTTGAATATTTGGAAAAACCTAAGCCTGAGACTGAGACATTTGTATCCCTATCCACGGAATTACTCAGACTTCTAACAATGCATTGATAGATTTCGACTTGTATAAGAAATGTCAAAAGCAAACAGAGAATGGTAGAATCCAGGTTGAGATCGGTCACCACCCGAGGTGTGCTGAGGTTGGTGGAATCAAGCTGAAATGTAGGTCAACCGAGAGAATGCTTGAGATTCTGTGTCGCGAAGCTTGAAGGCGAGTACGATTTGCAAAGAACTCCACTTGCTAGAAAGTTTTCGGCCAGGAACACTTCGATGCTTATGTTAGTGGAGATTTAGAGCAACGGTGGGAAAATAGAGAGAAAGTGGGAGTTTGAAAAAGCTTACCTAAGAGTGCCCCGGTCATCCCAATATATAGGATGAGAATGATGTCCGTTACCTAATTTATCGGAAAGTGCCATAACCGCACGATAACAGCTAATCGTGCATTAATTGTATAGTAACAGCTTTCTAAGATTGACATGCGATGATAATCGAATTGATAGTGTCTTTACTACTGTACTAGTGTAACTGTTGCCAAGACCATGATTGCAACTTATTCAATAACCTTTGCGTCATTCCTAGGCAAGACCGACCAAAATGGCATGTCGGCCAATACCGAGGTCATTCACTTCGGTTAAGGCCGGAGTCAAGGAGGTTGGTACAACCTGAAGTCAGGATGACTAATATTTTCCCCATCAACCACCATGTTGAATCCCTCATAGCCATAGTTCTTACTGCAAACAACTTTTGGTAGGGGCATGGTGGAGAGTTCAAAATGTATCCTATTCTACAAAGATCTTTTTTTTTTCTTTCTTTTTTTTTAAAGAGAAGGAAGAAAGGGAGATTGTGCTTTAAAAATCCTCCGAAAAACACAGGATGCCCATGATTGGTGTTAATGACTAGCTCATAGCAATTTCTTCTCGTCTTAATTTCTGCAGGCACTCAAGCAAAAAGGTTGTTCATGCTGGACTACCACGATCTTTTCCTTCCATTTGTGCACAAAGTTCGAGAGCTAGAAGGCACCACCTTGTATGGATCACGTACGATCTTCTTCCTTACAAACAAGGGCACTCTGAGACCGCTTGCCATCGAGCTCACCCGGCCAGCCTCCCCGATCAAGCCCCAGTGGAAGCAAGTCTTCATGCCTTGCTGGGATGCCACTGGGGCTTGGCTCTGGAAACTCGCCAAAGCTCACATTGGTGCTCATGATTCCGGTTACCATGAGCTCATCATCCACTGGTACGTGTCGTATCTTAATTAATATTAGCTTATCCTAAGTTTTTACATTAAACGTAACACATTTTATTTATTCAATCATCCAGTTGGCTCATTTGCGTCTACAATCCAAAAGTAATATCCTTTTCTGATTGCGTCCAGTATTTAATTTAACCTTGACTTGGAGGGCTAGATTTGATTGGCAAGAGTACAAAGAGTGATAAGCATTAATTGAGTAATTACAAGGGGAATGGGCAAAGCATAAACCAAACCTACAATCCTCATGGAATTGTTATTTGCAAAGCAGTTAGGATGGCAATCCCTCCACTATTGCAGGGTACTTGGGGAAAGGATAGCATCCTTCGACTCTTCATGTCTAAACGAATGTGGGCCTTCGTGGCTAGTTCTTTTCCTGCCTGATTGCTTGATCTTGTTTTTGTATCCCTTCTAGTGGTGTATTGATATTTGGTTTGAAAGAATCCTTAAACTCGATGCAGATCAATTTGGTTACTACATGGACGGTTGAATAGAGTTCAGAAGTAAGATTTACCATATCAAAAAGCCGATTCATATGTCAAATTTTCAAAAGCTATAACTTAGTCATACGACGTTCGATTAAGATAATCTTTATTTTGAAATCAGGTAAGTTTTTGAAATATATGACGTGACATTGTGCCCTTTAAAGGGTGGCGACCCTAACGATCATACCCAAACTCCATCGTTTAGATCTTGAAATGGGCCGGTTAGATCGAACATTTCTTTTTCGGATAAGATTTTAATTAAACTTATCTCTCAATTTGAAAAAAAACTAGCCGAGGCGACAGAAGGTAGAGTTGATGTAGAAGTCGAGATCTACCTCCTAAAGAATTTTAGCTTTTTCGAGTTTATTTTTATTAGTTATATCTATTTTAAGAAAGAAAGTCTAATTATAAAAATTAAGAAGAGGAATCCGACCCAAATTGTGCAAAGGCGGACATCACCATTACAGAAAAAGGTTGCGTACCTTAGTTTTAGATTATCAATAAAAGAAAAGAATACCTAAGCCCTATTTTCGCAATTCTTCTATCTTTTTTAAAATTTCTTTGGAGAGATTTAAGTTAAGTGGGTCGAGAAAAATTTTTTCTTCTCTCCGATTGAATCAATTTTCAAAAAAAATAAATAGTATACATCATAATTTATTAATTCTAATGGCCATCCATACATGTAAAATTAGTACTAGTATCTCAGATGATCTAACATGATGAAGAGTAATTGTTGGAGTTCATTTTGGACGAATATATATCTGCTGACAAATATACTAGGTGAGTCACGAGCGGTTCATAGTATTCTACTGATTCTTATCAAAGAGTTAGTGACATTGGCTTGTTCCTCTGAAACGTAGAAGTCATATTGGTGGATTTGTTCCTTTATCACGGGAAATATTTCCTGTACTTGTGGAGGGTAAAAGTTCTCATAAGATATAGCATTGGCATAAAAATGAACGAAAATCATCCCAAATTCAAATTAGGCCCAGGATCCTTAATTAGCCTTAGCTAGTCCAATCTAATCACGCCCAGGACCTCAGCCAATCAAACTCGCTATCCAAATAATGGCACCTATAACATTATAATAATATATTATAAAAAAATTTCAAGACCCAAGTTATGATCATCAAACCATTAATTTGGGCTCCTCTAATGAAAGCAGTGTTTTGCCGTTTTGTCAAATGCTAGGATTGCTTGTCTGTCTAATTTCTTGGGCCTTGGCCTGCTTTCCTGGCCTTTTCGCGTAGTTTCAGCTATCTCAATGGAATGTTGGTTAGTGTTTTAAACTTTTTCTTGCTTATCTAATTAAAATGCTGTGAGTTTAAGGCCCCATTTAGGAGAGCTTTTGGAGGGCTAAAGAGGCTCTTTTAAATGAAATAGGGATATTTGATAAAAATTTCAGAAAGCTGTTTTAGCTTTTTCAGAAAGCTAAAAACAGCTTTTTGGGAGAAACTCCATTTTGGAGCTTTCCGGAAAGCATTTTTAGGCCTAGTTAAAAAACTGTTTATTGACCAAAATACCTATGATAAAATATATAAATTATACAAAATGTCCTTTTAATAATTGGTTAACCAATTTTATCACATAGCTAGAAAATTTGTTATATTATGAAAAATTAATTTACACTAATAATTATAATATTTTATATCTTTTTATTATTGTTTTATATTATAAATATAATATTATATTACATTATATAATAATACATTGATATGTTATGTTAAATAATTTAATATTATATTAAATTATTATGCTATAGTATACAATATTATATTACTATATTATAATAATATTATATTACATTGTAGTAATATTATACTATATTATATATTTATGTATTAATACATATTATATTTTATTATACTCTGTTGTATAATATTCTTTATGGTCATTTTGTTATACCAAAAGTACTTTTTTAGTTTGTTTACCAAACATATGTTAAAGTGGCACGACACTTTAAAAATGTAGTTACTAAACAGCAAACAACTTTTTATAAAAAATTTATTTCAGAAAGCTCTACTTTGAAAAGCTCTACTATCGACAGCTCCCCTAAACGAGGCCTAAATTTAGTTATATATTTTCGTGGTTCCTCAAAAAAGATATTTTTTTTCTACCAAAAGATAATATATCATTTAGTGCTAACATAATACTTTGTGGGAAATCAATAGTGACATAATTGGATACCACCGATAATGTGTTATTATATATGGTCCATTACTTTTTGTAATAATAAATATAGCAAGTGTTATTATTAAGTTATAGAGAAATATCATTGTTATTAAGAAAGCTTTCGATTGTAATTTGCAGGCTAAGAACTCATGCCTGCATCGAGCCATACATCATTGCAGCAAATCGACAACTCAGTACGATGCATCCGATTTACCGGCTCTTGCACCCACATTTCCGCTACACCATGGACATCAACTCACGTGCTCGGCAAAACCTTATAAGCGCAGGTGGGATCATAGAGTCATCCTTCTCCCCACTCAAATACTCCATGGAGATCAGCTCCGTCGCCTATGACCAGTTCTGGCGCTTTGACATGGAGGCCCTGCCAGCCGACTTGATTCGGAGGTATTCCTCTTCTATTACAAATTATCGTATTGACTTTGCGACCATCGATCACTTGACCGTAGAACAAAATTAAAAAAAAAAAGAAGAAGCTCCACATTAATAAGCTTCTATCTCCATCATAAAGCAGTGGGCCTTGCAACGTTTCCCCTGAAAAAATGAAGGCATTATAATGGCCGAAAAGGCCCAACTTGTTCCCTTTCCCAAACCTTGTCCAACTATACCCCACCTAGATAAAGCAATCAAAGAGTGGGAGCCCCCATCATAGGAGTGATTATTAGTTGGACCAGATCTACTGCTGATCTGGTTGACCAGTTCAACTGCACAGCAGCACGTGCATAGCAGGATAACATAGAAAAAAGTGTGCAATAGATATGCTTTTGATCGTGTTGCTTCACCATTGGACTGATCAGTGAGTGGATTTGGTCCAACCAATAATTAGCAACCTCACGGACCACTTGAATCAAGGCCTTATAGATTCAACTGGGTCCACATTAGAAACTCTAACAAAGTTCTTCTCTTTTAATGTCAGGGGAATGGCGGTCGAAGATCCAACAGCTGAACACGGGCTGAGGCTAACCATCGAGGACTATCCTTTTGCAACCGATGGCCTTTTGATCTGGTCTGCCATCAAGCAGTGGGTCCAGGACTACGTCTCGCACTACTACCCGGACCCAAGCCATGTGTTAGAAGACTACGAGCTCCAAGAGTTTTGGAACGAGGTCAGGACCAAAGGTCATGGCGACAAGAAAGACGAGCCATGGTGGCCAAAAATGGACAGCCCGGAGAACCTAATCCACATCTGACCACCATAACATGGGTGGCCTCGGCACACCACGCTGCCGTCAACTTCGGCCAGTATCACTATGGTGGCTACTTCCCCAACCGGCCAACCATTGCACGCGTTAAGGTACCGGTGGAGGACTCACAAGAAGAGGAGTTTATCAAATTTTTGGAGAAGCTAGAAGTTGCTCTTTTACGGTGCCTTCCCTCTCAAATTCAAGCAATGCGGGTGATGGCGGTGCTCGACGTGCTATCGAGCCATTCACCGGACGAGGAGTACCTTGGTGGGGAGCCAGAGTTGCCTTGGGTGCATGATCCGATAATAAAAGCAGCACATGAGAGGTTCAATGGAAGGTTGAAGGAGATTGAAGGAAATATTGATGATCGGAATAGAGATCCAAAACTTAAGAATAGGTTTGGAGCCGGCACAGTTTTTATGAATCCATGAAGCCTTTCTCTAAGCCTGGGGTCACAGGGATGGGAATCCCTAACAGCATTTCCATTTGAAATTAGTTAATTGCTATTACTTCACCTATCTTTGGACTTCAGAGAAGATCTATTGTCTGTTGGAAGTTACAACAAATCAAAACGTTTGGTAATGGGTAGTTAATATGTGGTAATGGGTAGTCAATAATTGTGTGGTAATGGGCTGCCTAATTATATGGTAATGGGTAGTCAATGTGTGGTAATGGGTAGTCAATAATTGTGTGGTAATGGGCTGCCTAATTATATGGTAATGGGTAGTCAGTTTTTTTTTCTTCTTTTAGAGTTAAGTGGTTTTACGTTTTCATTTTGCATTGTAATGCCTATATAAGGCTACCTAGTTTTTCAGTTTATATGAGATTGGAAAGTTATTACAAACTATTGTGTGCTTTGGAAAGAGAGTGGTATAGTTCATAGACTTATTATAGTCCGTAAATTTTTTCCAATATTGGCATCAGAGCCACTTAGAGTGGTATAACCTTCTCTTCTTCTCATGGCCTCCACCAATACCCTAGTCAATTCACAAGTACCCAAGTTATCGAAAGATAACTATAAGAGTTGGTCAATCCAGATGAGAGCTTTATTAGGTTCCCAAGACTTATGGGAGCTAATAGTTGTTGGGTTCACGAAACCCACACCGGAGGAAGAAGCCACCTACATTGCCGAACAAAAGAAGGCTCTTAGGGAGCAAAGAAGGAAAGATAGTAGGACTCGTTTCCTACTCTCTCAAGGGTTGGATGAGTCTACCTTCGAAAGAGTTGCCAAAGCAACGACGAGCAAGGAAGCACGGGAAATCTTTGCTACAATCTACAAAGGAGTCAAGCGGGTTTAAGCGAATTCGTCTCCAAACTCTGAGGGGCGATTTTAAAGCCGCTCAAATGAAAGACGAAGAAACTATTTCCGACTATTATTTGCGACTAGTATTAATCATAAATAATATGAGGAGAAATGGAGAAAAAATAGAAGATGTCCAAGGAGAAGTTGCTCCGATCCCTCTCATGAAAGTTCGAGCATGTGGTGGCGGCGATAGAGGAGTCGAAGAATTTGGAGGAGATCTCAATTGAGGAGCTCTTGGGATTTCTCCAAGTTCATGAGCAATGCATGCAAAAGAAAACTATCTCCATAGCTTTGGAACAAGCACTAGAGTCAAAGTTGACTTTAAGTGATCGAGGCTCACATGGTAGAGGCCATGGTCATGGTAGAGGCAGGGGACGTGGTCCCCAACAACGAACCACTCAAAATCAAGTGGAGACCCAAAGCTTCAGAGGCCAAGGATGATGCAATCAGGGAAGATTCACACTTGGGCATGGAAATAACAAGAATGTTCAGTGCTACAACTGTCATAAGTTTGGGCACTATGCATCAAATTGCTGGCACAAAATCGAAGAGCAAACCAATCTCGCCGAAGCAACAAATAATGAGGGTAACAACTCAACACTTCTTCTTGCTCATGATGATTCAAGTGTTCAGAATGATGCTTGGTACCTTGACTCGGGTGCTAGCAACCACATGTGCGAGAAGAAAAAATTTTTCATGGAACTCACAGAAGGAGTTCATGGAAATGTGAGTTTGGGAGATTCTTCAAAACTCACAGTTAAAGGCAAAAAAAAGATCAAAATCTATGAAAAGAATGGTAAGCCCGAGTATATTTCTGATGTTTACTATATTCTTAACATGAAAAGCAATATTATTAGTATCGGTCAACTATTCGGAAAGGAATACGTAGTACATATGGAGAACAACCATCTTTGGTTGAAAAATGTAAATGGAAGCCTCATAGCTTGTGTTAAGATGACAAAGAACCGTATGTTCCCCTTGCATCTAAATACAGAATTCGAGAAGTGTTTTCAAGGACTCGTTGAGAATGAGTCATGGAGGTGGCATCTTCGCTTCGGCCATCTAAACTTTAATGGCATGAAGCTGCTTTCTACAGTCGGCATGGTACATGGCCTACCAGCAATCGATCCACCAATCATGTTTGTGAAGGTTGCATACTTGGCAAGCAACCACGGCTTCCTTTTTCTAGTGGAAAGTCATGGAGAGCAGAGGCACCATTGCAACTTGTTCACACTGACATCTGCGGACCGATTGAGCCTGTCTCTTTAGGAGGTAATAGATATTTCATTACCTTCATTGATGACTTCAGTAAAAAATTGTGGGTGTACCTTCTTAAAGAAAAATCTGCCGCTTTCATTACCTTCAAGCACTTCAAAGCTCTAGTTGAAGCGGAGAGTGGTTACAAGTTTTTAACTCTCCGATCTGATCGAGATGGTGAGTACACCTCAAATGTCTTTCAAGAATATTGCAGGGAGCAAGGCATAAAGAGGTAGTTTACTACTGCATACACACCACAGTAAAACGACATCATAGAGAGAAAGAACCGAACCATTCTTGACATGACAAGAACCATGCTCAAAGAAAAGGGACTGCCGAAGCAGTTCTGGGCGGAAGCTGTGGCATGCTCAACTTATTTGCTCAACCGATGCCTGACGAAGATAGTAAAGAACAAGACACATCAAGAGGCATGGAGTGGTTACAAGCTAGCCTAGTGTGGCACACCTATGAATATTTGGGTGTGTTGCATATGCTCAAGTACCTGATATCAAAAGGAAGAAACTTGATAATCGCGGTAAAAAATGTATCTTCATTGGATACAGTGAGGAGTCGATATAAGCTCTATAACCCACTAATCAAGAAACTACTGGTTAGTAGAGATGCCGTCTTCAACGAAGGAGAATCATGGAACTGGAGCAATGAAGAAACTGCCAAAGAGCAACTTGTGGTGGATGAACCTGATGAACCCCCACAGGAGGTTCCACCACTAGCTACACCACCATCTCCTCAACAAGCTACACCCTTTCCTGGAAGAGGCTCTTCATCATCTGGGGGAGGTAGTGGCAACAAATCTGCCATGCATAGAGGTCCCATCAGAATGAGAAGCCTTAGGGAGATTTATGAGCAGATAGAAGATGACAATGAGCTCAATTTTTTCTGTTTATATGCTGATCATGAGCCTCTCACCTTCCAAGAGGCCGAGGAAGAGGATTGTTGGCGATCGGCAATGGAGGAGGAGATTCATGCCATCCAAAAGAATAACACCTGAGAGTTGACAACACTCCCACAAAATCATAAGGTGATTGGTGTCAAGTGGGTATGCAAGATTCACTATAGAAAATATGTGTTTTCCCGACGCTAGGGGCAAGCGTTGGGAGATTTTCGTTGAGCGCCGAGCTTTACCGACGCTTTTAAAAAGCATCGGTAAATTTACGGAATCGACGACGCTTTTTAAGCGTCGACGAAAGCCCTTCACAACCGCTCGCCCCCCTCTCCTTATACTCTCTCGATTGATGCCCTAGCCACCCCTATTCTCTGTGTCTCTGATCTACATCTGCCCCACTCCATTCTTCCTTCTTCCCTCTTTGGCCGCGATGGATTTGGCTTCGAGCCCTCTGGCGCGATGAAGGTGACCGTTGTCTCTCGCAGCGGCAGAAAAGTCATCAACGGCGGGATCGAGCTCAAGGATTCGGTGTGCCCCTTTCCTTTTCTCTCTTTGTTTTCAGAAAAGTTTTGATTTTTATATTCTCTCTTCTTCCTTCTTCCCTCTTTGGCCGTGGTGGATTTGGCTTCGAACCCTCGAGCGCGATGAAGGTGACCGTTGTCTCTCGCAGCAGCAGAGAAGTTATCAAGGGCGAGATCGAGCTCAAGGATCCGGTGTGCCCCTTTCCTTTTCTCACTTTGTTTCCAGAAAAGTTTCGATTTTTATGTTCTCTCGGTTTGTTTTAGATCCGTCAAAGTTTGGATTTTTTGTGTTCTATACTTCTAGTCTTTTTAAGTGCATCCGTGTTACTTGTTGAAATTACCCTGTGGATCTGAAATTATCCGTATTGCTTGTTAAAACTATTCTTTGATGTGTTTGCAGGCCACCGTGAGCGATCCACACCATTCTTTGATGTGTTTGCAGCATTCACTACACCATAAAATTGTTAATGTGCTGCACCAGAAGAAATAATTCATGCTTGAAGAAAGTGATCGAGAGGATCTCTGTTACGATTTTTCCTTGTTACGATTTCATGCTCTAAATAACGCTGAAGGCTCTTAAAGAACAGAAATCATCCTTATTTTGATGAATGTATGAATGCCGTGAACAGACCCCCTCCTATATTTTTTTTTTTTCAAATTTGAGGCTTTTAGCGACGCTTTTAAGTGTCGCTATAAAGCATCGCTAAAAACCAACCTATTACGACGTTTTTCCAAAGCATCGGAAAAAATATTTTCCACTCAGGTATCGCTGACGCTTCGGCGATGCTTTTGGAAGCGTCGGGCAAATTCTAGCCGATGCTTATAAGCGTCGGTAAAGACCTAAAAAAACGTCACTAATGCCCCTTTTTCTTGTAGTGATTAAGCACACAGCAGATGGTGGAATTGATCGGTATAAGGCAAGACTTGTAGCGAAAGGCTACAAACAGAAATATGGCATCGATTATGAAAAAGTATTTGCCCTGGTTGCTCGACTAGATATGGTGAGATTATTGATTTCACTTGCAGCTCATCACAGGTGGAAGATATACCACCTTGATGTCACCACGACGCGCATATCGTGTCATTGCTCTTCGCCCCGCTTCTATCTGTCTAGCTGTGATCCAAGCGGGTTCAAGCGCCTGAAGAGCGTATCCGCCGAAACAAATATGATTGCCTCGATAAGATATTCCCTTCATTCTTCCTCTATATTGTTTACTCAATGGCGTACTTGAGGAAGAGGTGTATGTGTAACAACTAGAAAGTTTTCTGGTAAAAGGGTAAGAGAACAAAGTTTACCGCATAAAGAAAGCCTTGTATAGCTTAAAGCAAGCACCGGATGTCCCTACGAGCATGCCGTCTACATGAAAAGAAACCATCAAGGCGAATTTCTAATGATTTGCCTTTATGTTGATGACTTGCTATGCACAGGTAATAGTGCTGAGATGTTTGCAAAGTTCAAGATATCCATGTTCAATGAATTTAAGATGAAGGATAATGGGTTGATGTCCTACTTCCTTGGCATCGAAGTAAAGCAGCAGCAAGATGGGATCTTTATATCCCAAAAAAAGTACATGAAGGAGATCTTGGAGAAATTCAATATGAGTAACTGCAACCCAGTGAACACCCCAGTAGCCACAGGAATGAAGCTATCTAGAGAAGGAAATGGAGGTTTCATGGACTCGACTCTTTTTAAGGGCTCGTTTGGTTCGCGGGAAGTATTTTCCCTCCTAGGAATATGATTCCTGGGAATCAGATTCCTAGGAAGAGGATACCTAGGAAAGTACTTTTGACATGTTTGGTTAACCATGGGAAAGTGACTAATTTCCAAAGTGCTTATGTTTGGTTGACCATCCACTTTCCTAGGAAAGTTATGTATAATTCCTATTATGCCCTTAATAAAAATTAGGTCTTTAATGCCTCTTTAATGCTTCTTTAATGCTGAAGGGTCTTTTTGGGAAAAAATAAAAAAGGAGTGATTCCCACCTCATGGGAAAGTAACTTTCCCATGTTTCTCATGGAAAAGACTTTCCCATGAAATGTGGGAATCATATTCCCATGGGAATACCACTTTCCCATCTCTCTCCTTTGAAAACTCCAACCAAACAAGAGGCATTTCATTACTTTCCCGTTGACCACACTTTCCCCCCTCATTTTCCTGCGAACCAAACGAGCCCTAAGAGTCTAGTTGGTAGCCTGAGGTACTTGACGATCACTAGGCCCGATATTGTTTATGGAGTCAGACTTGTGAGTCGCTACATGGAGACACCAAAGGAGTCTCATTGGCTAGCTACGAAGAGGGTTATAAGATAAATTATTGGCGCTCTCAACCTTGGTCTTTTCTATGCTTATGGTGAAATTGTACAACTAGTTGGCTATTCAGATAGTGATTGGGGAGATAACCAAGATGAGAGAAAAAACACCACAGGATATGTCTTCTATCTTGGGTCAACTGCATTTTCTTGGACCTCCAAGAAGCAAGAAGTTGTGGCCTTGTCTTCATGCGAAACAGAATATGTGGCAGTTTCATCAACCGTTTGTGAAGCAATCGGGCTACGGAATTTGTTAAAAGAGTTGGAACATGCACAAAAAGAATCGATAGTGATATATGTGGATAACAGATTAGCCATAAAGCTCCCAAAAAATTCAGTGCAACATGGGAGGAGCAAGCACATTGATACTCGGTTCCATTTTCTTAGGGATCATATAAAGAAGAAAACTATGAATTAGAGTATTGTCATACAATGGAGTAAGCAACTGACATTTTTACCAAGCCGTTGCTGTTTGAATCCTACATAAGGCTAACAAAAATGCTCGGATTGAGAACGTTTTAATTTGAGGGGACATGTTGGAAGTTACAACAAATCAAAACGTTTGGTAATGGGTAGTTAATGTGTGGTACATAATGGGTAGTCAATGTGCGGTAATAGGTAGTCAATAATTGTGTGGTAATGGGCTGCCTAATTATGTGGTAATAGGTAGTCGATGTGTGGTAATGGTAGTCAATAATTGTGTGGTAATGGGCTACCTAATTATGTGGTAATGGGTAATCAGTTTTTTTTCTTCTTTTAGAGTTAAGTAGTAGATTTACGTTTTCATTTTGCATTGTAGTGCCTATATAAGGCTGCCTAGTTTTTCATTTTATATGAGATTGAAAAGAAATTACAAACTATTATGTGCTTTGAAAAGAGAGTGGTATAGTCCGTAGATTTTTTCCAACATTGTCTACAAATTTAAAATATAATGCTGTAGCAAACAAAGGCTAGAATACAATGGTGTGACTTATATTTGACAATGTTATATCTCCTAGAGTTTAGTACATGGACGGCGTTGCAATTTTCAAATTAATTTGATGAATTTTTTTTCATGGGCTGCCTGCAGTTAATAGGGTGTGGAGCTTTGACGTGGGCATTAGATACAACCTCCTACCATTTCATTTCTATCTTCTTTCATATTTTTCTTTTTTCTTTTTTATGTTTTTCTGATCTAGTTTCATGTACCTATGCAACGTACGTGGCTATTGACTATTTTATGTCTCATTAAAATTAATTACCACGTATACATGGATGAGAAATAACCTAGAAACCATCTGACTCTCAACCTTTCTTCGAAAACTTGTGCTTGGATTGGAGATGCAAATGCTTCTCTTAAACAGCCCAACCCATTGTTCTGATGTTATTCGCTGCAAGAGTTTTCCTCAACAAACATGCCTCAATTGCATCAACGACATTCAGAGGTCTCGTTCTTTTCGGTGACTAGTCCGCCTTATGTGGTCAGAAGCTTTTTCCAGCATCTGAAAAAATATGGGACAAATTAAGTAAAGAACCTCTCGACTCTATTATCCGATGCATGGACACTCGCCCTTCTGGTAATGAAGCTTCCATGTTTATAAAATGATGGTTTGCCCACAGTCAGCTCTCCGGTAATATGCCACTTATTGGAGAAGAATATATCATCCAATTTTTAGAAGCTGATGCTGTCAACAGCTACAGCCCACTCCTTGAGGATGTTATTCGGTGCTTTTCATCTCAGGGTGTGTGTTGGCTGAAAACAAAAGAAGTCTCAACCACTGCAAATGGAAGATAAGATCGTTGGTCTGGCTACATTGATGCTGCTTCTACATTGAAAAAAATCCTACCATGGGTTACTGCAATCCATATAAAAATCATTTTGCATTTATACTTTTGCATTTTAAAATGAAAATCACTATTTTGGGAAGGAAATATTATTTTATATATGAGTCAAATTGCTATCATCCTCAACTATGAAGAGGTGGATGGAGGAGAAGAATATTGTAGTATTTTTCACTAAAGAATGAAGAGGACTTTTCTCTATATTAGATTTCTTCAATTCTCTTCATTACAAAATGACTCAAATAACAACCCTTTATACACTACAAAAAATTAGACTTTTCCCGACTCTTTCCCGCCGACGCTATCAAAAAGCGTCGGCGAATTTCAAGCGGGGTCGAAACTCGACGACGCTTTTTGTTAGCGTCGGGTGAAATTTAGAGATGACGACGCTTTAAAGCGTCGTCGAAGGCCAAAAGATACGACGACGCTTTAAAGCGTCGTCGGAGGCCAAAAGGGGCCCAACTCTTGGCCTTTCCTCCTTCACCCAGCACCCCCGGTCTTAGAGACGACGACGCTTTAAAGCGTCGTCGGAGGTCCCTCCTTCTTCACCCAGCCGCTCCCCCGATCCCTCCTTTTTCTGCCGCTCCATCCGCCCACCCCACCATCCGCCCACCCCACCATCGTTCTTCTTTTAATCCCACACCGGAGACCCCACCCGTTCTCCCCTAATTTCTTTTAATCCGCCGCCGCCTGGGCTTCGAAGCAGGGGCACTCGAGGGCTCCTCCGGATCGCCGTCTGAACCAGCCCAGCCACCACACGGCTCCATCGAGGTGTCCGTCGGCGTCGACTTGGTGCACAACCCGGCCGTGCTCCTGCTCGACGAGCCGACGTCGGGGCTGGACTCTGCCTCGGCTCTCCACATCGTCGCCTTGCTCAAGTCGATGGCCGTGCTCCAGGGAAAGAAGAGGTCCTCGACCAGGTCGTGCTCATCTCCGACGGAACCGTCCGGCACCAGAGAACGGTCGCCCTTCTGGAGAGCCGGCACCAGAGAACGGTTGCTAACGCCGACGCTTATAAGCGTCGGCGTTGAGTATTTTCCCGACGCTTTCATTAGCGTCGGGAAAGTCCTGTTTTTGCCGACGCTTTCCCTTAGCGTCGGCAAAAACCGTACCCACGCCCACCTGCCCGACGTTTGACCCACGCTTTGTGAAGCGTGGGCTGGGAATTCGCCGATGCTTATAAGCGTCGGTAGAGACATAAAAAAGCGTCGCGAGTTCTTCCTTCTTTTGTAGTGATAAAGAGGATTTTACAACCCTTCAAGTAACCCTATACAAAATACTAAGAGTCATATTTATGAATGACACTTCGGTTTCATTCATGAAGAGGAATTCTAAGTAACTTTCATAGATAAGATAAAAGGTCTTTTTGGAAACACAAATGTCTTAAATAATATCTCTTGAATCAATGCACAATTAAGTTTATCTATTTCCAACACCCCCCTTTAAACTTAATTGTCTTCCATCCTTCATACCAAGCAAATCTTTGAATTTGTTGAAGAGATCAACTCCAAGTGGTTTAGTAAAAATGTCCGCAACTTGATCATGAGTCTTCACATAAATAAGCTCCACATCTTTGTTCTTCACATACTCCCGGATTGAGTGAAAACGAACATCTATATGTTTGCTTCTTTGATGATAAACTGGATTCTTCCCTAAAGCAATTGCCGACTTGCTATCAATGTAAATTTGTGTAGCTTCATTTTGATCAATATTAATCTCTTTTAGCAAGCTCCTTAGCCATATTGCATGACTAACACATGAAGATGCCGCAACATATTCTGCTTCACAAGTTGAGAGAGTAACAATTGCTTGCTTCTTAGACATCCATGAGAATGCCGTATTACCCATAAAAAATACAAATCCGGAAGTACTTTTTCGGTCATCCAAGTCTCCACCCCAATCACTATCAGAATAGCCTTCAAGTTGAAAATTATTAGAATAAAAATAGAATAAGCCAAGGCTTAGAGTACCTTGAACATAACGTAGGATTCTCTTTGCCGCCTTCCAATGAGATGATTTTGGTTCCTCCATGAACCGACTCACCAAACCAACGCCATATAGTATGTCCGATCTTGTACATGTCAAGTATCTCAAACACCCTACCAAGCTTTTGTAGAGTGTAGGATCAATCACCTTGCCTTCATCATTCTTGGACAATTTTACACCACAATCCACTGGTGTGTTAATAGGATTGCAATCTTCCATCTTGAACCTTTTAATCACTTCCTTTGCATAGTGCTCTTGGGAAAGAAAAATTCCATCTTCTAATTGATTCACTTCCAAACCAAGAAAATAGGACATAAGTCCCATGTCGGTCATTTCGAACTCCTTTGCCATTGCTTGTTTGAATTCTTTGATCAATTGTATAGAATTGCCGGTGAAGATAAGATCATCAACATATAATGACACAAGTAATTTGTTCCCTTCCTTCTCTTTGATATAGAGAGCTTGTTCATAGGGGCATTGAACAAACCCATTTGCCTTGAAATAAGCATCAATTCTTGAATTCCAAGCTCTAGGTGCTTGCTTCAAACCGTAGAGCGCCCTTTTTAATTTCAACACTTTGTCTTCTTGTCCACTTCTGACATAACCTTTGGGTTGCTCAATGTACACTTCTTCATTCAAATAGCCATTAAGAAAGGCTGATTTGACATCAAGTTGAAAAATCTTCCATTTGTTTTGAGCCGCCAAAGAAATCACCAAGCGAATGGTCTCCATTCGAGCAACGGGAGCAAAAACCTCCTCATAGTCAATTCCGGCCTTTTGCTTGTAGCCTTTAGCCACAAGTCGTGCTTTGTATTTCTCCACTTCACCTTGTGGATTTCTTTTGACTTTGTAAACCCACTTTACTCCAATTGGTTCAAGCCCACTTGGTAGAGAAGTAAGCTCCCATGTCTCATTTTTTTCTATGGCTTCTATCTCTTCATTCATGGCTTTCCTCCACTTCTTATCTTTGATAGCATCTTCAAAAGAAATTATTTCTTCATTAGCAAAAAGACAAATAAGATTTAAGGGAGTTGTCACCTCATATAAATCTTGAATGCTTCTTGTCTTTAATGGTGTTGAAACATCTTCAACCGATGAAGTAGGAGATGAAGGTGGTGTTGGAACTCTAATTTGCTCCTTGATCTGCTCTTCATCTTGTATCATCACCATGTTAGTGTTCCAATTCCAAACACCGTCTTCTTGAAACTCCACATCTCGGCTTACAATGACTTTCTTCTCCTTTGGTTCATAAAGTTTATAAGCTTTGGATCTTGCATTGTACCCAATGAAGATGCATGGTAAGCTTTTATCATCTAACTTGCTTCTCTTTTGATCCGGAATGTGTGCATAAGCTATGCACCCAAACACCTTCAAATGAGAGATATCAGGCTTGTATCCACTCCATGCTTCTTGTGGTGTTACTTCTTCCAAGTTCTTTGTGGGGCATCTATTAAGCAAATAGACCGCACAATTGACAGCCTCGCCCCAAAACTCCTTCGACAACTCCTTTGTTTTAAGCATGCTTCGGACCATGTCAAGTATAGTCCGATTTTTTCTTTCCGCGACGCCATTTTGTTGAGGTGAGTATGGAGCGGTCAAGGGCCTCCAAATGCCATGAGTTTTGCAAAAAGCTTCAAACTCCTTGGATGTGAATTCTCCTCCACGATCTGACCGCAACGCCTTGATAGTATAGCCACTTTAATTCTCCACCAAAGTTTTAAACTCCTTGAAAGCTTGAAATGCTTCTGACTTCTCCTTCAAGAGATACACCCATGTTTTCCTGCTGAAATCATCAATAAAAGTTAGAAAATAGCGACGACCTCCAAATGAGCTTGGAGTGATTGGCCCGCAAATGTCGGTGTGGATAAGTTGAAGTGGTGTTTTTGCTTTGTTGTGAGACTTCTTTGGAAAGCTCCTCCTTGAGTGTTTGCCAAGAACACACCCCTCACATATATTATTAGGGACATCAATATAAGGCAGCCCCTTCACCATTCTTTTACTTGAGAGAAGCTTTAGAGCACCGAAGTTTACATGTCCGAACCGCAAATGCCAAAGCCAAGATACATCCTTCATACATGCACTTAGACATTTGGCAACAATATGATTTATGTTTAATACAAACATGCGGTTATTTGACATAGGAACATGAGCAGTCAATTTATTTTGTTTCCTTAGATAGAAGCTTCCTTCCTTTAGTTGCATATCAAATCCTCTCTCCAAGAGTTGCCCAATACTAAGAATATTGGTTTTCATATCAGGCACATAATAGACATTGGAAATAAATTGTTGGCTTCCATCTTTGAGTTGAATAAGTATCTTACCAATGCCCTTCACCTTTACCTTGGAAGCATCTCCAAATGAGACATGGCCATTCACCGATTCATCAAGCTCCATGAAAATTTCTTTGTGCCCCGACATGTGGTTACTTGCACCGGAGTCCAAGTACCACATATTTTGATTGATAGCATCTCCTCCTTTTCGTGCTAGTAGAAGCACGTCATCTCCATCATCTTCCTTTTTGACATAATTGGCTTTATCATGAACTTGACTAGATTGATTAGAGTAGCACTCAAAAGAATAATGCCCAAATTTGTTGCAATTGTAACATTGAACTTGACCCTTGTCATACCTTCGGCCTCTACCTCTTTGTCCTCTTCCTCCACGATTTTGGTTGCCTTCCTCAATATTATTGTGGTCATCACGGCCTCTACCACGACCATAAGATCCACCTCGACCATAAGATCCACCTCGACCTCTACCATGAACACGTCCTCGGCCACGACCACGGCCTCTTTGGCTACTTTCGCCTCTTGACTCCTCCTTTTTGTTATTGATGGAGAGCTTGCTTTGTAGAACTTGCTCCAATGGCTCTTGTCTTCTCTTTAGTATTCTTTGCTCATGGGCTTGAAGTGAACCCATAAGCTCATCTACCGTCATAGTGTCCAAGTCTTTGGACTCTTCAATGGCCACCACAACATAATCAAATTTGTGGTCCAAGGATCGTAGGATTTTTTCCACAACCCGATTATCATCAAGTGTCTCACCGTTCCTCCTCAATTGGTTCACAACGGTCAACACCCTTGTGAAATAGTCCGACACAACTTCGGACTCCTTCATTTGCAAAGCTTCACACTCGCCTCTCAAGCTTTGGAGGCGAACCTTCTTCACCTTTTCTACACCTTTGTAAGAATTTTGTAAAATCTCCCATGCTTGCTTGGAATTGGTAGCACTAGCAACCTTCTCAAAAGCGGCCTCATCTAGGCCTTGGTAGATGAAGTAGATAGCCTTCTTGTCTTTCTTCAAAGTCTCTCGTTGTTGCGCCGTAAGAATATCTCTATCTTCGGCTTCTATATAGCCTCTTTCGACTATGTCCCAAATATCTTGAGATCCAAGCAACGCCTTCATTTGGATACTCCAATTCTCATAGTTGGTATTGGTAAGACGAGGAATGGGAAGCACTCCGGTAGCCATGATCTAGCTCTGATACCACTTTGAAGAGGTGGATGGAGGAGAAGAATATTGTAGTATTTTTCACTAAAGAATGAAGAGGACTTTTCTCTATATTAGATTTCTTCAATTCTCTTCATTACAAAATGACTCAAATAACAACCCTTTATAAAGAGGATTTTACAACCCTTCAAGTAACCCTATACAAAATACTAAGAGTCATATTTATGAATGACACTTCGGTTTCATTCATGAAGAGGAATTCTAAGTAACTTTCATAGATAAGATAAAAGGTCTTTTTGGAAACACAAATGTCTTAAATAATATCTCTTGAATCAATGCACAATTAAGTTTATCTTTTTCCAACAAACTATACATATTCATATGTCGATAGATAGTAGAGAGAGAAATCTCAAAAACCAAACATGCCAATCATCTCTACTTACAATCCATTATATAATAGTTTCATATTAAAATTATTATTGAACATTATAATTATTGGGAAAATATAATCAAGAAACAGTAATATACCCCAATTTTTTTTCCTCCTTGTGCAATTAAATGGGATATTAATATAATTCACCAAGCAACAATAATCTCTACCATCTACACAAATAATTAACAAGCAAAATAATCAAGCAATCCACAAATAAGAGACAACATAATTATTAACGTAAAAAATTCTTAGATATGAAGGAAAATAATCACGAGACATAGTCTAACCAAAATCTTCCATTATTTATAATAATAAAATTACAAGAGGTTTTCTAAGCTTTACAGCCCAGTAAGAGTCCCTATACAATCACACCAATATAATAATAATATAATTTAAAAATTGCAAGAAATCATTGCATACATCATGAAATCACAAACTGATTAATAATGATGCTCGAATAATTAATATAAATATATACATCAAGTATCAATAGAAATTTAGCTACTTAAAAATAATATATCATATGTTATCACGTAAATCTTCAATAGTATTTTCAATGCTTTTTATTCCATTCCTCTTTAAATCGATTCGAATCTAGGATCAATTATCTTTTCGACTTTGGACGAAATCTCAATTACATTTTTTGCCCATAACGGGGCAATCAATAGATGTCACGCTTTCCGCCTATGATGGGGCAATCGATAGTATCACATTTTCAGCCTGTGACGGGGCAATCAATGATCACGAGATCAGGCCAAAGTTCAAGTTCACATCTACACATTAATTCTTTTATTTTCGGTTTTAGACTAATTATGGTCATGTTTTCCGACCGTGATGGGACAACCGATAAGTATTACATTTTCAGTCTTTAATGGGGCAACCAATAAGTTTCACATTTTCTACCAATGACCCGGCCCACATCCTCAACGACTAGAGCTCGCAGGATGGTGGACTGAGGTCCGAACCAACGGTCATGAGGACAAGAAGGACGAGCAATAGCCTGCAAGACGATGCCGGCGGAGGACAAGCCGGAGGGTGAAGCGGCTCGGTTCTGGGATGAGCCGCACTTTTGGAGTGCCTCCCGAGCCCAGTCCAGGCCGCCCAGTTCATGGCGTGGTTGCTTGCATGTGCTCACGAGCCACGCCTCCGACGAGGAGTACCTGGGCTGGGCAAGGACCCAGTGGTCAGGGCGGTCTCCAACAAGTTCCATAGGATGCTCAAGGAGATCGAAAAGGCACCCATTTGTAAAAGTGGATAGAAAGCTGAAGAATAGGTGTGGGGCGGGCATTGCACCCTACGAGATATTAAAGCCATTCTCCAGGCCCGGGGTCACAGGGATGGGGATTCCTAACAGCATACCCATTTGAAAAAGCGGCTCGCCAAAGTGTTGCCTGGGTACTGATTGATGGATATTTGGTCGACATATTTGGTTGCGTAACGTTGAAGATGATGAGATCCCTCAAAAATAAAGAAAAAAGAAGAAATCAAAACATTGGAAAAGATGAATGCACGATAATCATCTGTACGTGTCATAGTGCACCTCCTTTGTAGGTGTTTGGACCTACATACCAACTTTGTTATAGGTTAGCCGTTAGCACCGAGCAACTAAATAAATATATTCTCTTTTGGAAACTTCTTCATTTTATACTACCAACTCGTTTTCTGCGACGGCTAAAATCTGTTATAGGTTAGCCGTTAGCACTAAGCAACTAAATAAATGTATTCTGCGACAGCTAAAATCATCGGTGCGTAATTTGTCTCTGTTAGCGACAGCGCAGAAAGCTCGATTTTGTAATATTTGCCCAGGGTTTGAATCTTTTTAACTTTGGTTAGGGGCTTTCTCTAGATTGGGCGGTCATTCCAGAGCTTAGGCCCTATTTGGAAAAGTTTTTGGAGAGCCAAAAAGTATTTTCTGATCCTCCAAAAATACTTTTGGATTAAAAATAGTGTTTGATAAAAATTTTGGAAAGTTGTTTTAGTTTTTCAGAAAGCTAAAAATAGCTTTTTTGGAGCTTTTCAAAAATGTTGTTTTCAGTTTTGACGAAAAGCTGTTTCTTTGACCAAAATACCTCTATTTAAAAGTCCATTTTTCCTCCAAAAACCCTCCATCCTGCGCTTTGTCGGTGAACCCATAGCTGCCCACGGTGGCAGCCACCTGCCGGACACCACCAGTGGCTGGTGACCCCTCCGCAGGTCATCGCGATGTCATCTGTGGCGCGCAGCCGATCCGTGGAGTGGCCGCGCTCGGCCGTGGGGTAGCCGAGCCTCCGCCAGCCGTGGGACAACGGCGTCCCAGCCACGGAACCACGATGTCCCAGCCGCGGGACCGGGGGAGGCGAGCTGCAACGAAGCCCCTATGGCGGCCGGCCGTGGGGTGCTCTTTTGGGCGGCGACGTCGCCCGCGGTGGCGGCGGACGAGCCGCTTCGGCTCTCTTCCTTCGAGACTGCTGCTGGTCAGCCGCGGCCGCCACCAGCCACGGCCCGACCCCCTCCCGCGTCCGCTGCGGCATACGCCCCTTCTGGTGCTACCGGCCTTGCGAGAGGAGAAGAAAAGAGAAGAAGGGAAGGAAGGAAGGAAGGAGAAGACGAGAAGAAAAAAGAAGGGAAAAAGAAAAGAAAAAAAAGAAGAAAAGGGGAAAAAAAAGAAAAAGGAAAAAAAAAGAGAAGAAAAGAAAAAGAAAAGAAAAGAAAAAATAAATAATAAATAAATGCATAAATAAGGAGAAGAAGAGAAGAAAAAAGAAAAGAAAAAAAAGAAGAGAAGGAAAGAAAAAAAAGGAAAAGAAAAAAAGAGAAGAAAAAGAAGAGAAGGAAAGGAAAAGAAAAGAAAATAAATAAATAAATAAATGTATAAGTAAATATATATATATAAATGAACGAATAAATAAATAAATAAATATATTTTAATGAAATAAAATAATAAATAAATAAATAAATATATTAATGAAAATGTAACCAATTTTATCATCTAGCTAGAAAATTTGTTAGAGAGATAAATTGTCATCAGAAGGATGAAAAATAAATTTACACTAATAATTATAACATTTTATATATTTATTATTGTATTATACTATAAATATAATATTATATTACATTATATCATAATACATTGATATATTATGTTAAATAATTTAATTTTATATTAAATTATTATTCTATAGTACACAATATTATAGTACTATATTATAATAATATTATATTACATTACATTAATATTATACTATATCATATATTTGTATTAATACATATTATATTTTATTATGCTCTGTTGTATAATATTAGTAATATTCTTTATGGCCATTTTATTAAATAAAAGTATTTTCTCAATTTGTTTACCAAATATATGTTAAAGTGCCACAGCATTTTAGAAATATAGTTACTAAATAACAAACAATTTTACCAAATAGCTTTATTTTTAAGAGTTCAACTTTCAAAAATTATACTGCCAACAACTCTCCCAAATTGAGGTTTACTCGTCAAACACGTGCACGGAAAAAGCGTAAGCTCCTTTTTCTGTGGGGATAAGAATACACGAGGATGTGGGCCCGTGTGTAGAGAGGACAAGGATCACTGTAACCAAGCTTCATCCCTTTTTTCTTTTTTTTTTCTTGTGTTGATGGAAAGGCTTCATCCTTTCTTGCCTTTCAAAGATATGAACTTTTCCTTACGTGTGTACCTTTCCAAACTTTCAACTGACGTCTATAACACTATAATTAGCTTTCTTGTGCAGTTTAACACTTTTTTCTCCTCTTTTTGGCAACAGTGGACGGGCCAACTGTTCGTGTTATTAAAGTTGTGAAATAGGAGCGCATTGAGCAATGGAATAGAGACACCCGGATGGTCAGGAAAGAAACGGTCCCTACCAACACACTACTTCATGATCATTGATCCCAGCAGGGGGAGCCCTACTAACGCACCGGGCCGTACCCTAAAAAGAGTATAGCCCACTCTGTGAAACAATCCCAAAGGACCCTAAGCACCCCACTCCGAACAACCGGAGAGTTGACACCTCTTTGGTTAACTAAAGACAATTTAACCGGAAAAAGAAATCCAAATTATCCTTTTAAACCTGTCTTATGCCCTTCAAGATTTTCATGACAATCAACTCGAGAGAATGTATACTTGTAACCTTGAAGGCTGAATAATGTTATTATACCACCAAATTGCGGTCAGCCCATCGTCCTTGAACAGATTTTGACGTTAGGGGAGTGGGGTCGCAGGACAAAGTCATCTTGCAGAAGTACACATTCGCTTCGAACGTATGGACAAACAGACATTACAAAGGAATACTATTTCTATTGGTTTGAGACGGAAATCGGGATACCAAACTGTCACGCCGTGAACTTAAACTTCGAGTTCGGTATGCAACACGGCCGCACACTCTCTATGGCAGAGCTCTAAAGAATATGAATTATGCAACCTCAATATCTGTAATCAATAATGATCTCAATTCATGCCAAACAATAAAGTTGATCCAATTACAAAATTTGATGATCCAATTAGTATCAGTGATGCTCTATCTAATCATCCCTCCACCTGCGATCTCAAACATAGCCGCATACTATATAACTAGTAACTCTAAAAAGGAGAAAGAGAAAGGGGTTGTGAGTTTTACAACCCAGTAAGAATTTTCATATATCCACACCAACACAATAATATATAAGTTTGAACACCATAAGAAATTATTGCACACATCATGAATTCACAAACTGGCTATAAATAATGCTAGAATAATCAGTATAAAATATATACATCAAATATCAATATAAATCCAATCACTCAAAAGTGATAAATCATATGACATCTCATAAATCTTCATTATTATTTTCAATGCTTTCCATTCCATTCTTTATTAACTTGATCTGGATTAATTATCTTTTCGACTTTGGGCTAAATCTCGGTCACATTTCTGACCTATGATGGGAACTAAGAGGATTTTCCTGCCATGCCACCGAAACAAATAGGTGTTGTCCCTACCCCTGTAGGTGATATCTGTGTCATGCATCCATGGACACCCAAGCAAGACATGGCAAGCATCTATGTCCACCACATCACACACAACCTCAAACTTGTAATACCGCCCAATGGATAATGGAACCTTGCACACCTTGTCCACTCTTGTTTCGGCACCCTTCTTAATCCACTCAATCTTGTAAGGAGACGGATGATCTTCGGTCCTCAATCCCATTGCATGAACCAGCGCCAAGGAAGCAATGTTCTCGCTGCTGCTACTATCAAGAATCACATTACATACCGTTTTATTGAAGGTGCAGCAAGTCTTGAGATTGTTGTGGCATTAGAACTCCTCTTCAGCCTTTGGAGAAAGCAAAATTCGCTGAACTACAAAAGAAGCTGAAACCCCTTGATCAGGCGTTGTCATGGTCACCTCTTCCTCTTCTGACCGCTCCTCCTCTTGCTCTTCTTCCTCATAGAACACCCCTTCATCCTCCTCTGCCTCTACTACATTGACAGTCCGCCGCCTCGAGCACTCATTGGAACGATGCCCAACCTCCTGACACCTGTAACGTCTAATGGGCATAGGTTTCTCATAAGAATTGTTGCCTTTCGGTGCTGCAAGTTGCTTGTTGGAATTTCCAACGCCCTTTGATATGGTTGGAGGTGGTGGCTGACTCGAGGAGGCTGCACCATCAACGCCCTTCGACTTCGCCATGGTGGGGCGTGAAGGAGTAGCCCGGTTTGTGGGCTGAAATTGATTCACCTGTCGTGCCGCCTGCACCTCCAATTTCAAGGCTAAACTTGTGGCTTCAGATAGGCTCCACACCAAATATAGGTCTCCCTGATCTCTGATCACCGGCTTCAACCTGCCGATGTACCTCTCCACCTGCTGATTTTCTGTTTCCGACAGGTTGTTGCGGGCATTGAGTCGGTTGAATTCATCTATATATTCGGTTACCATCCGAGGGCCCTATCGACAATTTTGATATTGGTGGTAGAGCGCTTACTCGTAGTCAGGTGGGAGGAAACGACTCTGCAAGTGCTGCTTCATCTTGCGCTAGGTAGAGATCTGCATCTTTTCCTGCCGCAAGCGATTGTGTTGTAGTTGCTCCCACCACGCGGAGGCTCCACCCTTCACTTGTAGGCAACCAACTTTACCTTTTTCTGATTTGGGATCTCCATGTAATCGAAGAATTTCTCCACCTTGGCCGGCCAATCTAGAAATCCCTCGATGTGGAGGTTGTTGCTGAATGTTGGAAGATCCACTTTCAGTCTGAAATAAGAAGAGCCATGGTCTCCTCTTTCACACCAGAAACCCGCTGGTTCCGGGTTCCGTCGTGGATGCGACCCGCCAATGCTGTCGTAGACCCCTTCTCTATCAGGGGATCGACATCTCCGTCCGCCTCTTGCATGCCTGAAATCAGCCTGCTCGAGGTTTCTTCTCGGGCATAGACCATCGAACTCGAAGAAGGCGGGTCCTTCTTCCTCCTCTTTGGACAAGTCCATGAGGGCTTGCTGCCTACGCTGGTGGGGAAGATCTCGTGCAGGTGCTAGTGAGGGAAGGCCTCGCCGGTCGGCATCCATTCTCGGTTGAGATCCCCATTGTTTCTGATCCTCAGCCCCTGAAGCGCATGCTGGATGTCACGCACAGCACCTTCAAGGCCTCGAATCGCTGCCCAAAGGGCCGGCACCCCGTGATCGCCATCGACGGGGTGAATGCTTGCGACGTTGTCATCTGTCATCGAAGCAGGAGAAGCCTGCTCTGATACCACCTGATGCGGGGAAGTGTGAGATTCAATCTCCTGCTGCCCGCTGCAAATTACAGCAACAAAAAACAGGGGAGTTTGGGCTTAGGAAAATAGAGCTTCAATGTTTTTATTCACGGTAAGCAAAAACACCAGCCAAAAGGAAGAAGACGACGGCCCTTTACACCAATCCTTTTATAGGGCCATGAACTCCCTCTAAACTCTAACAATAAGGACTCAATTCCTAACCAAATTTGAATTAAAATAGACTCCTAATCAAACTAAAATCAGACCAGATTTCAGAACAAAATTCAGACTTTAACAGACTCAAGTCAGAAGTTCCAAACAAAATAGGACTCAATTAAACTGACATTCAGGATCTTGTAGACCTTGATCTCTTGGATCAGGAGATCAAGTGAATTTGTTGGAATCTAAGGATCGCACACCATCTGCATCGTCTTCCTTGGTTTCGTCACGCTCATACCCACCCAGTTCTCAGGCCAGCAAAACTTCAGCAACAGGGGACTCTTCATGGAAATTTTTAGCAATTCTTCGATCTACATCACCGTTGCACACTCTGGTCTAACCTATCAAATACTCTAAAGACGCTGATAATTTCTGACCAAAATATCACTTTGCATTGAGACTAAGAAAATCCAAATTTCAAAATTTCAGCTCGAGTAGATCCTCTAGATTTCTTTGTTCTCAATTTATATGGAGTATACTTACCATAACTAATCCTCAAGCCATTAGTCAAGTTTATGGTCACTGCATCCAAAATATCTAGATTTAATTTAAAATGGGTTAACCCAAGATTCCCTTAGCAATTTGCTTAGACAATCTAGATTGGTCTTCTTTCCAAAAGGATTTACTCCAAATTCAATGGTTTAGAAGTCTTTGAGCCAATATCACTATGAGTAAAATTATCTCTATTAATTTCCAAATCTTTCTTCACTAGGATTCTTATATCTAGCTTCAAAGCTACATGTCATAATTCACATAAGCATCCCATGACAGAAGTCTCTACTCAATATGATATTTTACTAGTGCTTCATCAATAATGATAAAAGATCTCTGCTCAAATCATAAACTTAGATTTGAGTTTAAATTACCACATCTATCTCCAACAATTATACGAAAAATCCAGTAGCCCAATCCAAATAGAAAAAATTAAATAATTAGAATATTCCACCTATAGCATTAAGAATTTAATCCACCAATAGAATACACCTATTTGCAATATCCAACATGCTAATACCAAATATAATCCACATACAGATTTAATCTTGAAGAACAATCTGCTCTAATACTATGAAAAATCTTTCTTAACTCACTCCAATACTATGACAGATCCATGCACAAACTCCACTCTAATAATTAGCAGCAAAACTAAAAGTGTGATCACATCTATACCCATATCAAGTTTCAACTTTCAGGTCATTTAAACAATATTTGAACAATAAATATGGTACAGTATAACCAACTAATATAGTATGCTATGGTTAACCTTTCTATACTCATCTAAGGTCAAACCTCTCTTATCATAATCAAAGACAAATCATCTAATCTTTTTGTATTCATCGTATACCAAACCCAATATATATATTTTATCAGAATGCCTAGTGATTTTATCCGGTCATTTATTGCTCAATATCAGGTCAGGCGGCTAACACTGAAAAATCACATATCATATTTAGTCCCTCAACCCCAAGAGCAACAAAAAGAAGGATTTCCACTTTGTTAGGATAGTGGATAAGCAAGGAGTTTGGAAATATTTAGGAGTTCTCATTTCAGGTATGCCCCTGGGATCATCTGAATTTAATTTTGTAGGGCCTTGTCTCTAGCTGGCGTGCAACTTTGCTCCAATCAGTGCTCCCATCCATCCCTCTATACTGCATGCCATGCATGCGTATTCCATTAGCTATGTTGCATATAATGGAGAAAGAACTCCGAGCTTTTTTATGGGGACATTCATCAGAGAGAAGGGGTCTGCATCTCATTTCATGGCACTACACTTGTTTACCTCGGGAGAGTGGAGGTCTTGGCATATATGTTCCCCCTAGTTATTTATGTAAGCTGGCTGCTTATCTTCCTCTCCGAGGGCACTGGTGGTCAGTGCCAAGTACCGGTTCATAGGATCATGACACAGCTACAAGAGGCTGAATAGATGCTCTTCAATCTGGACCAAATTTACCTCATCATATGGATCAAAGGTTCGTTATCATCAGTTTCAGTGGAATGTAGGTAATGGTTCATCTATTGCACTGACTGCACAATAATGCGCGTCCAGAATTTGATTGACTGAAACAGAGAATGGAACACTACTCTATTGTCTAGCTAGTCTCTTCGCAGTTGAAATGATGAACCGGATCTGCAAAATTCCAATTGCGAAAGGTATCGGGCCCGATCAATTATGCTAGGGGAAGAATAGATTGAGTCAAATAGAACTCAAAGAAAGTTATCAGATTTCGGATCTTTTTTCTGATGTATCAGTACAACAGTCCTTTGCTTGGATATGGAAACTTGAAGTCCCTATGAGAGTAAAGCCTTTTGGTGGCGACTCTCATGGAGGCGAAGTGGAAGACTGTGAACATGCTATCACCAGCTGTCCGTATCCCAGGGCCTGTTGGGCTGCTCTGCGTTGCATCCATAGGGCAGCCTTTCTTTTTTACGAAGAGGGAGGCAAAGCGACCCAACCTTTGTTTAAAAAAAAGAAGTTTATAGGCACTATTTATAAAAAAATTGTATAAAAAAATATAAAAAAAATATTTATTTTTACATTAAATAGAGTTCTATAAGTAGACCTATTATACTATTCAACAAACTGAAAAATCTCATGAGTGATTTGAAGAATCTTTATATCTTGTATATGCAACTAAACAACGGAGCAGCCTTTTGTCCTTTGACTTTGCCGGCGTTGGAACAATTTCTTTAGGGATTGGAGGTTCTTTTTGCATGTGTTGCATGGTAAATCTCGAATGCCAAGAATGTCGGAATTTTTTTCGTAAAAAATGATAGTATCATACATAGCGTGTACGGATACAATTAAAAAAATTAAAAAGCAAAACATCACGGATGGCACCAAGTAACAAACAAAAATGGTACTGTCTCGAGTGGTTAGAATGGCAGGATGCGTGTGCTTGGAATTGATCGCCCAGCAGATGCAGCCACATTCTCAGCCTCCGTCAGGGCGCTGGGTAACCACTACTCAATCTCCTTACACACCGTCTGTCCCTTTAGTTAGGTGGTTTCCCCCACCCATGGGAGTTTTGAAAATTAATTTTTATGCATCAGTTGCCAATTCAGAATCGGCAGCAGCATTTGTTATTAGGAATCAATGATGGCAGGTTGATTAGAGCTGGAGCTCAGCTTCTGCCATCTTATTCGGTGCCTTTCGCAAAACTAACTGCCGCTCGGTTGGGGCTCAAGGTAGCTATAATGGAGTTGAAAGACCGGCAATTATGGCTTGAAGGTGTTTTCGAAAACTGTGATGACTTGGCCTACCACTAACATAAATGTCAACCGTGACACAAACTGTGATAACTCGTACTTCTGTAATCTCTGTTCTGCTTCCTATTGTATCCCGACTTTATTGTTAGCTTTAAGTCCTTGTACCAAAAAAAATAAGAAAAAACCGAAAGTTGAGTAAGAGCCATCATGTAACAATTGAACTCACGGGCAGCACGGTAATCTTATATGCACAAAAGTTGATGCCCAAACTATTGTGAGGGGAATGACAGCCGAGGATCCAGCAGCAGAACATTTGCCTACGACGCCTTCTCATATGGCCCACGTCCTCGACGACTACGAACTCTAAGGATGGTGGACTGAGGTCCGAACCAAGGGCCATGAGGACAAGAAGGACGAGCCATGGTTGCCCATACTGGACAGCCCAGAACCCAGCAGCCCAGAGTCCTAACACCATCATTTGGGTCGCTTCGGGCCACCACGCGGCCGTGAACTTCGGGCGGTCACAGTACGTGGGCTACATCCCCTAGCGGCCCACAATAGCCCGCACGACGATGCCCGTGGAGAACAAGCCGGGGGCGAAGATGAGCCCGAGGCCGGCCGCACTTTTGGAGTGCCTCCCGAGCCCGGTCCAGGCCGCCCAGTTCATGGCATGGTTGCATGTGCTCTGATCTCGAACCACGCCTCCGACGAGGAGTACCTGGGCGGGGTCCTGAAGCTGGGCTGGGCCAAGGACCCGGTGGTCAGGGTGGCCTACAAGAAGTTCCATAGGATGCTCAAGGAGATTGAGGGGATTCTCGACAAGAGGACCAGAGATAGAAAGCTGAAGAATAGGTGTGGGGCGGGCATCGCGCCCTATGAGGTATTAAAGCCACTCTCCAGGCCCGGGATCAAAGGGATGGGGATTCCTAACAGCATACCCATTTGAAAAAGTGGTTCGCCAAACTGTTGCCTGGGTACTGATTGATGGATATTTGGTCGACATATTTGGTTGCGTAACATTGAAGATGATGAGATCCCTCAAAAGAAAAGAAAAAAGAAGAAATCAAAACATTGGGAAAGATGAATGCACGCTAATCATGTGTACGTGTCATAGTGCACCTCCTTTGTAGGTGTTTGGACCTACATACCAATTCTGTTTTAGGTTAGCCGTTAGCACCAAGCAACTAAATAAATATATTCTCTTTTCGAAACTTCTTCATTTTATACCACCAACTCGTTTTCTGCGACAGCTAAAATCTGTTATAGGTCAGCCGTTAGCACTAAGAAACTAAATAAATGTATTCTCTTTTGGAAACTTCTTCATTTTATATTACCAACTCATTTTCTGCGACAGCTAAAATCATCGGTGCGTAATTTGTCTCTGTTAGCGACAGCGCAGAAAGCTCGATTTAGTAATATTTGCCACGGCTTTGAATCTTTTAACTTTGGTTAGGGGCTTTCTTTAGAATTTATTTTTTTTTTTTTCTTTTCTTTAGATTGAGCAGACGTTCCGGGGCCTAGTCGTCGAACATGTGCATGGAAAAAGCGGCTCCTACTTACTAGCTCTGAAACCGAGACGTGATTAGGTGGGGATAAGAATGCATGACGATGTGGGCCCGTGTGCAGAGAGGACAACGATCTTGTACTTACTTCATCTTGGACTAATTGAGAGGTAGATCATTGTAACCAAGCTTCATCCTTTTTTTTTCTTTTGTTGATGGAAAGGCTTCATCCTTTCTTGCCTTTCAAGATATGAGCTTTCTTTACGTGTGTACCTTTCCAAACTTTCAACTGACATCTATAACACTATAATTAGCTTTCTTGTGCAGTTTAACACTTTTTTCTCTTCTTTTTGGCCACAGTGGACGGGCCAACTATTCGTGTAATTAAAGTTGTGAAATAGGAACGCATTGAGCAATGGAATAGAGACACCCGGATGGTCAGGGAAGAAACGGTCCCTACTAATACACTACTTCATGATCATAGATCACTGCACCACTCTAAATAACTACCCCTACTACTGGATGACTCCAACCAAACCAAACAAGTGAAATGAGGCAGGATGTACCAACTAAACAAGCTGGCTGACTCCACTCTAACTACCCCCACTACTTCATGGTCATTAATCCCAACAGGGGGAGCCCTACCAACACACCGGGCCGTACCCAAAACAGAGTATAGCCCACTCTGTGAAACAGTTCCAAAGGACCCTAAGCACCCTACTCTGAACAACCGGAGAGTTGACACCTCTTTGGTTAACTTAAGACAATTTAGCTGAAAAAAGAAATCCAAATTATTCTTTTAAATCTGTATCATGCCCTTCAAGATTTTTCATGACAATCAACTTGAGAGAATGTATGCTTGTAACCTTGAAGGCTGAATAATGTTATTATACAACCAAATTGCAGTCAGCCCATCGTCCTTAAACAGAGTTTGACGTTAGGGGAGTGTAGTCACAGAACAAAGTCATCTTTACAGAAGTACACATTCGCGTCAAAAGTATGGCCGAGCAGACATTACAAAGGCATACTATTTCCCTTGGTTTCAGACCGAAATTAAGATACCCAACAAATAGCGATGTGAGAAGATTTGCACGGCATGCCAAGCCGGAATTTGAAGAAGATACAACCGGTTTCAGCTGCCTCGAATCTTTAGAAACTTTTGAGATCATAGGATGCTACCTCAATCTAATAGAAACTAGAGCAAAATAAAGAAAAGATAATATAAAAATAATTTTATTGATCCGAGCCTAGTCTTTTTTTACCGTTACAATTTGATATTTATACGTACTCTTAATTAGTAGGATAAATATTAATACTTAGCTTTGGATACTTGTCCTCACTATTATGTGCCACGTGGGCTACTATTGCTAAAGTAGGTAGTGCTTCCTTCCTCTCACGTCATGGATGGTGGAAAGATGCAAACTCTTCTTACGTCATGGGTAATGGAGCTTCTCCATTAAGACCTCATACTAAGCCGATAATTCTCGCCCTCTAGATATACATCCCGGCTCCTTAGCCTACATACTTGGCATATATTGACTTGCATCCTTAGTGTTATGGGGGAATTAAGCCGCCATGCCCCACGTGATCGGCACGCATATCCAGGAAAGCTACAGTTACCCTTTGACCCAGCACTCCGACCCCGAGTCGGACCTCCTCGGCTTCGCAGCCCGACCCCGGGTCGGCTGCCCTATGATCCAGCACTCCGACCCCGAGTCGGACCTCCCCGGCTCCGCAGCCCGACCCCGGGTCGGCTGCCCTATGATCCAGCACTCCGACCCCGAGTCGGACCTCCTCGGCTTCGCAGCCCGACCCCGGGTCGGCTGCCCTATGATCCAGCACTCCGACCCCGAGTCGGAGATCTTTTGATAACGACAGGCTATTCTCCAGAGGCACGCCGCGGCCTCCTGCTCCACTACTCCCTGCAACGGCTGTACCCGATGCTGCCCACGATCTCCTGTATCAACCGTACAAAGCGGAGCTCCACTACGCCCTGTCATGGCCGTACCCAGCGCTGCTCCACGACGCCCCGTAACGGCCATGTCAGTGGTCATTCTATCGTGCCCCACGACGACAAACCCCCCTGAGAGACCTCCCAGCCAGGTATATACGCGGCTGGGGGGAGAAGGGGGGGGTAAGCAATACCTCCCAGAGCACTCTCTCCCACTTGTGATTATCATCTCTCCTCCTCCAATCTCCTCTGACTTGACCGTCGGAGGGCCATCACCACCCTGGTGGTGGTGCAAGGCTTGTTTGCAGGTTCCTCGGCGGAAGGTGGAGCGCAACCAGCACCAACCAAGACAACTCAGGCGGAACCCCGTTCACACCGTCGTGTCAATCGTTCTCGGTTTGGACCACCAGCAACAGTTGGCGCTAGAAGGAGGGGACGAATCTCAGAACGATCGTAATGGCACGGCGAGGTGGTCGCGGAGCTTCCAATGCTTCCGGTCGCGGAGCCTCTCGCGCCTCTGGCCGGGAGGCTGCTGCGTCCCCAACACACTCTCAGCAGCATTCCACCGCTTCTCCTCCCATTCAGACGGTCGAACCTGCTCAGTTCGACCAGCCAGCCCAGCAGGTTCGCACCCTCGCGGAGGCAGTGCAAAATCTACAGGGTGTGATCTCTCGGGTGCCGCAGCGGGCTCAGGAGCCGCTGCTCCCCGAGCACTCGCCTCTTCCTCACAACCCGCGCTCCTTCCTCTCCCATGGAGAGGAGCGCCGGCGCGAGGAGGATTCTCGAGTGCGGTCCATTCTGCCAGGACCTTCTCATCGGAGCTGCGCGGGGTACGAGAGGCGGACCCGGGCGCGTTCTCAGACACCCCAGTCCTCGAGGGGCCCGCACTCCAGTCGGTCCCCCTCGCGCCGCTCCTTGTCTCCCACCCACCGGTCGCGCTCCCTGGACCGGCGGGTGGACGATCTCCACAGACAGCTCCAGGTCCTGAAGGGCCACTCCAAAGATCCCTTCGCCGACTTGGAGATCTCCTCCCAGCCGGCGCTTGCCTCAAGGATCCTGCGGACCCTAAACCCGCCGGGGTTCAAAATGCCGGCGATCGAACCCTACGACGGGGCGGCGGACCCACGGGACCACGTGGAGAGTTTCAGGACTCTTATGCTCCTCCATGGAGCATCGGATCCTCTCCTCTGCAAGGCCTTCCCGGCGACCCTCCGCGGCCCGGCAAGGGCGTGGTTCGCCGGCCTGGAGGCTAATTCCATCCAGTCCTTCCACCAGTTCACCCGTCTCTTCATCAGCCATTTCGCCGTCAGTAGCCGGCGAAGACTGGTCTCCGACTCCCTCTTCGATGTCCGGCAGAACGAGGGAGAGAGCCTGCGGGATTATCTCACCCGCTTCAACAAGGCAACACTGGAGGTCCGGAATTTGAGCCAGGAGGTGGCTCTCTCAGCCCTGAAGCGAGGCTTCCGGAAGGGCAGACTCACCTTCTCCCTGGACAAACGCCTGCCGCGGAGCTTCCCGGAGCTGTTGTCTCGGGCAAACCAGTATGCAGACGCCGAGGAGGCAGCCTCCCACCGGAACAAGGAGGCCGCCGAGGCCCCTCTAAAGCCCGGGAAGAAAAGGCGAAAAGAGGCACCCCAGAGGAGGAGCCCGACGCCTCAACGCCGGCGCAGAAGCCCGTCACCAGCAAGGAACCACGGCGCCACACGCCCTCGTTCTCCGCACCGACGCTTCAACCGGTACACCCCACTCCTGGCCCCCCGAGCCCAGATCCTCATGGAGGTCAAGGGGCGGGAGGACCTCCCGGTCCCGAGGCAGATGAAGAAGATCCCTGGGAGGAAGCCTTCTCGGGCGTACTGTGAATACCACCGAGACCACGGCCACGATACCGAAGACTGCTTCCAGCTTCGGGACGAGATCGAGGCTCTCATTCGCCGAGGGCGTCTCGGTCGATATGTAAACGACCGACGTCCCCCCGCAGATCCGCGTCCAGCCGACCCGGCCCCTCAGGAGCCTCGGGAGCAGAATCGACCCGTTGCGGGAGTGATCCACACCATCACTGGGGGCTGCTCTCGGCCCGTGAGGAACGCAGGGGGCTCGGCGGAAGTATCAGGAGTGGCCGTCGCGAAGAGGCAGCGGGTCGGAAATGTAATCACTTTTTGTGATGAAGATGTAAAGGGGGTTCAGACTCCCCACGATGACGCCATGGTGATCTCTCTCACTATGGCGGACTATGATGTAAGGCGTGTTCTTGTGGATAGTGGAAGCTCAGCTGATATTTTGTATTACGAGGCCTTCCAAAAGATGGGCTTGTCCCGACAATTGTTGCACAAAACATCCACCCCCCTCATAGGATTCACTGGAGACGCTATCTCGGCCGAAGGTGTCATCGAGCTGCCTGTGACTGCGGGCATTGCACCCGCAGAAGCCACGGTGCGGCTCGGGTTCTTGGTCGTCCGTGTCCCCTCGGCCTACAACGCTATCCTCGGACGACCCGGACTGAACGCCCTTCGCGCGGTGGTTTCTACCTACCATTTGCTCATGCGGTTCCCCACGGCGGCCGGGATTGGAGAGGTCCGAGGTGACCAGCCGACCGCACGGCAGTGTTTCCTAGCAACTCTCAAAGGGAAGAAGCCCATGGAGGCCCTAAGCGTCGAGTCACTTGACGCCAGAGACGAAGAGGCCTTGCGGCACGGGGAGCCGGCTGAGGGCGTAATCGAAGTTCCCCTCGAAGAAGGCCGCCCGGACCGCACGGTCCGGGTCGGTGCCAACCTCGACTTGGAAGCTCGGCTCCGGTTAGTGGAATTCCTCCGAGCCAATGCAGATGTGTTTGCCTGGTCGGCGGCCGATGTACCTGGGATCGACCCGGAGGTCGTTTCTCACGCCCTCAGCGTCGACCCGACCCACCGACCAGTAAAGCAAAAGAAGAGACACTGTGCCCCGGATCGGATCCGGGTGGTCGACCAGGAGGTAGACAAACTCTTGGAGGCAGGTTTCATAAGGGAGGTGAGCTACCCCGAGTGGCTGGCAAACGTCGTACTTGTCCGGAAGGCGAGCGGGAAGTGGAGGATGTGCGTCGACTACACCGACCTGAACAAGGCGTGCCCCAAGGATAGCTTTCCGCTTCCACGGATAGACCAACTGGTCGACGCGACTTCCGGATATCAGCTACTGTCTTTTATGGACGCCTTCTCCGGCTACAACCAAATAATGATGGTTCCACAGGACGAGGAGAAAACTGCCTTCATAACAGACCGGGGGCTGTACTGTTACAAGGTAATGCCCTTCGGTCTGAAGAACGCTGGCGCCACTTACCAGCGCCTCGTCAATAAAATCTTCAAGGAGCAGATCGGCCGGAATATGGAGGTGTACGTGGACGATATGCTGGTAAAAAGCCGCCATGCAGACCAGCACATTGCAGATCTGGAGGAGACTTTCACCACCTTGCGAAAGTTTCGCATGAAGCTAAACCCAGCGAAGTGCGCTTTTGGTGCTTCGGCCGGGAGGTTCCTCGGTTTCATTGTCAACCAACGGGGGATCGAGGCCAACCCGGACAAGATCAAAGCCATCCAAGATATGTCCCCTCCGACCAAAGTGAAGGAGGTTCAGGAGCTCGCTGGAAGGGTCGCCGCGCTCGGACGATTTGTGGCAAAGTCGGCCGAACGCTGCCAACCATTCTTCAAGGTGTTGAAGCGCCCAAAAGACTTCCTCTGGACGGCCGAATGTCAAGCGGCGTTCGACCAGCTCAAGGAGTACATGGCGTCTCCTCCCCTGCTGTCCAAGCCGCAAGAGGGGGAGATGCTCTACCTTTACCTGGCGGTCTCCCCAACCGCAGTCAGCGCAGTACTGGTTCGGAAAGAGGCAAGACTTCAGAAGCCTGTGTACTACATCAGCCGAGTCCTCCGGGATGCCGAGACGCGGTACACGAAGGCTGAGAAGATCGCCTTCGCGCTGCTGACTGCGACCAGGAGGCTTCGCCCCTATTTCCAGGCTCATTCTGTCACCCTTTTGACCGATCAACCACTGCGGCAGATTCTCAGCAATCCAGAGAATGCGGGACGGCTGGTGAAGTGGGCAGTAGAACTTGGTGAGTTCGACATCCTCTACCAGCCCCGACCAGCCATCAAGGCCCAGGTGCTCGCGGACTTTCTCGCTGAGTGCACTGTGCAGGAGGCGGAACCTAAGCCGCCGGAGACACCCAGCCTCGATCTCCCGATCTGGACGCTCCACATTGACGGGTCGTCGAACCCTGAAGGCGGAGGGGCTGGGCTGGTCCTCACCAATCCCGATGGAGTGATAGCCGAGTATGCCTTGAGGTTCGGATTTACAGTGACCAACAATGAGGCGGAGTACGAGGCCCTAGTCACGGGACTCAAACTCGCCAAGGAGCTCGGCGTCCGGCGTCTGAAAGTCTTCACCGACTCCCAGCTGGTGGTCGGGCAGGTTCGAGGGGAGTTCGAGGCGCGGAGCCCGACCATGCAGAGCTACGTCCGGAAGGTGCAAACACTCATTTCCGACCTCGGCAGTGTTGACATTCAGCAGGTCCCAAGGAGCGAAAATGCCAGGGCCGACAGGTTGTCCCGCCTAGTGGACGCAGACGCGCACAACTTGTCGAGGGCAATCTACCTGGAGACCCTGGATGCCCCGAGCATTGACGGGGCTGGAGCGGTGATGGCAATTGACCCGGAGCCGTCTTGGATGGACCCGCTCGTCGCCTACCTCGCCGAAGGAATCCTCCCTGAAGACGAAGATCAGGCCCGGCGGCTTGTAAAGAAGTCCGCCCACTACGTACTTTATGAAGGGAGGCTGTATCGGACCTCATTTACCGCCCCCCTCTTAAGGTGCCTCCGCCCCGCGGAAGCGGCCTATGCCCTCGGCGAAGTCCACGAAGGCATCTGCGGATCGCACTTGGGGGCTAGGTCCTTGGCGCATAAGATCATGAGGCAAGGCTACTATTGGCCGACCTTGTTGGAGGACTCGAAGGACCACGTGCGGAAATGCGACGCCTGCCAGCGCCACGCCAACGTCCAGAGAGTCCCCTCTGTTCCCTTGGCGCCAATCACCGCGCCCTGGCCCTTCGCACAGTGGGGAATGGATATCCTCGGACCATTCCCCGTCGCTTCGGCCCAGCGGAAATTTTTGATTGTCGCCATCGACTACTTCACCAAGTGGGTGGAGGCAGAGCCACTGGCCACCATCACGGAGGCACAAGTCCGGAAGTTCGTAAAGAAGAACATCATTGTCCGATTTGGAGTACCTCGGGTCCTCATCTCGGATAACGGTCGACAGTTTGATAACAAGCACTTCCGGGACTTCTGCGTGGAATTCGGGATCGAGCATCGGTTCACATCCGTGTCGCATCCCCAAACCAACGGCGAGGCCGAGGTCACAAATCGGACAATCCTCCAAGGTATCAAAGCGCGGGTCGGCCGGACGGGGCAAGCTTGGGTCGAGGAACTCGAGAATGTCCTTTGGGCGTATCGGACCACGCAACGGACTCCTACTGGAGAGACGCCTTTCAGCCTAACCTATGGCACGGAAGCCGTTGCCCCCGTGGAGCTCGGACTCCCCTCGCCTCGGGTGGCCGCGCACCGACTCAAGGCCAATTCAGAGCAACTCCGAGGGAACTTGGATCTCTTGGAAGAGGCAAGGGAAATGGCTCAGGTTCGGATGGCAATGTATCAGCAGAGGGTGGCCCGATATTACAACTCCAAAGTCCGACCGAAGCTTTTCAGAATTGGAGATCTGGTGCTGAGGCGAGCTAAGGCATCTCAACCTACGGAAGGTGGGAAGCTAGCGCCAAATTGGGAAGGCCCGTATAAAGTTCGTTGGGTAAACCGACCTGGCTCCTACCAGTTGGAAGCCCTAGATGGCCGAGAAATTCCAAGGGGCTGGAATTCCGCTAACCTGCGGATGTATTACCAGTAGAACAACAAGGCCAGAAAGACAATTTAAAAAGGTGCAATACTTTTCATTTCAATAATTTCTGGTTACAATGGCGTGCTCGTGTGATTACAAGGAATTCCCAGAGGGGAATTAGGGAGTAAAGAAAGTAAAGAAGAGGTGGGGACCCAAACCCTCAACCCAGGGCGGCTGCAGTCCCGCCAGAAGTGGGTGCTTCTAACCGGAGGCGCCATCCAGCACCTCACCAAAAAGACGAGGAGCCGCCGCAGAAGAAGCTCCCGCTGCCCCCAGGGGAACACCGCCTCCAAAGGATATTCCCATCTTCCCCAGTGGTAGGGAAGAGAAGGGATTCAAGGGGGAGGAGCATATGGTGGCGCGGTCCCGGATTGAGCGTCCGGCGCAGAGCTCAACCGGGAGGCTGAACTTCAAGGAGGGGAGATGTGATCCCGGATGAAACGCCTAGGGCGGAGTTCCGCCGGGGAGACCCTCCTTGTTGATCCCAGATGAAACGGCTAGTTGGCTGAAGTTGTAAGGGGAGCGCCTCCCCTTTCCTTCGACAGGAGTCTCTCAGTCATATGCCAAGGAGGAGGTCCGCGATCCATGGCAACCTGCAGCTCCGGCTTGGCAAATTCCATCGTACCTGCACCTGTATTTATAGCCAAGCTGCGGCCCCCTGGTAGTTCCGATACGGGTGGCTCCAATAAATGCAGGCGCACTGAATCCGGAGCCGTTCCGGCTCCCGAGGCGTATCTCCCCGCGATTTCCTAAGCGTCATTCTCCTTAAATCGCATTCTTTGTGCAGGACAATCCGGGTGTCGTATACCCCTAGGTCCACGTGTCTCCGCTCGCGCCCAGGCCGCATCCTCCTCGAAGAACCCGCGTATCGCGGCCGCTCAACTAACACTCCTCACCAGCAGCAACTGGCGATCTGATTTCCCAGGTAACGCATTAATTAGCGTTTAATACCCTTCTCGTGTTCCCCCCAGGCAACGCTTGGAGGAGAGGAGAAACACGGTCGCGGCTGGGCACGGAGAAACCCCGATGGGCGGCGAGCGACAAGTGGCCGACCAACGAGTGGAATGTCCCGGGGCTCGGCCCCCGGATGCCTGGCTAACCCGATGATCATCCCGGGAGCAGACTAGCCGGAAGCCCCGACCGGTCGCCTCGGCTTGCGCCAGCCTAGGCCGACCAACGAGTGGAATCTCCCGAGGCTCGGCCCTCGGATGCCTGGCTAACCCGATGAACATCCCGGGAGCAGACTAGCCGGAAGCCCCGACCGGCCGCCTCGGCTTGCGCCAGCCTTGGCCGACCAACGAGCGGAATTTCCCTGAGGCTTGACAACCCTCAGATGCCTGGCTAGCCCGATGAACATCCCGGGAGCAGACTAGCCGGAAGCCCCGACCGGTCGCCTCGGCTTGCGCCAGCCTTGGCCGACCAACGAGCGGAATTTCCCTGAGGCTTGACAACCCTCAGATGCCTGGCTAGCCCGATGAACATCCCGGGAGCAGACTAGCCGGAAGCCCCGACCGGTCGCCTCGGCTTGCGCCAGCCTTGGCCGACCAACGAGCGGAATTTTCCTGAGGCTTGACAACCCTCAGATGCCTGGCTAGCCCGATGAACATCCCGGGAGCAGACTAGCCGGAAGCCCCGACCGGTCGCCTCGGCTTGCGCCAGCCTTGGCCGACCAACGAGCGGAATTTCCCTGAGGCTTGACAACCCTCAGATGCCCGGCTAACCCGATGATCATCCCGGGAGCAGACTAGCCGGAAGCCCCGACCGGTCGCCTCGGCTTGCGCCAGCCTAGGCCGACCAACGAGTGGAATCTCCCGAGGCTCGGCCCTCGGATGCCTGGCTAACTCGATGATCATCCCGGGAGCAGACTAGCCGGAAGCCCCGACCGGTCGCCTCGGCTTGCGCCAGCCTTGGCCGACCAACGAGCGGAATTTCCCTGAGGCTTGACAACCCTCAGATGCCTGGCTAACCCGATGATCATCCAGGGAGCAGACTAGCCGGAAGCCCCGACCGGTCGCTTCGGCTTGCGCCAGCCTTGGCCGACCAGCGAGCGGAAGAATTTCCTGAGGCCTAACCCTCGGATGCCTGGCTTAGCGCCGGAAGAATTTCCTGAGGCCTAACCCTCGGATGCCTGGCTCAGCGCCGGAAGAGTTTCCTGAGGCCTAACCCTCGGATGCCTGGCTCAGCGCCGGAAGAGTTTCCTGAGGTTTAACCCTCGGATGCCTGGCTTAGCGCCGGAAGAGTTTTCTGAGGCCTAACCCTCGGATGCCTGGCTTAGCGCCGGAAGAGTTTCCTGAGGCCTAACCCTCGGATGCCTGGCTTAGCGCCGGAAGAATTTCCTGAGGCCTAACCCTCGGATGCCTGGCTTAGCGCCGGAAGAGTTTCCTGAGGCCTAACCCTCGGATGCCTGGCTTAGCGCCGGAAGAATTTCCTGAGGCCTAACCCTCGGATGCCTGGCCTAGCGCCGGAAGAGTTTCCTGAGGCCTAACCCTCGGATGCCTGGCTTAGCGCCGGAAGAATTTCCCTGAGGCTTGACAACCCTCAGATGCCTGGCTAACCCGATGATCATCCCGGGAGCAGACTAGCCGGAAGCCCCGACCGGTCGCTTCGGCTTGCGCCAGCCTTGGCCGACCAGCGAGCGGAAGAATTTCCTGAGGCCTAACCCTCGGATGCCTGGCTTAGCGCCGGAAGAATTTCCTGAGGCCTAACCCTCGGATGCCTGGCTTAGCGCCGGAAGAGTTTCCTGAGGCCTAACCCTCGGATGCCTGGCTCAGCGCCGGAAGAGTTTCCTGAGGTTTAACCCTCGGATGCCTGGCTTAGCGCCGGAAGAGTTTCCTGAGGCCTAACCCTCGGATGCCTGGCTTAGCGCCGGAAGAGTTTCCTGAGGCCTAACCCTCGGATGCCTGGCTTAGCGCCGGAAGAATTTCCTGAGGCCTAACCCTCGGATGCCTGGCTTAGCGCCGGAAGAGTTTCCTGAGGCCTAACCCTCGGATGCCTGGCTTAGCGCCGGAAGAGTTTCCTGAGGCCTAACCCTCGGATGCCTGGCCTAGCGCCGGAAGAGTTTCCTGAGGCCTAACCCTCGGATGCCTGGCTTAGCGCCGGAAGAGTTTCCTGAGGCCTAACCCTCGGATGCCTGGCTTAGCGCCGGAAGAATTTCCTGAGGCCTAACCCTCGGATGCCTGGCCTAGCGCCGGAAGAGTTTCCTGAGGCCTAACCCTCGGATGCCTGGCTCAGTGCCGGAAGAGTTTCCTGAGTCCTAACCCTCGGATGCCTGGCTTAGCGCCGGAAGAATTTCCTGAGGCCTAACCCTCGGATGCCTGGCTTAGCGCCGGAAGAATTTCCTGAGGCCTAACCCTCGGATGCCTGGCTTAGCGCCGGAAGAGTTTCCTGAGGTTTAACCCTCGGATGCCTGGCCTAGCGCCGGAAGAACTTCGGGAATCAAAAGTCAGCAAGACGCAACCAAGAGCTAAAAAAAAAAAAAAAAAAAAGAGGACGAAGGCGAGATGAAGAAATATTCAACGTGCATTAATTTTCAGGGCCGAGGCCCATACAATTGGGCAAAACGCCGACATACAAAAATAAAAAAGAAGACAATGAAAGGTACAAGAGGTCAGCTTGGAGGAACTCCCGGGTCGGGAACGCCGGGCTCGTCCGCGGGAGGTAGGGAAGCAGCAGGAGAACCAGCAGGCGATGGCGCCGGAGAGGAGTCGAGGAGGGAGATCTCGCTCAGGTCAACTTCGGGATACTTAGCCGACACCCTTGCCAGGCCCTCCTCGAAGCCCAAGGTGAAGGCTTCGGCCCCCGCGTCCGACGCGTCATGGACAAACTCGTCAGACTGGCGATAGGTCCGCACTGCCTCCGACATATCATGGGCGAACTCGGCGGACTGGCGATAAGCCTCTACCGCCTGACGCCCGATTTCCGCCCTCTTCTCGGCCAGCTCCGCCTCAGCTCGCTCCATAATCTGAGCCTTGGCCTCCAAGACCTTCGCCACAATCCGGCCTTCGGCCTCAGAGGAGACCCTCAGCAGATCAGCCTGAGCCTCTTTATGCTTCGCCTCGGTAGCAACCCGAGCGGCCTCGGCTTCCTTCAGGCGCGAACGGAGCTCTTGGACGTCCGTGCATGACTTCTCCAGGGCCGACTCCAGTTCGCCTAGTTTGGCTTCAAAAGAGCGGATTCGGTCGCAGGCGTTGTCGGCAGACCGCTGGGCCTTCTCCCACCGCTCTCGATAGTCCGCGATCTTCCGGGACTGCTTTTCAGCCCGTTCCTCCGCCTTCTTGACCCTGCTTTCGAGGCCCGAGGCGGCTTTGAGTTGCTCCCGAGCCTCTGACAGTTGCTCCTCCAGGGCGGCGAAGCCGAGTGCCCGCTCTTCGGCCTCCCGGAGCCTCGCCTCGAGGTCCCCGGTCGTCCTGCCTGCCGCAGCCCGGCCTCCCTCTTCCATTGCTTTCAGCCGGTCCTCGGCCTTCGCCAAAAGCCCCGCCTGTTCCTTGTAGCACTCCTCCAGACGGATCATGTACTGGGCGAGCTAAGAAATAGGAAAAATAAGGGAGTCAGGCGGAGAACAACAGAGCCAATAAATGGTGAAAGACGGCCAGAAGAACACTCACCGACATGAGACAGACGCAGCTGGCGGCCCCAACGTCAGAGACATCCAACTTCCGGACCCGCCGACGGTCCTTCTCCAGCAACACTGTTTCGATGAGATTTCGGGCGCCATCGGTAGTGAAGGCAGACCCCGATTTCTCCCCGGAGCCGGATGGTGGTTCTGCAGCCTTACCCTTATCCATCGCCTGGGGAAGAGTCCGGCTGATCGCGCTCGGGGCGGGGGTCGCCCCAGGAATTGATAGGGTCCCGCTCGGCCGGGGCCTCGGCGCGTCCCTCCTCGAGTCATCAGGAGCCGACCGAGTCGAAGGCCGGGTCGGGGACCGATCACGTCCGACCCGTCCGTCTTGAGCAGGCTCAGGTGGCACCTCCGGAGTAGCGGCAACCTTACCACCGGAGGGCTGATACAGCGTCAGCTGCCGGTCGGTGCCCACGACATCTCCCTGACCGGTGGGCCTGGACTCGTCGGTCGGCATCGGAGGTATCTCCTTACGGGACTTCTTCGCCGGTGGGGCCCCGCTCGGAAGAGCTCGTTTCCTCCTCCGGACTGCTTCCAGCAGGGACGCCCTACCAACAGCCTTCGTCTTCACCGACCGCATGACGTCGTCGACCTCTGCAAGAAGGACGGGATAGTCAGGGACTGAGAAACCGAAAGGAAGAAGGAACGAAAGAGAAGAAAAGAGCTAAAGAAACGATGGCGGACTCACGGTCGGTGGGGACCGAGCTCAAACCGACGTTCACCAAGGTATCCTCAGAAATAAGGCGGCCCACCGGGGGAAGCTGGCCCTCGGCGACCAACCCCTTCAAGGCGGCGACGCCCTCGGATTCCTCCCTCGACAACTTCGACAGGCCAATTGGGGACTTCACCGGCGTCCCCCAGATTGCCCTGATTTCCCAGGAGGGGTCTGCATCAACGAAAAAGAAGCGCTCCTTCCAGTGGTGAATGGAGGTAGGACCCTCCTTGACAAGGCCGCACCCTCGCCGCGCTGCGAAGCACCACCACCCTTTGTCCTGGGGGTGGCCACTCAGGCCGTAGAGCTCCCAGAAAACGTTCAAGGTGGCGGGAATCGCATGCAAGCGACAGAGAACCTGGAAGACCGTCAGAGCACGCCACGAGTTCGGCACCAGTTGCGTCGGTGCCATTCCTAAACCCCGGAGCACCTGTAAGACTAGGTCTGAAGGGGGAAAGCGGAACCCGGCCTGGAGGATGCCCTCATTGATGGCGATCTTCCCTCGAGGAGGATGAGACATCCTCTCCTCAGGCCCTGGGAGCGTGACATTGCAGGCCTCGGGAAGGTGGTACCGAGCCACAAATCCGTCTAAGTCCTCGGCGACCAGTTTTGACTTGATGCTATCTGCTCCCACTTCGCCCATCCCTAATGGCCAATAAATCTACGGTCAGGACGGGGTCAAGAAGGAGGGAAAGGCCGGAACGACTGGGGTGCACTAGTACAAAAAGAAAAAGTATGAAGAGCTCAAAGTAGAAGAGTGGGAAACTCACTTGAAGAGGAGGAAGAACGGCTCCGAGAGCGTCAAAGGAAAAGCAAGCGAACGTTTCGGCGGCAACAATGGCAGCGCAAAGGAGAAACTCGAAAATGTCCGTAAAGAAGAAGACGGACGGGGGAGGGCCCCCGATTAAATAGGCGAAAGGGCAAGTGACGCCTCGATGACGCCAGAAGACGCCTGGCCGCCGAAGGGTCGCTCGCACCCCAAAGGCGAATCGACACCATTAAGGAAGGATGTCCGCCGAAATCCTCAGGTTGCCAGGTCAGCAGCAACCGCCATACGCCATAAAGAAGGCGGGAAGCTTGAAGCGCGCGCGCCTCTCCGAAGGATGGCGGCAATCTCGAAACATCACTCCCTTCACCTGTTCCCCTTCTGGTTCCAGGCTCGGAAGTGGGGGGCTACTGTTATGGGGGAATTAAGCCGCCATGCCCCACGTGATCGGCACGCATATCCAGGAAAGCTACAGTTACCCTTTGACCCAGCACTCCGACCCCGAGTCGGACCTCCTCGGCTTCGCAGCCCGACCCCGGGTCGGCTGCCCTATGATCCAGCACTCCGACCCCGAGTCGGACCTCCCCGGCTCCGCAGCCCGACCCCGGGTCGGCTGCCCTATGATCCAGCACTCCGACCCCGAGTCGGACCTCCTCGGCTTCGCAGCCCGACCCCGGGTCGGCTGCCCTATGATCCAGCACTCCGACCCCGAGTCGGAGATCTTTTGATAACGACAGGCTATTCTCCAGAGGCACGCCGCGGCCTCCTGCTCCACTACTCCCTGCAACGGCTGTACCCGATGCTGCCCACGATCTCCTGTATCAACCGTACAAAGCGGAGCTCCACTACGCCCTGTCATGGCCGTACCCAGCGCTGCTCCACGACGCCCCGTAACGGCCATGTCAGTGGCCATTCTATCGTGCCCCACGACGACAAACCCCCCTGAGAGACCTCCCAGCCAGGTATATACGCGGCTGGGGGGAGAAGGGGGGGGTAAGCAATACCTCCCAGAGCACTCTCTCCCACTTGTGATTATCATCTCTCCTCCTCCAATCTCCTCTGACTTGACCGTCGGAGGGCCATCACCACCCTGGTGGTGGTGCAAGGCTTGTTTGCAGGTTCCTCGGCGGAAGGTGGAGCGCAACCAGCACCAACCAAGACAACTCAGGCGGAACCCCGTTCACACCGTCGTGTCAATCGTTCTCGGTTTGGACCACCAGCAACACTTAGTATATCGACTTGCACTCATGGCATATCAGCCTGCATCTAGGCCAATAGATGTATTGGCCTACAACCTTGGTATACTGGCCTGTATTTTTGGTATATCGATCTACGTTCTTAGTATTTCGGTTTGCTTTTCTAATACTTAATTTAAGGTTGGCATTTTTATAGTAATAATCGGCTTATTAATTTTGTATTTTTTCTTATTGTCCAAGTACTTTAATTTGCAATCGAGTATAACTTAACCTACTAACCATGTATTTCAGTCTATAAGCCGAGTAATTCAGCCTACTAATTATGTTCTTGAACTGTACTTTAATATTTGATTGTACATGGACATCCTTCCGGAACTTCTATCCGGCATGCAAAAAATGTCCTTTTTGAAAATCTACTGTAATCCAGTCTATACTAGATGGCCTTGAGGAGCCTATTATTGATTGATCTTCGTATTATAATTATCAGTCTAGATGTAGTGTAAACCGATGCACACCAAAAAAGTCCAAGCTGTGACTCATATTCCATCTCTGAAACTAGATCATGGTTTTTACAGAGTAGAAAGTTGTATAAAGGGTTGGCTACAGACAAGCTTTGACCAGTTTAAGAAGAAAACAATTCGAGGTTTCCAAGGATTTGGAGGTTATATCCAAGCTCTCTAGAAACAGAAAAGGTGCTCGAAGGAAAATATACTGGAAGAAAAACCTGCCCAAGCGACCACTTTTCAAGGTGTTTCCTTCTGATTATCAGAATCTTAAAGTACGGAAATTGAATTAGGGGGCAAATGCAAACAAAGGTTTTTCATCATAAACAAAAGCTTCACCGGAATAAATCATTTATGATACCTCCTATTTGAAAATGGACGTGTACATATAACTAGTTCGCTAGACACATCAAACAAGCGCTATAAATAATCAAAGAATCATCCCCATAATTGATTCCCAAGACACATGAATAACAACAGCAATATACATACAGGAAAAGGGGGCTCTCTGTGTGAATTCGTTTGGAGCTGTGCATCTTTACACTTCTGTATATATAACGTGAACCTGTTTTCAGATGGAGAGAAACCCACTACAGTCTGTTTTCAGATGGAGAGAAGCCAACCACGCTGGACTCTCTGTTTTCAGATGGAGAGAAGCCAACCACACTGTCCTTCCAGGCAAAATTTTGGGTACCAGATCAGCAGGAAGCCCTCACATTTTGAAATTGATCCCCCATGCCTCGGCTGCTCTGTGAAAACTTGAGGGCGATGTCTCTGGAGAATGCTCCATTGCAATCTAGTTCCATGAAGACAAAAAGCCTTCGAACTCTGGCTACAACGGCGACCTTGCGTTTGTATTGTTGCACATGCACTCAGGAACTGGATAGGCTGTGACATCCCTCCTCCCGACCTTCCTAAACTCAGGCTGCCCAAGAGATCCCTTGTGCAGTTCTTTTATGATTCCATGGAACTCAGATTCCGGAAGTGAGCTGTCAAGGAAGTAAGGGAGCATCTGCCGCTTGTTCGGGGTTATGAACTTCTTGTGCCCTGCAAATGCCCTGTGCCCCCGCATCAGATGTCCCATATTCCCTCCATGGGAAGGCATGAAGGCATCACTCTGCTCGCAAACTATGTAGTCGATAGCAGCTAGAAGAGAAGACTTGTTGGCAAATGGTTCCAGCTCACCAGGCAGGGATAGATTCTCCTTGCTGTAGAAATGAGAGAATTCTCTGGTCAGCGGCTGCAAGGCAGCTGGTCCACCAAATGGTTCCCCACCAGCCCAGTATATCCTCGCATCTTTAGGTGCTCCCAGCGCTTTAAGCAGTCTGATGAACGACAATTTCGCAAAGAATCTCGCATATTAGATAAGGAAGCTGAGAAAATGGGCTTATGCTAGGTTCAACAGACTGTACCGCCCATACCTGGTGACTTCTAGCGCATTTAATGGGCAGAGGCCAGCGAGTTTGCGTTGATGGTAAGTCATGTTGGATCTCGCAGTGAGGAGCTCCGGTCTGCGCTTCCTTTCTTCTTGAATGATCTCATCAAACTCGGGGCTAAGGCCAGGAAGACAACCAGTTCTCACCCATACATCCTTCTCCATTCGTACATGTAGTGCAAGGTATGGCCCCTTGCTTCGCATCCTCATGGCAAGCTCATTGCCGAACTCCACTATGGGAGCTGAGAACCTCAACGCTTCAAATGCAACCTAGAACCATTTGAGGAATCGCAAAGTTAATCACATGTTGATCATAATGGGCAGTTTAATGCAGATTAAATCGAGACATAACTCAGCCAGAAAACAAAAACCTCGGAGACTCCGATTACCTTGCATCGCAGCTTTTGGAGATCTGGTGGTAGGTCTTTTGACAGCCTGGAATCCAAGCCGCGCAGAAGCAAAACCCCTTCTCTGTTCAGCTGCAAAGGGAGAACACAAATACAAATGACCAGTTCTGAAGAAGGGATAATTTCGATATCCATGTGAAGCACATTCCTTCAAAGTGATTTTCTTCACATATAACATAAATCAATACAATAATATATAAACGGTGAAATCTTTCTGCAAAGCCTACCAAATTTGATGAGGAATTCTTTAAACCATGGCGTGGTCACCATGACAATCCAACCATTGCAACTCTTTTGCTACGAATTGCCGACATATTAGATATAGTACTAGCAGGGGCGGCTCAACTCTTAGGCAACTGAGGCGGTCGCCTAAGGCCCCAGCCCAAAGAAGGCCCACCGTAGAAAATGCCTCAAAGATAAAATGAAAAAAAAGGCCCCTTGTGAATTCGCCTTAGGCCGGCCCAAGGCCTCAAAGACAAAATGGCCTTAGGCCCCCAAATACATTGGGCCGCTCCTGAGTACTAGAACTTGTTTTTTTATCTATTGGACGATGAAATACTTTTGAAGATATTGTCTGCCAATTATGCGTTGCCAGTCTAAGAAATTGTAGTCTCAGACAGCTAGCAAGCTTCTTCATAAGCAACAGAATAATGCAAATCCTTAGCAATAGTTGCCGACAGCTAGAAACTAAGGATCAAACTTTTGTTAATAAAGCTAATATAATTCTCCAAAAAAAACAATTCCAACACCGTCTTGTTACGTTTTGTTTGTAATGTTTGACTACATTTTTCACAATGTTTTTTTTTTATAAATCAAACAATATCAAATTGTGATATGAGAAGAAGCCGCAGGATTGGGAAACAAAAGAACTCACCCGCTTGAGATACCTTGACCGAATCCAACGCGGTGACACATGGAGAGGGGTTCGCTTCTCCTCCACCGGCCTCGTCATTATATGTGTCGACGGCAGCGACGACACCACGCGCACGTCGTCCGCAAGAACTCTCTTGAAATGCTCCAGATCGAATATATCCGAGAATTCGCTGCGCAAATCCCACACGACGATAAAACCGTTACATTTCTCGCCAAACTTAACCCACGAGCGGTAAGCCCACAGATGTGAGCCTATACCCAGAACAGAACAAGACCCACTTAAACTATGAACAGAAATATAGCAACAGGAGCAAAGCTATCAAGAACTGGGAATGGAAACGCCGTTTCCAAACGTTATATATGGCGAATTTATCCAAAAATCGTCGAATTTAAGACAGCTAAAGGAGTAGATTCCTAATTCTTCTCCCGAAAATATCGGGAAAAGATCAAGAAAATCTATTTTGGGATAAAATTCAAAACTGAGAGGAAAAACCAAGAAGAGTGAGGGAAAGAGGGGCCACTCTAAATTGAGGCATCGATCGGGATTCCGGCGACGATGAGAGTACCTTTCATCCCCCCAGATGACGTTGACCTGGAGGATGGGGACGACGAGGGCGGCGCCGAGGATCCGGGCGATGACAACCGCGTCGACGATCTGGTTCCGCTGCTGGTTCACCCCGCCGGAGACCACCACCAGGAGGTACCTGCGCCGGTCCGCCCGCAGTCCCTTGCTCCGCCGCCGGTACTCCTTGCTGAACTCAAGGCACGGCCGGTACCCCATCCCCTCCGGCTGGCTCCAGAACTCCTCCTTCCACTTCCCTCCTTCAGCCGCCGCGGTGATCGGGAATATTGAATCGTCCGTCCGTACGTCGGCCGTCCGTACGACGGCCGCCGCCGCTGTCCCCTGGCCGACAGTGGAGCAGGGCATCGGCGAGAAGGGGAGAAGCGGGTCGAGGTGGAACCCGATCTGTAGCGTTCCGACCAAAGCGAAGAGAAAGAGGAACAAGAGAAAGAATTTTGGGCTTATGGTGAGAGAAAGGAGGCAGTTCCCGGACCGCGAGTACTTCTTGGGCGAGAGGATGAGGTTCTGGAGAGAAGAGGAGGACATGGAGTGGATGACCTGAGAGGGCACCGCAATGTAGGAGAGCTGCTTCGTCTTCGATCTCGCCATTACACCGGGGTGCATCGAGCTCTCTCTCTCCTCTCCTTTTGAGGGGGTGGGGAGGCGAGAGGGGGTTTTAATATGGGAAATAGACGGCGGGAACGCAAGGAGCGGATTTGCTGATGGATTTAATTACTCAGGATTGGAGAAGGCGGAGTCCACATAGGACGGCTCCTGCTCGTTTCTTCTTCCAATTACAAAAATACCCTCGATTTCCAAATTACCACGTTGCCCTTGTAGCTGTCCGGAAGCCGAAACGCTCCCGCCGTCTATAAAGGATCAACTCCAACTTTTTCGTGATCAGCAGCCATCACTAGCCGTTGGTCGGGTGGGGCGAGCGATGAGGGGCAGTTCTGTCAGAGGAGGAGAAATGTTTGACTCGGACAGGAAGCGGGCTTCACGGAACACGAGACGTGTCGGCTCCTGACGTCGCCAGCTGGCTCAGGATGTAACGAAGGACGTCCATGTGAACCTTTTAACTGGACCAATCCGCTTCGTGTCCGTAGCAAGTATAACATACGTACCGTCCGCATAATAATATCTACGCGGGGACACCGATCTCCCTCCCATAGCAAAGGAGCGGATGAGATGGTTTCCGCCCGGAGACACGTACGGCAGATCAGGTGCTCGCATAGGAATATCGCGAGTGCTTTCTGATATCTTCCGAGTCGGCTCGACTGCCGACAGCCTGCCCGTTCTCTCTGGGAGCTGGCGCATCCGTACTTTTACATGGCGATTTCTAATTGGCTTTAGTGGAGTACACGTGGCAAGCTTGTTGGGAACGCCTTCGCTTGGAATTATAGAAGTTTCGGTGGTGAAATGGCGCATCATGACCGTTGGATCTGTCGTTTTGCTCTCCAGATTCGTAATGGCCATAACTCGAGGAGGCGATTCTCCGCGTGTGGGCGAGTGGGCGGAGGGGTGAAACCGGATTTTTTGGGATCTATTTTTATATCTAAATTATTTAAATGTAAACAAATATTTAAATATTCAATTAATATCTGTATTTATATTTATATATATTTTTTTTAACGGATACAGAAGATATGGATAGAGAATTCTCTGATCCAATATCTAATTCTATTTTTAACTCTATTTAATTTTATATAGTGCTTACAAATTTTGTAAAAAATAAATAATAATATTAATATGCTATTAATTTGATTTATCGTCGTAAAGTATTTTTAATTCTTTAATCATAAAGTTTAATTATTTAGTTTATATCTATAGTTAGGTTCTGATATCTAATTTATATTTATATCTATTTAAAATAAATATAAATATAAATATTTATAGTTAATTAGCATATATATATATATATATATATATATATATATACACCAAATAAAGTAAATATTTATATTTAATATTCTATCGGAGAATGATTCGCCCTCTGGGGCCGCTTCCTCATGTGGCATTGGCGAGCGAATAAAATAAGTAAATAAATAAAGGCGCCTACTTTAAGACATTCTAAAGGGTGTCAGTAAGTTGGAAGGGCAAAGATAGATGACATTATGGCAGGCAGAGGGGAAAAAATAATATCAGGATGATAACTCCTGCACCTTTGAATTAGATGTCGGGTTGGTGAAATCTGGCTCACCATTCTGGTTTGAACTTGGAAGCTTCATTTATTAATTTTCATAATTTTCTCTTAATTTCTTTTATCCGATTACATTGCCATGTGGGATAAATTGGTGCAATTTTATAAAATTGCAATCCAATAGAAAAAAACTTAATTTTTATAAATATTAACCATTTGATTTAGATACACAGAGTTCAAAAGGAACGTTGGGATCAGTCCAATTAAAATTCCATAAAATAATGTTTGCGTGCCGCATAACATGCCCTGTACTAAGTGGAGGCTAAGTTTAAATGTGACATCATGGAATTCATATGCTCCTTCCTTTTATTTTTGTTTACATAAATTAAATACTCTTTGACCTACAATAATTGAGTCTAACTGTAGAATCTTATTCATCTACTGTTGGAGAATAATGGGCTCTTTGGATTCACCATATCATATGATATGATATGGTATGATCATATATATATATATATATATCTCACTACCAACCTCTGGTGTAGATTAGAGGAGGCATTCTGAGAGAGACTAAAAAAAAACATGAGAGTGAAAACCTTTCATTGAATTCATATCTTTGACATTATAATGCAAAGTTGCTGTAGGATCAAACATATACTTCTATATATCTCTACATCCATGTAACACTTATATCCTAAAGAAATTACGCCGCTATTTATTTAGTCTTTTTTTTTAAAAAAAAAGCAGTATCCAAAAGTATGTATATATTATAACAAAATTATAGTAATAGAAGATCACCATCTATGCTCCTAATTACGTAGTTGCATGTGTCTAGCAACCAACACAAGATGCCGAACTCTAGCTAAAATTGAAATCAAATTAATATAGATATAAAAATTCTGATATCGTAGGATCATCGTTTTCATCTCCGCTCAGTTGCATCAAACGAGCTAATGACCGATACAAGATATCATCCTGTTCTCCAGCTTTATAAGAATTCTTTTGAAGTATTTATGTGAGGATTCATACAGGCTTGTGTTTAATCCCATATCGGTTATTTACCAAAAAAATTTTAAATATTTATACAAAACTAAAGAATCCAAAAAATACTTTCGAACTAGTTTTATTAGAAGTTTATGAAAAATAAAAGCTCCAAGAGAGTAGGGCAAGGCAACCTCCAAGGGCTGACCACATTTTCTCTCGGTCGAGAAGGCGTCACTGACCCTTCCATCTTCTCCTTCGCCAATAATTGCTTAAAATATGCACTCTGACCCACTATACACGGTAGTAGGATCTATGAAAAGAGATTAGCAAATATTATAGTACGTGGTAGGTGCTGGTTAGAATATTAATTATTACTATTATTATTAGAATATCTTTGAGAATACGAGTGGTTTATATGTTCTTCTATGTATCATTATCGTCGTTACTATTTTCTAGGTGAAAACGTGGTGCTTCTATGTTGAAAAAAATTGTGAAAAGTAAAAGGAATGGATTTGGAAACGGAGTTTTGTTGACCGAGATTATATCATGAATTATGGAACAAGTTAGGTGGATAAAAAATAACTGGTTTTTTACATATGAAGGACTACATGATGTTGCATGCATTCATGGGTGATTGTAACACCACAATTTGCCATTATTAGTTGTCATTGTAGCGAAGCTGAATTTAGCACACGGATGAGCTCAAAGTTTGTCATTAAGCGCGAAAAAAAAGATTGAAAATGGTATGGAACCTAATTTTCAAATTGAAAATTGACATGATTAGTTACTGGGCCATGTTGCATCTAATTATTTTCCATCTAGTTTTTCAAATTTGCTGTATGTAGTGGCAATGTGAGTATGAGATATTTGATCTCCTATTTTTTTTAAAAAAATTGTTTAGGTCTGTTTAATTTCTTTTTTTTTTGAGATAAAAATATTGTTTGGCAGTTTGAAGAGGGCAATATGGGTGGAGATGAGATGATGATGATCTAGACTTAGCTCATAGTCATAATTTTTCCAATTGTTTGAGTCTAAATTTGGATTCATTTATTATCACCAAAAAAAGGGTTCATTTATGGCCACACTCTTGTCACTAGAGCCTTTTGAGTACGTTACGTTTAGTGTTGGGCCCAAAATTAATTGGCATACTTACATTTACATGTCGCGAATCAAGCTTCTTGACCCCATTTACATGAATCTTTCGAGTATAATTAGATAGTTTTTACTGATAGCAAGTTGCTTGCATCTAAATTAATCCATTTCATTGGCATAAAACAATGTCCTATGTTTGCACTTTGTTTACGTTCTCCTTCTCTGATCACTTTCAGAAGTACACATGGCTAATTTGTCTCATCTTTCTTCCAAGACAATTCAACTAGAACATCAAATGCAGCAAGCAGATGGAAATCATTATCCTGCAAGATGTTCTCACATATATACCCTTAGTAAGGGAAGTCATGACTCTGCATGCACATTGTTCATTATTATGAAAGGACAATATCATCCAAGCGTCCTAATCTAGTGCAGACCCTTGGTTTTGTTATGGGGTAAATTTATCAATACTACAATATTAAAATTCTGAGATAAATAAAAACAATGCAAACATAATTTGTATATAACCACTTACAATGATTCGAATGTCAATTGAACTTGATAACCGAGTCTTGTGTTTAACACAATTTCCTTAAGACAAATTCGTCTCCCTCTCGGTGCTTAAGGTTTGTATAGACGTTTGTCTCCCAGGATAAAACGGTATGAAACCTCTTGAAGATGAAGCACTACAATCTTCAAGCCTTGTTTGAAACTCAATGCTTAGTACTCAATTAGGGGAATGGGCTGGAAGGAATAAAGAAACAAGTGCAGAGAGAGAGAGAGAGCAAATCAGAAAATCTGTTTGCAACTTCAAAAAATGATCCTGCAGATTTCTAGAGAGATACAGATTTCTGGAGTGAAGGATAATTATATATTACAACCGAATGGCAGTTATAGGAAGTTAATAAATTCTTTGAACAGACACAACTGTTGACAATTGACGGTTTTAAAAACTGAAATCTGCCACTATATAAACCATTTACTGAAATATGTTTTCCCAATGTAGGATCCATATTTTTCCATCAATAATCCATTACCAATTTGATACTTTGAAGCCAATTATCTAATTCACTACTTAACGAATTTGAGCATGTGAATATATCACATTATTCTACTCAAAGAGTAGAATACGTTTCCTGTTGGACCTGTTCAATTAAACATGTGGGTCCTACATTTAATTTGGCTTAAAAACTTAACTCCCATAATGCTCAATATTCTAACAATCCCCCACATGAATTGGAATTGGCTGAAGAAAACAAATTTCAAATACAGACATAGAGAAAGACATTGAGTACTAATGAAAGTAACTGCATCGAGATAGGTAGCTTTTGGCCTTGAACCTTCCTTAGTAAAAACTATTGGATTTACTTGGCTAACTAGTGGACGAGATGCCTTGAACTGTTCAGCTGTTCGTGTAAATCAAGACAATAGAAATTACACAGCTTCCTTTCGAACATTGTTATTTCTTACTTTGTGTTCATTTTGGCCCTGAACACCACCTGGTTCTGCAAGTGTTTTAGAGAACTTAGCCTTACTCATTCTCATAGAAGCGGCCCCTTCACACTCACATAGGTGATTTCCATTTAAGAGTATCCTGCCATACTCAACCTGACTTAATCAGGTATATGAAAACCATTAAAAGCATAGCTTACCCTAATAACCTCTACAGGCGCACTAATATCTCAGGAGTGGGTTTTAGTGCTCTTTGTTGTCACACATAATTCGGTTGTCCCTTTGAACCTAGTTCTTGGGATCTCCAGTCAGCTAGGTTGGGTTACCATTATTGTGACTTTCAATTTATAGGCTTTAACCCCATTCCTCTTGATGAGCAATTTACCTGCTCTCTATTTAAACCTTTTGTAAGTGGATCTGCGATATTATCCTTTGACTTCACATAGTCAACAGTGATAATTCCGTTAGAGAGCAATTGTCTAATGGTATTGTGTCTACGACGTATATGTCTAGACTTACCATTATACATATTACTATGTGCCCTTCCAATTGCTGATTGGCTATCACAATGTATGCATATTGCAGGCACCGGTTTTGGCCACATCGGGATATCCTCTAAAAATTGGCGAAGCCATTCTGCTTCTTCTCCAGCTTTATCTAAAGCGATAAACTCAGATTCCATGGTCGATCTAGCTATTAAAGATTGTTTAGAGGATTTCCAAGAAACTGCAGCACCTCCCAAGGTAAAGACATATCCACTTGTGGATTTTGTATCTTTAGAATCAGATATCCAGTTAGCATCACTGTATCCTTCAAGTACAGCTGGATATCTTGTAAAATGCAATCCATAATTCATGGTATATCTTAGATATCTTAAAACCCTGATGATTGCCTTCCAGTGATCATATCCTGGATTACTCGTATATCTACTTAGCTTGCTTACAGCATAAGCTAAATCTGGCCTTGTGCAATTCATCAAATACATTAAACTGCCAATTATACGAGAATATTCAAGTTGAGATATGCCGGTACCAATGTTCTTCATTAAATGAAGATTTACGTCAATAGGTGTTCTAGCCTGACTTTTGTCATCCTTATTAAATTTTTCAAGAATTTTCTTAATGTAATGTGACTGAGATAAAATCAGTCCTTCTGATGTCTTTGAAATCTTGATTCCTAAAATGACATCGGCAACACCCATATCTTTCATATCAAACTTATTCATTAACATTCTCTTTGTAGTTTTAATAATTTCATTATTACTACCGAGAATAAGCATATCATCAACATAAAGGCATACAATGACGTATCCATTATGAGTATTCTTGACATATACACATTTGTCACACTCATTTATTTTAAACTGATTTGACAACATAACACTGTCAAATTTCTCATGCCATTGCTTAGGTGCTTGTTTTAATCCATACAAGGATTTAACAAGTCTACACACCTTTTTCTCTTGTCCAGGTGACACAAACCCTTCTGGTTGTTCCATATAAATTTCTTCATTTAATTCACCATTTAAGAATGCTGTCTTAACATCCATTTGATGTATCTCAAAATTGTGCAATGCTGCAATGGCAATTAGCATACGTATGGATGTTATCCTAGTTACTGGTGAATATGTATCAAAATAGTCTAATCCTTCCATTTGCTTAAAGCCCTTAGCTACAAGCCTGGCTTTATATTTATCAATGGATCCATCTGCTTTCAACTTTTTCTTGAATATCCATTTACAACCAAGTGGTTTACTTCCAGGTGGAAGGTCCACTAGTTCCCATGTATGGTTTTGCAGTATGGATTCAATTTCATTGTTCACAGCTTCTTTCCAAAAAGGAGCTTCAGGAGTAGACATAGCTTCATTGAACGTTCGAGGATCATTTTCTAACATATATGTTAGAAAATCAGGACCAAGAGACTTAGCTATTCTTGCCCGCTTGCTACGCCTAGGTTCATCTTCATTGTTTATAGGACCTTGACCTATATTCTCTTGATGATTACTAGTAGTAGCATTATGAGTTCTTTTTGATGAACTCGAAGCTTCTGCATCATTCTTATAAGGAAAAATATCCTCAAAAAATGATGCATTTCTAGATTCTATAATCGTATTCACATGTATATCAGAAATATCTGATTTATAGACTAGAAATCTATATGCACTACTGTTATGTGCATATCCGATGAAAATGCAATCAACAGTTTTTGGTCCTATCTTAATCCTTTTGGGTTTAGGGACTGCAACTTTAGCTAAGCACCCCCACACTCTTAAGAATTTATAAGAAGGAGCTCTTCCTTTCCATAATTCATAAGGTGTCTTTTCAATTTTCTTATGGGGTAACTTATTAAGAATGTAGTTTGAGGAAAGTAACGCTTCCCCCCACAAGTTCTGGGGTAATCCAGAGCTTATCAACAAAGCATTCATCATTTCTTTTAAGGTTCGATTTTTACGTTCAGCAACACCGTTTGATTGAGGTGAATATGGAGCTGTAGTTTGATGAACAATGCCATGTTCTGAACAAAGCTCATCAAAAGGTATATCATATTCTCCACCTCTATCACTACGTATGACCTTTATCTTTTTGCTAAGTTGATTTTCAACTTCATTCTTATAATGTGTAAACATGTCGATTGCTTCATCTTTACTTCTCAATAAATACACATAACAAAACCGTGTGCAATCATCTATAAAAGTAACAAAGTACTTTTTTCCACCTCTTGTTTGAACAAATTTTAAATCACAAATATCAGTGTGAATTAAATCAAGAGGTTCAGAACTTCTTTCAACAGATTGGAAAGAAGATCTAGTTAACTTTGATTCTACACATATTTGACATTTATGATTAGAATCAATGTTAAACTTAGGCAATAGGTCCATATTAATTAATCTACGAATAGAATTAAAATTAACATGCCCTAGCCTACCATGCCATATGTTTGGGGAGTCAACCATATAAATAGAAGATGATGCTTTATTGTCATTAACAATCTCCTTTCGGAGTACAGTCATTACATTCATCTTAAAGAGCCCATCGCTCATATAACCCTTCCCCACATACACATCATCCTTAGTTAGTACAAACTTGTCAGACACAAAAACCAATTTAAAACCATTCCTACTCAGCAAAGAACCAGAAACCAAATTCTTCCTAATTTCTGGCACATGCAGCACATTATTCAAAGTCAGTTCCTTTCCAGAAGTCATCTTCAGAATCACCTTTCCTTCTCCTTCAATCTTGGAAGTTGAGGAGTTTCCCATGTACAGTTTTTCTCCATGCTCTAGTGGTTTGTATGTTGAGAACATAGACCTATTTGAGCACACATGACGGGTAGCTCCAGTGTCCACCCACCATTCCTTAGGATTCCCTCCTACTAGGTTCACCTCAGAGACAACTGCAGATAAATTGATATCTGAAAACTCATCTGTGGTTTTGTTCATCATATTGACTTGAGTGGATGCTTTCTTGGGTTTTCGGCAATCCTTGGCTTGATGGCCTTTCTTGCCACAATTGAAGCAATTGCCATTGAACTTCTTTTTGTTCCCCTGTTTAGGTCCTTTTTCTTGTCCGAAGAACTTTCGCTTTTTTCCTTTATCTTTGTGTTCTATGACATTGGCCCTGGTCTCAATGGAGTATCCTCCAAGCTTCCTCTCAGAGGCTCTATTGTCTTCCTCTATCCTCAGCCTGACTATCAGGTCTTCCAGGTTCATCTCCTTTCTCTTATGCTTCAGGTAGTTCTTGAAGTCTTTCCACGAAGGTGGTAACTTCTCGATGGTACAAGCCACCTGAAAAGACTCACTTAAACTCATGCCTTCAGACATTATATCATGAAGAATTAATTGAAATTCTTGAACCTGGCTCACAACTGTTTTGGAGTCCACCATTTTATACTCCAGAAAACGTCCGACTATGAATTTCTTCAAGCCGGCATCCTCTGCCTTGTACTTTTTGTCCAAGGACTCCCACAATTCCTTTGCTGTTTTCATTGGACTATAAACATTATACAAAGTGTTGTCCAATCCATTCAGGATATAGTTCTTGCATAGAAAGTCTGACTTATTCCATGCTTCAACAACAGCCTCATCTTCACCATTCTTGCTTGGAGAATCCTCAGAGAGAAACTTAGCCAGATTCAAAGTGGTTAGGTAAAACAACATTTTCTGTTGCCACCTTTTGAAATCAAGCCCACTGAATTTCTCAGGTTTCTCTCCATGAGTCACAGGCATTGCACTAGATGATGCCATTTTTTCAGTCACTGAATTGTACACAAAATTATAAGAGTAAGAAATTTGTACAGTTCAATGGAAGAAATCTAAATTCACTGTAGATTATTAAAAATAAACTAAATATAATTTATACTGATTAACACAAATCGAACAAGTCCAATACTGTATAAACAATATTGACTTTAACTAAACTAGCTTGATATAGATACACTTAAAGAACTTTGACCAAAAAATAATTAACTATCCTTTCCTGCACTAACTGTATATATACACACACAACATAAATATAGGTTTGACTAATGCATGTGCATTAAAGTGATGAAGACTGATTAACAAGTGTTGGATAAAAAACAATTCAAAGTGTAAAAACACATGTAAGTAGATTAGCAAAACAATTCAGGAATGAGTTTAAAAAATCTGCACAAAATCAATGTGTGTGTCACGTTTCAGTATACCAGGAATGTAAGCAATACTGCAAACAAATTTCAGAAATCAAACTTTGTAAAAGTATATATAAATATAAACCTGCAGAATTATATATACTAAATAATACTACTGCACAAAAAAAAAACTGATAATATCAAAACTGTATAGATTTAGTGAAAATAGTTTAACACAGAAACTGTAATGCTACACAGATTATACTAGTGGTCAAATTTAATACTACACAGAACTGAGATACTGTACATAACATTGATAACAGAAATCTGTAAATTATAATTCTGCACAGATTTACAATTCTGTATTGCTGCACAGATGTAAAACTAGGCAGAAATCTGTTTATTAAACTGTACAGAGTCAAAAACTGTGCAGAAATTTGTTTAACAAAAATCTGTAACACAGAATTTTTATAATATGTAGTACTAATAAAACAGAAAGAAAGAGTTTGTCTTAAGATTGTTATGGGGTAAATTTATCAATACTACAATATTAAAATTCTGAGATAAATAAAAACAATGCAAACATAATTTGTATATAACCACTTACAATGATTCGAATGTCAATTGAACTTGATAACCGAGTCTTGTGTTTAACACAATTTCCTTAAGACAAATTCGTCTCCCTCTCGGTGCTTAAGGTTTGTATAGACGTTTGTCTCCCAGGATAAAACGGTATGAAACCTCTTGAAGATGAAGCACTACAATCTTCAAGCCTTGTTTGAAACTCAATGCTTAGTACTCAATTAGGGGAATGGGCTGGAAGGAATAAAGAAACAAGTGCAGAGAGAGAGAGAGAGCAAATCAGAAAATCTGTTTGCAACTTCAAAAAATGATCCTGCAGATTTCTAGAGAGATACAGATTTCTGGAGTGAAGGATAATTATATATTACAACCGAATGGCAGTTATAGGAAGTTAATAAATTCTTTGAACAGACACAACTGTTGACAATTGACGGTTTTAAAAACTGAAATCTGCCACTATATAAACCATTTACTGAAATATGTTTTCCCAATGTAGGATCCATATTTTTCCATCAATAATCCATTACCAATTTGATACTTTGAAGCCAATTATCTAATTCACTACTTAACGAATTTGAGCATGTGAATATATCACATTATTCTACTCAAAGAGTAGAATACGTTTCCTGTTGGACCTGTTCAATTAAACATGTGGGTCCTACATTTAATTTGGCTTAAAAACTTAACTCCCATAATGCTCAATATTCTAACAGGTTTGTCTGTTCTAATTAAAAAAACTGTTCTATCTCCTTCATCACATGAATTCACTTGGGATTATATTTTAGCTACCAAGACATGCAAACATTAATATAATTCGAGGAGCTTAAATAATAATTTCCCCAGTGATGATTAGCAAGACAACCTACTCTTTTTAAATGCATGCGATTAGATAATGCAACGGTGGTTACGACTTTGCCGACGGTGGTTCAGGAGCTCTTGTCCAGAGTTGGTGAGAGGTAAGCATCGCGGGGTCATTTCTTAATTTGATTCCCACTGGAGGGGGAGAAGAGGAAGGGAGAAGATAGCATCTGGCGAACTATTACGCCACGTTCTCCCTTTCTTCATTGATTTGTACTCTGGAATGAGATGGGTTGTTTCTGGACACTCAACAATCTCCTCATTAAAGTCATGGTCCACCTTCACCTACACATCCGGCAGCACAACATGTTGAAAGGTAGAATATATAAGAGTGGTTAGGCTCTTCTTTTTTCTTTTTCCTCCTTCCTTTTTTATGGAGAAGCAACCGACTGAACTCGTTCCTCTGCGAGGTTGCTCCATCTTCCACAGACAAAGTTAATGCCACATGTTGCAACTTACTTTGCCATGATTTTTGACCTACTGATAGATTCCATGACCGTCCTTGGTATTTCTTATATCAACTAGTTGTGGTCCATTGGGATCTTCTCATGTTTCACTGATTTGCTTAAACTAAATTATTATGCATCTCTTGGTTGCTTGCTTATCACATTTTCGATCACAGAAAATTTCTTCTTTCTTGCTGGAGTTCTCCAAGGTAGGGAGAGGGAGGAATGAAGGGAAGGAGAAGCAGCTTTTCTGGCTTTGTCTTTTCTGACACTCTTATATGAACAAAGGAATCTATAAACTATCATACAAGAACCAAATCAGTTAATAAAATATAGCTGTATTTCCCGATGAAAGTACATAACACGATTGGCATTGCTCAGCCTAGTAACTCCATCTCACTTGTCTGATACGGGGGCTATTGGACAAACTGGTTTTGGCGGTTCATGATTGGAGCCACATTTGGGAGATAAAGGAGAGGAAATAATAAAGATTGAAGAAACCCTGCAATCAGAATCAACTGGACTCGGGCTTTTTGAAATTTCTGCGCATAGGGTAGCCATCAGCAATGCACTTGGACCCTCACCATCGTGCGCAATTGTTAGGCTGTATAACATTTTTCTAAGTAAAAGTAGTTTGTAAGAGGTTTAATGTTTTAGCAATTTTATTTCAAAAAAATTATGTGTACATGTTTAAATTCATTAATTCGAATTTACCTATTAGTCTGCCATGAGATGCACTTTCTTATCTCAGCGAGAATTCATGTGGTGCTTTTTTTTCGTTTTCTGTTTTCAGTATTTGTTTTTGCAATGATGATGATAATGATGATAATGATGATGATGATGATGATGAACCTCCGGCCGCATATTGCATACTCTCTCAGTAAACTAGGTTATATTTTATCCAACGAGTAGTTCTTAACTTACTTGGGATGTAGTTCTTAACTTACTTGGGATGTGGGAAGGGATTGGGATTTAACTCTTGAAAGACCAAGCACAGTCTCGAAATTGCCTATGATTGCAAAGCTTGCTGCTTGCTTAAGATTATGATTGGTTATAGTTAGATTGCGTGATATTGCTGATGATGGTTTTAAAATGCATACTTACTAAACTATGAGGATCCATATAGATATATATTTAGTCTCATATTAGCTATGTACTATGTAGATTTTGGATACTTATAGAGAGTCAAGTAATCCAAATAATACCCTCTTAGCTAGCCTTTTTGCATAAGATCTTGAATTGTTACAAATAGTATTATAGTGGACCCAGTCCATGATTTGTTTGGACTAGAGGACATTATGGCAAAGGTCCATTTAGACTGACCATGAGATGATTGTGGTTAACTTTTCTGGGAGGTCTTGGGTTGTAACATAAAAAGTTAACAGTTGTAGCATTAGGGTTTAGACTGGTTCAAAAAGTCTTAAAACAGCAAGGGAGAATGGCAACCGATAAAGAATGAGTTCAAATTTTTTTCCTTTCACTTTGGAAGTTATAAAACATATATCAATCAGCCCAAACCGATGAAAAGAGGCATTATTATTCTTGTTTATGTCACACATATTAGAAACTATGTCAACCAAAAAAAAATTATGCAGTTATAGTATTAGTGATACATACCTCCAACCATAATTATTTAAGTATTTAATTAGAGTTTATCAACAAGAAACTTGAAGAAGAAGGAGTTTACTAACCTATGTCTCTGTAAAAGCCATAAATCGATGGATAACACAGGTTTAAAAATAGGCTAGGCTCGAAACCCGTATCAAATAACCAAAACATCGTTAGTTTTCTTCCATCAAGAAAACTACTTTAGGCATAACTGCATTTAGTGGATAGTTACCTACCACCCAAAGTCATCCAACAACTAAACTATGTGGGCCACATAGAAACGTGCTCAACAATCTCTTACTTGGTCCACATGATGTAGTCAGACAATCCTCATAAATGACAACTAATACAATAGTATGGTCATAATCACTTTATTGTCACTCAACTCATCAGCTAGTTATGTAACTGTTATCCAAGTAGAAATTCTCTATACACAAATCACGATGGTCATGCTTTCTAGGCAAGCACTTCCTTCCATGCATTACAATGTATGATACTTTCTAATTGAGTACCTCATGATACTTTATGAATAATCTTCTTATAAATCATTCAAGGTCCAACCTTATTGATCTAAATGGATCATGATCTTGTAAATGACAAATTACTTAATGTGCACCATAGACATCATGTCATTAATTAACCAAATATGTTTATAAACATACATAATAGCCAAAGAATTAAAAGCAATAATTCAAAATGAGCCAACAAGTCACATATGACATATATGATCCCTGAACAACTTTGTTGGCAAACCTTTAGTTATAGGATCAGCGATCATTAACTCAATACTTATGTGCTCAATAGCCACTTGTTGCTTTTTGACATTTTCTCTGACAACCAAATACTTTATGTTGATATATTTACTTCGGCTTCCACTTTTGTTAGTTTTAGAGAAGAAAACTGGAGCTGAATTATCACAAAAAATTTTCAATGGCCTAGCAATAGAATCAACAACCTTTAGAGCAGATATAAAATTCTTCAACCACAATGCCTGTGATGTAGCTTCATATCATGCGATGAATTCTACCTCTATAGTAGATGATGCAACAATAGTTTATTTGATGCTTTTTCAAGATGCAACAGCTCCAGCAAAAAGAAAAATGTATCTTGAAGTAGACTTTTTTGTATCTATATATCCGATAAAATCTGAATTTGATATCCAACCATTTTCAGATGGTCAGAATATCTGTGTGTAAGCATTAAGTCTTTAGTTCCCTGCAAATACCTCATAACTCTTTTGGGTTTCTTTTGTATCTGCCTAACATTCCTACTACATATCCAATATCAGGCCTAGTGCAGACCTATGCAAACATGAGGCTCCCTACTACAGAAGCATAAGAGATGTTTTCATCTATTCTCGTTCCAATATGTTCTGGGGACATTGATTCCAACTAAATTTGTCCCCTTTGATAATGGGTGCTACAATAGGTGAACAATCATTCATCCTAAACCTTTTAAGGACCTTTTTAATGTTAGCTTTTTGAGATAGTTCTAAAGTTATTTCGGTTCTATCTATGTGATGACCCAAAGATTGATTTAAAGATTAATTTTGATGATCACAAAACCTTGAAGTATAATTACTAATGCTTGTGTTGCAAGAAGAAAGATAATTTGTTTTGCAAGGAACATAGCAAGTTGGAAAAATACAAGAAGGTCTCAAAAGCTCTCAAGAAAAGTTGGAAGAAAGCTACACTTCATTGGCCCAAGTTTCAAGTTCAAAGGATTCAAGTTGGAGGAGCAAATTCAAAGAAAGATTCAAAAGAATAGTCCTCGAGTCGACTCTTGAAAGTTCAGAGTCGACTCTGGCACTCTGAAGTTTCAAGGAACAGTGCTCGAGTCGACTCCGAAACTTTACGAGTCGACTCCGACTGAGAACAGACAAAAAAATAGAGAGTTGATTTTCAGTGCTACAGTGCTCGAGTCGACTCCGAGACTGCGAGTCGACTCCGAGATCGACTCCAGGACTGCAAACAGACAAAAAACAGAGAGTTAATTTTCAATGCTACAGTGCTCGAGTCGACTCCTACTTCAGCGCTACAGTGCGGAGTCGACTCCCAGCTACAGTGCCGGCAGACTCCTATTCACGAGTCGACTCCTGTTTCAGCCGAGTCGACTCCTGCTTCAGCCGAGTCGACTCGAGCACGCTGGGAGGCATAACGGCTAGTTTTTTCTTGACTCCAACGGCTCTATTTTTGTCTCTAACGGCTAGATTTTTATTTTCACGCCATCCAAAGCTATAAAATCAAGGGGAGAGCTAGGAAAGAAGGCATGGAAGTGGGAGAGAACACTTAGGAAAGAGATCTCAAAGAAAAATCTTCCAAAAGCACAAAAGGGCCATTCTAAGCAAAAGAGAGAGAAGAAGAGCATCCGAGTGAATCCCAAAGCTTTCTCTCCAACTGTGCGCTGCCTCAGTGATCCTCTACCTCGTGCCAAATTAGAAGAGGGTCAAGAAAAGAAGAAGCCGAGTTTCTTCATCTTCAAAACTTGTTTGAGGGCTTCTCTTTACTCTACTTGTTTACATTGCTATATTTGCTTAGTTAAGAAGCTTGTATTTGCTTTAAATTCTTAGTCTAATATCTTGTAACTTGATTCAATCAAGGGACTGAATCAAGGGGTTAAGGTTTGTTGGTGAGCCAAAGGAAAAACCAACGGTGTAAGGTTGTGGTTGGTGAACCGGGGAAAACCAACTGGGTTGGATTGTGAGCCCGTGAAAACAATCGGTTGGTTCTAGTCGGTGAGCCTGTGAAAACCGACCGAGTTCGTTGTGATCTCGCAAAACAACAAGTTGGGTTGTGAGCTTGTAAAACAACCGGCTGTAATCTAAGGGATTATAGTGAAATTCCCAAGAGGTCTTGGGGAGTGGATGTAGGTGCTGGAGTGCACCGAACCACTATACATCTTTGTGTTTGTGATGCCTTATTTCTTGCATACATACTTGACTGTGTAATATCTCTAGCTTTATTTCCTAATTGATTATAAGAGATTGTTTAGAACTTGCTTAGCTTTCACTCTATTCTTGCAATTCACATAGATTAAATTGATCATACAACTATAAGTTAATTTAGGATCAATTGCGCCCTAAAGCCATAGTATAATTGCTCTAGCTTAATTTCTCACTACATAACTTGTAATTGCCTAGAGCTTAAGTAAGTAACATCTTATCATTCCGCTGCATTCAATTTAAAGTAAAAAATTAGGAAACACAATTTTTAGAAAACCCAATTCACCCTCCCTCTTGGGTTGTCATCTTGGGCAACACTATGTGAATCTCTAGGCCAATGACATAAGACGTTTCACCCATATCCTTCATTTTAAAGTTCTGGGTCAGAAATTGTTTGGTCTCATACAATAAGCCCAAATCACTACTAGATAGTAAAATATTATCTACATATAGAACTAAGAAATTGTATTTGCTCCCACTGATCATAAAGTATATACCTTGATCAACGATGTTCTCTGAAAAACCATATAAAGAAACAACGTTGTGGAACCCTAGACAGAAAGCCTGTTTCAGTCCATATATAGATTTTTTTAGCTTGCAAACTAAGCGACTATCCTTCTCACTATAAAAACTATCAGGCTAACACATGTATCCTCTTCTTCAAGATTCCTATCTAAAAATGCTATTTTCACGTCTATTTGATATTGCTCTAGATCAAAATGAGCTACTAACTGCATGAATATTCTAAATGAATCCTTCTTTGAAGCTGGAGAAAAAGTTTGATGATAATCAATGTCTTCTTTTGAGTAAAACCCTTAACTATAAGTCTAGCCTTATATCGTTCGATATTACCAGATGAGTCCCTTTTGGTCTTATAGACCCATTTACATCCAATGACAGAAGCTCCTTCTGGTAATTCAATGAGATTCCAAATATTGTTTTTAGCGATGGATTCCATCTCTTCCTTCATAGCATCATACCAAAGTATGAAATTTTCTCCACTCATGGCTTGTGAAAATGAATTCGGATCATCTTTTGGTCCAACATCATAGTTAGACTCTTGAAGGTATACCATATAATCACTAGAAATTGTTGGCCTTCTAATTTTTGAGGATTTTCTAACTTCCACAGTTTCATGTGTATCTTGAATAGTGATTTCCATATTATCAGTTCTTTCTTGGGGTGGCTCCTCATGGTGTAGTTGTTGAATTAGTTGTTGTTCAACAAAGTTAAGAGGATTACTTTGAAAAGACACCAACTCTTGTGTATTTAAGGATACCACAAATAATTCTCTTAATTTCTTAAATTCCACCCTACGAGAAAATTCACTGTCACTAAATTCATGATCCTCTACAAAATTTTCATTTTTAGCCTCAACAATTCTTGGAGTTTGTGAGGGACAATAAAACCTATATCATTTGGAATTAACTGCAGAGCCAATAAAAAAACTACTTATTATTCTTGCGTCTAGTTTTTTTAGATGTGAATTATAAATCCTCACTTCAACTGGACAACCCCATATGTGTGTCTTAAACTTGGTTTCCATCCATTTCATATTTATTATTAGTTTATAAATGTTGGGAGGTTGTAGTGGTTTTAAGTTCTCTCTCATTGCACTTCTCCTTATCTAACTTTTTTTTATTTATTAACATAAGACTGAGGAGGATGTAGTGGTTTTAAATTCCATTAAGATAAGGCAACAACCATGAGTTACCCCTCCTTAGAAAACGAGTTCCCAAAAATTAATAATAATAATAATAATAATAATAATAATAAATAAATAAATAAATAAATAAATAAATAAACCCATTTCTTGGCTCCTTTTCACATCCATCCCATCTTCTTCCTTCTCTCAACCCATCCCTACCGCCCAATTCTTGCCTGTTTTAATGCCTTGGGTGGGTACCGGATGGGGAATGGAGATTCATCCCTAGCCATCCTTATTAGAGGAGAAGAACGACGGTGGAAGTTTCATGGGTGGTGGCTTGGCCAACATTTGTTCTCTCTGTCTTCATATATTTATTTATTTTAATATAACCAAAACAAAAAACATGCTTGAAGGATGTTCTACAACATGGTTTGTAAAATATCTAATATGCCAAAATAAACATATAAGTATGACATATAGAAAAAAACTATGTAATATCAAGATCACATACGATTCAGATCCAGATATTCAACAATGAGGGTAGGAGGAGGCTCTAATACACCATATCAGAAACTATCTCATTCATTATACATCATAATACACATGCATGAAAAATAGCACAAAACAATCAAGGTTGCTGATCATTGAAGCTAACATGATGAGGGGACTCTCGCTTCTCTCTCCAAAAAAAAAATCATGATGAAGGGACTCGGAGTCCTTGGTTCTAATGAAAGAAATCCTCTCTTCCTTAGGATATCTTTTTTAGTTTTTTTTTCTTTGAGAAAAGACTGGGTCTTATTTCAGCAGGTCAACTTAGCAAAGTGAGCCATCTGCTTCAATCCAAAAATCCATCCGGGTGTGAAGGTTTTTATCATAGGGATCCTAGAGATTGGGGGCAGGAGGGAACCTTGAGATATCTCAGGGTCCCTATCACAGGCCGGCGGCTTCGCAGGGGGGAATGCTCCTCTTTGGAGCAGGGCATCAGGCATAGGTTGGAGGGTTGGCAGGCAAGCGCTCTGTTTATGATGGGCAGAGTCACACTGGTACGGTCAGTTCTCAACTCGATTTCTATCTATCTGTTATCCAACACCTTGGTTTCTATCGCAGTGTTACGATGTATGGAGCACCTGTGATGCCGAACCGGGAGGGAGAAATGGCTGCAGTGATGAGAACGTACTATTGGGGTTGCTGTACGTTGTAGAGTTAAGAAGAAAACAGAAGAAGAGGTAGAAGGGAATGAGGAGGAGGAAGAGAAGAGAGAGAAGAGAAGGAGGAAGAGAGGAGGGGAAGACATGGGAGAAAAATTATAAAACCTTCATTAAGCCCTAATCATGAAAATAGGTCCTTATATATAGGGCCCAAATACACAATTTGCATAAATCTCTTTACACAGAAATAAATCCTAATAAGCCTACAAATAACATAAATAAGCCCTAAAATGCGAATAAACCCAGAAATAAAAATAAAACAAATATGCAAATAAAATGGTGGCCTAGCTGATGTCCCCATCAACTCCTCCTGGGTGGGAAAAGCTCGACCCCGTCGAGTGCAGATCTGGTCGGCTGTCGTACTGCTCCAGAAGATCAGGGTCAAGGCGTTGCAACTCAGCTCGCGAAATCCACATCACATCATCTAATTCAAGTCGACCTTTCCACCGAACAAGGTAATGTTGGTAGCTTCCTCTCCTGGTAGATATAACCTGCTTATCTAATATATGTTCTATGTGTTCTCTGCGTGCATGAAACTGTGGAGGTGGAGGCTCAATAACGGGTGCTGGATCAGGGTGATCAATAACAACGGTTGTATCAACAAAAGGGTCAGAAGGAATGAATGTTGATTTCTTGTATGGGACTAAATCTTCAATATTAAATGTCGCACTAATTCCATAGTCTTCAGGAAGATCTACAACATAAGCATTCGAACTGATTTTCTTTAGGACTTTGAACGGTCCCACACAACGAGATTGCAACTTTTTGAACGTTTCCGAAGGGAGTCATTCAGGTCTAATTCTTACCATGACATAATCACCTATATTCAATTCTTTATAACGTCTGTGCAAATCAGCAAGTGATTTATATTTTAAGTTATTAGAGTGAATATGTTTGCTGATCTCCTGATGCAATGAATGCAAGTGTGAAGCAAATGATTGTGCAGACTCAGAGACTCTATGTTGATGAGACATGGGAATCAAGTCTATGGGTTGCCTAGGTTTATATCCATTCACCACTTCGAAAGGACGCATGCCTAAGGTCCTATTGACCGAACTATTATATGCAAACTCGGCGGTTGGTAATACGAGATCCCAAGTCCTAGCATGCTCACCTACCAGACATCTTAAAAGATTCCCTAGACTTCGGTTGACAACTTCTGTCTGGCCATCAGTTTGGGGATGATAGGCAGAGGAAAATTTTAATTTGGTGCCCATCATGTGCCAAAGGGTTTTTCAAAAGTAGCTCATAAATTTAACATCCCGATCGGACACAATAGATTTTGGGAGGCCATGGAGTCTAACGACTTCGTCAAAATAGAGTTTCGCAATTCTAGAAGCATCAAAAGTCTTAGAATAGGGGAGAAAATGAGCCATTTTAGAGAATCGGTCCACCACTACGAAAATAGAATCGTGTTTGGTAGAGGTATGTGGAAGCCCTAACACAAAATCCATGCTAACATCTTGCCAAGGACAATTAGGAACGGGTAGTGGAGTGTAAAGACCAGTGTTCTGTTTACGTTGTTTGGCTAGTTGATATGTGCGACACTGACCGACAATTTTGGCCACGTCTCTCTTAAGACTCGGCCAGAAGAAACGTCTTTCCACCATTTCAATGGTTTTGTCTCTCCTGAAATGCCCAGACAGTCCTCCAGCGTGTATTTTCCATGCTAGAAAATCTCTCAATGAGGTTCGAGGAATACACAATCGGTCGGAGTAAAAGAGATAATCATCTTGTAAAAAGAAATCATCTTGTTCTCTCTCTACTCCATCTCGTAGGATCAGGTATACAACACTAAAATCGGGACATGTGGTATATTGTTCCCTGATCCTTTCAAAACCAATTACTTCAGCGCTCATCACGGATAGGAGGAAGATCTGTCGACTGAGCGCATCAGCAGCTTTGTTCTCAACTCCAGCTTTATGTTTCAGTACAAAATTTTAGGCTTGCAGAAACTCAATCCATCGGCCGTGTCGATTGTTCAGATTCTTTTGGGAATTGAGATACTTTAAAGCCTCATAGTCTGAATACAAGATAAATTCTTGCGGTAGCAAATAGTGTCGCCAATGTCACAAAGTTTGCACTACTGCATAGAATTTCTTATCATAGGTGAAATAACACAACCTGCCGTCGCTTAATTTTTCGCTAAAGAACGCGACAGGGTGACCTTCTTGACTTAATATGCCACCTATGTCAACGCCAGAGACATCACATGCGACCTCGAATACCTTAGTAAAATCAGGAGGCGCAAGACAGACGCTTCGGTCATCCTTTTCTTAATTCCTTTAAATGCTTGGGATGCCGACTTAGTCCAAATAAAGTCTCCTTTCTTCATGCAATCTGTAATGGGAGACATTATTGAACTAAAATTCCTAATGAAGCGACGATAGAAAGTAGCCAGACCATGAAAATTACGTACTTCTGCTAAGGTCTTGGGCTCAGGCCAATCGACTATCGCGCGTACTTTTTTCGGATCCGCGGAGACACCCTTAGAAGATACTATGAACCCCAAGAAAGTGACGTGATCAGTCAGAACAGCACACTTCTTAGGGTTTGCAAAGAAGCTTTCTCTTCGCAGAACATCACAAACCTGCCTTTAGTGTGAGAGATAGAGCTCTTGAGTTTGACTATAGATGAGCATGTCATCAAAATATACAACAACAAATTTATTTAAGAAAGGTCGAAAGATCTGTGTCATCACCCTCATAAAAGTACTTGGAGCATTTGTTAATCCGAAAGGCGTTACTAACCATTCGTAGAGTCCATCTTTAGTTTTAAAGGCAGTTTTTCATTCATCCTCAGGACGAATCCGAATCTGGTGATACCCACTCTTTAGGTCAATCTTAGAAAATACTGTAGCACCAGACATATAGTCTAAAAAGTCGTCCAGCCTAGGAATAGGAAAACGGTACTTAACCGTGATTTTATTGATAGCACGGCTATCGACGCACATCCTCCAAGAGCCATCTTTCTTAGGAGTGAGGAGTGCAGGTACAGCACAGGGACTCAGACTCTCACGAATATACCCTCGAGTGAGGAGTTCGTCAACTTGACGTTTCAGTTCAGTGTGCTCGTTTGGGTTGAGTCTATGATGGGGAAGATTTGGCAAGGATGCTCCAGGAATGAGATCAATTACGTACTGGACATCACGCATCGGAGAAAGTGCATCTGGAAGATCCTTAGAAAAAACAGAGTGAAACTCCTCCAATAGGGAAACTACTGCGGGCGGTTGCTCGGGATTTGACTCGACATTGATAACCCTAGCCACAAGGAAGAACACAGGTGATTGGCTTTCGATATCTTTCATTACTCTTTCGAAGTAATGATGTGAAGTGACTCATCTTTTCATGGTGTAGCACCCTTCTTCTCAGGGACAAGCTCTCTAGGAGGCAATGAATTCAGTATAATTTTCCGACCCTGAAATATAAAGCTACACGAATTTGACCGACCATGAAGTGTGACGTCTCTGATAGTCAACTTTAAAGACCACACAATAGCACGTATCTGGTAGGATAGTGATTACGGGTATCGATCCACAGGGATTGGGGTATAGTTATTTTTCTTTAAAAATATTTGAAAAAGAAAATTTGTGATGAAAATTAAACTAAGAAATTTGATAAAAAAAATGCAATTAAAATGATATCAGTTTGAGGGAACCTAAGGCAAGGAATTCACCACTAACATCGGAACAAGGATTAATTATATTTTTAATTTATTCTTGGATAAACATGCAAATTGGCTACAAGCCTAATAAGCATTTAAATAGAAATTCACAAAAGTAATTTAGGCATAATCCATCTTTAGTTAGCATGAAATGTCTACCCTAATCTAAGGTGGCAGCACATCGCATCTTCCTTAAGCATGGACTATCTTATATTTACCTAGTGATCATGAAGAACAATTGTATAAACGTCATATTTAAAATCACAAAAATTAAATATGAGATGAAATAAAATATTCATTAGAAGCAAAATAAGGTTTATACAACTTCAAGAATAGAAATCAAAATATAAAACCCTTGGCCCTTTATTAGGGCTGCATCCGGCCCTAGTGAGAAGATCAGCCCTGCATGGAGTTGGAGACGGCAGCAGCAGCACAGCAGCGGGCTCCCATCTCTCCCTCTTGCGATTCCCTTGAGAACGGCTCCTTCTTAGCTCTTACGGGAAGTCATTCCCAAAATAACCAAAAATCTTCTCTCTCTCTCTCTCTTTCTTTATTTTTTTCTTTTTGTGGGAACTTAGCTTCTCCCGGTGGGAAACTTGGCCCTTTCAGAGATAGCCATGGGATCAGTCTCCTCCCCTCTTATAGCCTTCCCGAATGAAGAGATAAGGGTAGATGAACGGCTGACGTGTGCGTAGATGATTTGGACGATGTGGGATAAAGATTGGAGCCGATCCGGAAGTTGGTATGCTGTTGGGATTTGGTTCTGAAGCAGAGGAAGGTGAGCTGCAGCCATTTCGCCGTGGAGAAGACATGGGCATTAGAACTCTGTTCCGAGCGGCATGTGCGGAAGATTTGAGCTGATCTTGAAGTAGGGGAGCAGCGTGAACGTTTGAAGATTCCATGGGATCAAGCGGGAAGAGGATGGGATTGTGGATCATGCGGAGGATCTTGGTTCTGTTTCGAAACAGAGTTCTGTTTGTTGGACGCGGAAGGAACGGGATGATGTGGAAGCCGATCTTGGACGGGAGGAATTTGAATGAAGATGGATCACGACGGGAAGAAGGCTTGGTTCGGATTCGAGAGAGAGCTGGGATGCTCATCCGGCTGGGATGGAGATTCGTGAGAGGGATATTGGGAAGGACACGGAGAAAACTCATGAAGTTGAGAGGATCTCGGCTGGGAGGTTTTGGGATGTTGGATTTGGCTGAGACGAAGACGTGTGAAACAGGGGATGCATTTGTTGGCTTGATCAGCTTGATCCGTGATGAAGGGATGATAGGAAATTCGGTGAAGAGGATGAGAACGGGACTTGATGTCTATCCGGATGCTGGGAAGCTTGAACTCTGGGAAGGATAGGAACGTTGCTCTCATTCGGAAGCAGAGAACAACCCGGGATAGGGGAGGATGAGAGAGGAGATTGGATGTACTCGGACGTAGACTGAGCGGAGGATTTGTTGATGGATGCTAAACGGTAATGCAGGGCTGATCTTTGAATGAAGCCTAGAATGAGCTGGGAGCTGGGAGTTTAGATTGCACGAGATGAAATCTAAGATGATGCGGACGGGAGGAGGATTCAGGGGATTTAGGTTTCATCCCGCCTGGCTATAGGATAAGCTTGATCCGGTTGTTGGAACAAGGACGTTGGGAAGAACATGGAGGTTGAAACAAGGGATTTTATTTGTAAATGTGATCCGGCGAAGAGGATGAAATGGACGTTGGAGACTCGGGATTTGGTGGGAGGTGAAGGTTGAGATGCTCACGGGATGAGGATGAAGACTGATAGCTGGGTGGAAATCGAAACAGGGGAAGAGGATGAGAGGATAAGCTTGATGGTTTGGTTTAGTTACGGAATACGGAAGCTGGGGAGATGGTTGGAGCGTGGGATTTTAGTTGAGGAGTGAATGGAGCTTTAGGATTTGTGCAAATATGTTGGTATGCTTTGAGATCTATGAGACAAATGATCGAAGGGATTATATTATTTTTAATGTTAAACAGGAGAATTGAAATGAGTGGGAAGAAATTTAGGTGAATGTGTGAAGAGTCAGGAATTAATGGGAAGCACTGGGTTTTGGAGAAGAGTTCTTGGAGTCGATTCCGGAGAATGTGAAATTGTAAAATGATGTAGTGTCCGTTTAGGCTTTACCTAATTGAGCTCGACTCGACCGGCATGCATTAAGCTTAATCAATAAATAATCAAATCAAACTCGAATTACCTTGGATAATTTATTAAAATGCAATGATGAAAGTAATACATTTTTTAGTTGAATTTACAAAATATGTGAATTAAAATAATGATAAGTGCTATGAATAAGATATTAATTTATGCATTATTTAGCACTTATCACACCCCCCAACCTACATTTTGCTAGTCCTCGAGCAAAGTAAAAACTAACTCACTTTCGTAGGAATCGCGATTGCATTTACCGTATGCAATAAGGCTTTAAACCCCTAGGTGGCCCTAGTGGACGAGTTTTGTCTCGTGAGGGTTTCCGGCGCAGCTACCCACAAACTGCTGTCAAAAGAATTTATTTTATTGTTTTATAAAATCTAATTTCAAATGCATAAGTGCCAATAATTTTAAAAGCACACAAAGTTTTAATTACTAAGTCAGCCCAAATCTTAGGTCACTATGCAACTTAAGTTGAAGTCATTAAGTTTCTATTAGAGAGTTGTAAGGCTAATTTATACTTAGGTGCTCGGTGATATCTGGACCATACACAAGCTAAGACTTTAGATTCTCCAAAATACTGCTAAAGCTAGTAGTTTCCAAGAATTGGTCAGATAAGACTTAATCACTGATTCAAAATCATCCTATCTTGCAGGATTTCGAGAGTTGTGGATGTTTACTTTAATACCTCATGGGCTTTATCTGTAATATTCCACTTTACTCGAACTTTTACAACGACGGCTTTCACACTATCATCTTTTTCAAGGTCAATATTATTTTTTCTTACTCTTCTTTTTTATTTTTTTTTATTTATAAATAAATTATGCACTTTTACTCTTGTAATGATTCCTCCGTGTAGCGAGCATTCAGTCAACACTCCCACACCAGATGGCATAAGGTGTTGGGCATTAAGACTCCCCTACGGACCTATGCTCGGGTTCCTCATACAAGCCCGCGGACCTTTGACAATAGGTAGCCCTTTTCGATGTACCTGACTAAATTCACTCTTTTTTTTTCTTTTTTAATAAATATGGGATAATAGTGAATTAGATAGGAATGATTCATCAGGACTCAAGGTTGCTACCAGACTTAACAACATAATGTTGAACCTGACCCTTAGAAGTGCAGGCCATGTGTATTGTGAAAATCCAAAGTACAAATTATCTTACAACTCACTAAAAGAACTTTTAATGAAAAGAACTCAAATTGACTTACTGTTGACTAGTCATTGGGCTTTTTCGATTTTATATACTTTGTGTGTTTATCATTTCAGCATAGAATTTTTTTTTTTTTTGAGATAAACTTATTTAAAAATATGAAAATTTCTCCAAAAATTCGAATCCTATACCCCCCAACCTAAATCAGACATTGTCCTCAATGTGTTGTTGTTTTTTTTTTCTTTTAAATATTATTATTATTATTATTTATTATATTTTATTTTAGACGAAAATATGATGCATATGAAGGATAGGAGCATTATACCTTAGTTGCTTCAGTAATATTTGGACTCCTGAAAAAAAAATGTGACAAGAAAATATGCTAAAATAATCTATAGAAATTGGGTTGCCTCCCAACAAGCGCTAAGTTTAACGTCTTCAGCCAGACGCAGTGCATCTTTATCAGATCATACCGGGTTTATGTCGAGTTCTCCAAGGAAGAAAATTTATAAGAGACTGATTATCAGGTAAGAAGTTGACTGCTTCTATGGCCTTGTCTATACCAAAGTCAAAGTGGGCCAAGTATGTTTTCAGAGGGTCATCTGCCAAAATATAGGAAAGGGCTTCTTCTACAAGATCGTCCATTTTATCTATTAGGAAGCACTCAACTTCCTTTGCGGGTTGATCAGAGGCACGAAATATATTTAACTTGACCTTCATATTCCCAAAGGATATATTCATCACCCCAGTTCTACAATTTATACTCGCATTGGCTGTAGCTAAAAATGGGCGCCCAAGGATCACGTAAATTTGTTTCTGAGGATTAGGCTCATGTTCCATATCAAGGATGATAAAATCTACTGGAAAATATAATTTGTCTACCTTGACAAGAACATCTTCAATTATCCCACGTGGTGTTTTTAAAGATCGATCAGCCAATTGAAGGGATACCGAGGTTGGTTTTAACTCACCTAACCCAAGTTTCTCATAAACTGAGTAAGGTAAAAGGTTGACACTTGCCCCTAGATCTAAGAGTGCTCGATCAATGAAATTATTTCCTAAGACATAGGAGATGGTGGGAGCACCAGGATCTTTGAATTTTGGAGGGGTGTTGTGTTGGAGAATAGAACTCACTTGCTCAGTTAGGAAGACCTTTTTAGGCACATGTGTCCTAGATTTTCGCTTTTGGGTACAAAGGTCTTTGAGAAATTTGGCATAGGAGGGAACTTGTCTAATAGCATCAAGAAGCGGAAGGTTGATTTTGACTTGTTTGAAAACCTCCATCATCTCCTCTAGTAAAGTTCCTTTCTTGCCAAAGGGAGTGGGTGCATTAAGTGCTTCCGAAAATGGGGCCTTTGGAATGTGAGTTTTGGCAGAAGATGGACTCATTGAAGAAGAAGAAGGTTTTAGATTTTCATTTGACACATTTCTATCCTCTTCTTTACCTTCCTTATTGTTACCCTCCCCAATCTTATTGTCTACTACACGTCCACTCCTTAGGGTAGTCAAAGCATTGGCTTGTTCATGATGAATTGTATTTAGTTGATTTTCTTGAGCCATGTATTGTCTCCTAGGATTACTCATTGGTTGGCTTGGAAGCTTTTCTTCCTCTCGTTTGTTCAGTGCATTAGCTAGTTGCCCCATTTGGGATTCTAGCTTGGCGATAGATTGTGTGTGAGAGTGCACCAATTGTGTAATAGTTTCCAAACCTTGAAGGGAGGTCAACACTTTCTCCTCAAAGGCTGTGTTTCTTTGGGGTGCTGGAGGAGGAACATGTTGAAATTATAAATAGTGAGTAGGAGGACGGTTCGGATGAACATTCTGGAATGGTTGAAAGTTTTGAGAATAAGGTTGGGAAGTATTGGGAGTCTGCTGCTTCCAAGAGAAATTTGGATGGTTGCGCCATCCTGGGTTGTAAGTGGTAGAATATGGATCATTACCGGGTCGGGATTGCGTTTGGGCAGCATTTACTTGTTCTTGCACAAATTCAGGGATTTGTGCTGCCGAAGGGCACTCAAAAACAGTATGAGACGGACTAGAACAGAGAGCACACACTTGTGCTTGGGAAAAGTTTGGGAGCTGTTCTCTAGACATTAGCTGGTCTAATTTGCGGGACAGTGCATCTACTTTGTCAGATAGACCTATGGACTGGCTAACTGAAAGTTTTTCCTAGGTTCTTCGGTGTTTAGCATGCTGATTTTTTTTTTTTTTTGAAAACCATGGCTGAATCTGATCGGGTTGCCTACGTACCCCTTCACAAGGGGAATCAAACCACACGTAGTTCTTTTAAAATTTCAAAAATACAGCGGAAAAATGAATCAAACAATTTAATTCATGCATGCTTACAAGATCAAATCTAGAAATCAGCACATTAAGAACACATAGGATTATGCCAGAATCGTTTAAACAATTATGCTAAAACTTTTATACATGATTAACTATCAGATCTGAAACTTAAGAACTCTATTCCAATTAATCTCCGAATATCCATCGAATGGATTCTGGAGATATCTCCGTGAGGAGCCCCAAAAGAGGGTAAAACCTCGGGGAATCGGACCTAGACCTTGACACCATAATAAATGACTAATGCTAGATTAATACCTTTTATGATGGATGAAAGTTGTGAATCTGATTTTTGACTTCGCAGCCACGCACACGAATGGCCTCTACGAGAAGTACACGCGAAGTCCTGAAGGATCTTCTTCCGCAACAGTGCTAGCAGTTGCAGAACACTTGAAAGCTGAAATCTGCCCGTCGGGATTCAATCAACTCTTGATCAATCGTCTTGAAGCAGATGGAGATGAGGTTTGTAAGAAAAGTAGAAGACTCAGATCTGATCTTGAATCTTCTAGATATTCATCCTGAAAACCCTATCTAAAATGGAGAAGAAGAGGAAGAGGAGGCGGGTGAGGAAGAAGGCTGCAATGGATGTGTTTTTGGTGCCCATGTTTGACCCCTTTTAATGGCCTCCGAATTTTCATTCAAAATTCGAAATTTATTTTCAAAAAACCTCTTTTAGTTGGCACATGCAAAGGAATAGGAACAACCCAAATCAGATCTCAACCAAATCTGATTTAAATTCAAATTTTAAACACATGTGCAAGAGGGAAGGAATTTGAAATCCATGCGGCAAGGTAAAACACTTCATAATTTCGAAATCACCTCTTGAAATTCGAATTTAATCTATTCAAAAACTCATACGCCACCTTGGCTGATGGTTTGAGTGATTAAAATCATTTAACACATTGCTTAATATTTGAATTTAAATTCAAATAACAAACAATGTCGCCATGTGTCAAGCAATGGGTCCATGTGCCATGCAATAATTTTGGTTTATTTAAAATTCATGAAATCCAATTCCATGTCACCAATAATTGCCACATCATCTGAGCCTAATCCCCTTGGGTTGCACCTAATCAAATTTGGTCAAACCCGAATTAAAACAAAGCAATTTGGTTGAACCCAATCTAATCAGGTCAGACCCTGATTGAGCTCAAATTGAATCTAATTCAATTTTGGCTCATGCAAACTCAATTGAATTAATTACTTTGTGTTGGACCTAATCCAATTAGGTCAATCCCCAATTAAGAACAAATTAATTTAAAATTAATTTGATCAGCTTAAGTCCTTTTTGGTTCTAACCTAATCCAATCAGGTCAAAATCCTGATTGAGCCCAAACTTGAATCCAATTCAATTTGGCTCATCCTTAGCACAATTACTCAATCAAATTGAGTTTATTAGTAATTCAATTACTAATTAATCCTTCAATAATTACTTTAATTATTTTATAAGATAATTTGCCAATCAAATTGACCAGATTATCCTGAATGATTTTTAGTCATTCATCAACTTTCTTGATCAATCAGGAATCTTCTATGCGTGTGACCTCATAGGTTCGAACCTAAGCCGGTAGTATAGGAACAATTTCCTACACTAATTGATGTGACCATCTAGCAATGGTACCCAACGTCCGGATAGGCCGAATATATGCGAAGCAAATATTCTGGAACCCTGAAATATGGTTACTGTATAATTCAATCCCTTTGACTCCTAATGCCAGGATGACTTAGAGCTCACTGTCAACCCTATAATTAGTACATCCATTATGTGATTAACTTTAGATATCCCGTGACTCCTCACTGGGATTACCCTGGCTAAGGTTTTGCTAAATTAATCACAAAACATTATCTCCTGTTTTCAGGAGGGGTCAATTCCATCTTGACTCACAACTGACTACGCAAGTACTTGACTGCACCCAGTGACCTTCCGTCACTGAATTAGAAATTCAGGTAGTCTGGTACCAAAGTACAGTGAGTTGCTTGCTAGTCACAGGTTGCGGTCTCAGGTCAGAGGGCCAAACTTATACCCATATCCACTCGGAACATCTCTCGACAGTAGAGCATTCCGGAATTGGTCACGTTCAGTGAAATGTACTCCTACACTTCACCTGTATGGCATACCAGTGTCTCCACACTCCTTGGTTAAGAGGACAACCAACGTATATGTCACACAACGACCTAATCTCGATAATGTTGTTGTCCTAGTAACAACATATTATTTGGTCGCGAACAAGTTTAAGGACTCAAAGATAAATCCTCCTTTATCATAACATAAGTCCTAAGGACTTCATCATATAAGAGTTCATTTGAAGATGAAATGATGAATAATGCCAAATAATACTTTATTAATTTGTCAATTTATTTACAAAATTCAATCATCAATATGCTGACGATTGATATTTAGGATACAATTCCCAACAACTCCCACTTAGCCTAAAGCCAATCGGCACAGTATCTAATACCCATCTTCGACTTGTGTTCGTTGAACTCTTTGATGCCGAGGACTTTGGTAAATGGGTCAGCCAGATTTTCTTTTATGTCAATCTTCTGAAGATCAATATCACCTCGTTCTATAATCTCTCGATCCAGGTGATAGCGTCGCAAAATATGCTTGGTCCGCTGATGTGCTTTAGGTTCCTTTGCCTGAGCTATGGCTCCAGTGTTATCACAAAATATAGGAACTGGACCATTAATGAAAGGTGCCACTCCCAGCTCGGTGATTGTTGCCCAGATAGACAACCCAAGAGGGGGGGTGAATTGGGTTTTAAAATAATTATTGCAATTAAATGGTTTGTGAAATACTAATTAATACTTTTTGCAAGTTGATTAATTAGATGCTATGTGCAGTGAATGAAATGAAAGTAAAAGATGACAAGGCAATCACAAACACAATGATTTTATAGTGGTTCGGAGCTAACCCTTGCTCCTACGTCCACTCCCCAAGCCTCACTTGAAAATTCACTATAACCCCTCGGATTACAGCCGGTTGTTTTACAAGCTCACAACCCAACTTGTTGTTTTACGAGATCACAACGAACTCGGTCGGTTTTCCCAGGCTCACCGACTAGAACCACCCGATTGTTTTCCCGAGATCACAATCAAACCCTTACACGTTGGTTTCAACCTAGGCTCACCAACAAACCTTTACACCCTTGATTCAATCTCCTGATTGAATCAAGTAAGGACCAAATGAATAGACAAACAAACAAAAAAATACAGCTTCTAAACAAGCAGATATTCAGCAATATGAATAGGAGAGAAGTTAAGAGCCCTCAAACAAGTTTATAATGATGTAGAGGAGGGCTTCTCGAACTCTGGGTCTCCTCTTGAATGTCTTGAAGACTTGAAGGCTGAAGGAGACTTCTTTAATGCTGGGAAGAGTTGGTTGAATGGAGTTAATGGCCCTCTTCCTTCTTTTCCGTTGAAATTCTTTGGCAGATGAAGATTTCGTGTTTTCTTTGAAAGGAATATAACTTCTCTACCTTGCTACAGTTCTCTGTGGCTATTTAAGCCATTCTCCACGGAAACTAGCCGTTAGACACAATCTTCTAGCCGTTCTGCACATTCTGCACATCCTGACAATGTTTCTGTTGGGATCGGAGTCGACTCGCGCGATCTGGAGTCGACTCGGCTGCTGCAGGAGTCGACTCATGCTTTTCTGGAGTCGGCTCGGCAACTGTTCCGGATTTGAATTAAAGTGCTCTTCTCGACTGGGAGTCGACTCGACTTAACCCGGAGTCGACTCCCCAAAGTTTGGAGCTGACCTGGCACTTTTGGAGTCGACTCATTCCAAGGAATCCATAGATGTATTCTTCAACTTTGCTCACTCGAGTCGACTCGGAAATTTTGGGAGTCGACTCGGCACTCAAAGTCCGAACTCCCGATCTTCTGTGCCGTCTTGGAGTCGACTCGGACTGTTTCGGAGTCGACTCGGCTCTCAGTATCCGAAAAACAGTCTTCTGTCTTTTTGGGGTAGCGCTGCTTTGGAGTCGACTCGAACTGTCGTGGAGTCGACTCGCCTCTCAGAGACGACAATACTGTCTTCTGTCTTTTTGGGGTCGCGCTGTCTCGGAGTCGACTCGGGCTTTGCGGGAGTCGACTCGGCTCTCAGTGTCCGAAAGTTGCTCTCTGACTTTTGCCTTGTATTACACTGGGAGTCGACTCTCGCTTCCTTTGGAGTCGACCTGCCAACCATCGGAGTCGACTCGCGTTCCTCAGGAGTCGACTCGGCTCTCAGAGTCCAAAATAACTTCTCTGTCGTTCTGTCTGTAACTCCCTGGAGTCGACTCATACTACTCTGGAGTCGACTCGGCAAGCATCGGAGTCGACTCGCGCTCTTCAGGAGTCAACTCGTTGACAGGTTTTGAGTTGGATCTTTCTGTCTGTCTGTTCTCAGTCGGAGTCGACTCGTAATGTACAGGAGTCGACTCGAGCCTGTGCCAGTGCTTCTGATACGCTTGGGGTCGACTCGTAATATCCCGGAGTCGACTCGAGTCTCAGACTTTGGTTCACATTGTGTTCTTTACTTATCCAAATTGTATCGAACCAAATCTAGAGACACTTAACCATAAATTTACAAGAATTTCACTGAAACACTAGATTGAATTCATTAGTAAACATAAGATATACTCAAATGCTTTGAGCTCATCAAAATCAAATAGGGTTATAATCAATCACTCCACAATCTCCCCCTTTTTGATGATGACAAAACATTGAGTATATGTAAAGTGAATTGCTCAACAAACAAGGAGATTTATAGTAAAATTTTAAAATGAATTCAAGTGTCTGGTTATTTAATTTATCCAAACCTGAAAAGTGTGAAACAATAAATTTTGAAGTTAAAGCTCCCCCTTTCATTTGGAATTATATAAGCCTTCATGTCATGCAATCGATTGTTTGGCTTATATATATTTAATGAGTTTGCTTTCTTAAAAAATTCAGATTCTCTTCCTCAACACATGCATTCTACTTTGAACTTAAATTTTTGATTTTTAGAGGGAAAATCTGCCAATTTGTTCTTGAGTATGATTCAACTAATCTCCGAATATCCCTTGAATAGATTCTGGAGATTACTCCGTTAGGAGCCCCAACAGAGAGATAATGAGCCTCGAGGTATCGAATCCACTAAGAACAAATTATTGTGTGTTTTAAAAGTTTTCTTTGTATTGATTTTCTTGATTCCCTTTACATGTCTATTCAATATATTTCTCCCCCTTTTTGTCATCATAGCAAAAAGGAAGAAAGCACATCACACAAGCAATTAGAGATTAATTTGCCCATTTTTGAAGAAAATTGTCTACTCATTGTATTGATGTATATGTAGGTACACTTGTGAATACAAAGAGTAAAGCAGTAAGTACATGTCAAAAATGAAAAAGCAGGCTAGGGTTTCTTCGAGGAGGATGTGGCTCCCTTGCCCAGTCTTGATTGTTCCATAAGTAGACTGACCCCATCTGTGACGTTCCCTAGCTGCGTGATGATCGCCGAGGTGGCCCTACTGTGGATCGAGGAGAGCTCAGTCAGACTCGCCTGAAGGGTATCCAACTTGGAGATCAACACATTCGCCAGACGCTCGGCCCCCTGACTCTGGCTGCCCATGTCGTGTCGGATGTCATCTCGCATCTTTCGTGTGTTGCTTGTGACATCACTCATGTTTGAGAATTGGGCTTGTATAAGGCTTCTGACATTGTAGATCTCCTCCCTCAGATGAGCCGTCATCTCGGTCACGGCTGATAATGAGGGAACTAATGCAGAAGAGGGGGCAGTGGCTGGACCTCGGAGCTCCCTCAGTAGGTCGTCCCGAAGATCCCGTACGATCTCCTGCCGCAACTTCCGGAGCTGCTCAGGAGAGATCCGGACCTCTATCGGCTGAGTGGGTGGTGCTGAAGAGGAGGGTCCGGCTGAGGTGGATGGTGCTGAGGTGGAGGGATGAGTGGGAATATTAGAATCATGATCAGGGCTGGGGGAGTGTCGAGTAGTAGGTGTGGAAGAGGATGATTTCCTGACCCAGACTCCCTCTACCTTATCAAATCCCATCCTGTGAAGGGTTCCCTCACCCATACGATCTGTGTATCGCAGTGCGCGAGAGGGTTCCCCCTCAGGAATAGGGATCTCGGACTCCCTAAAAATCAGGGTATACATCATCCCATATGGAAGGGTGAGCCTAGGTTTGTCTAGTGGCTCACATAGGTATTTGTAGATCAGCTTAGGAAAGTTTATTGGGGTATCTTGGAGAATGTAATACATGAGGGCTAGGTCCCTCTCGGATACAAAGTCGAAGCGGCCGGTCTTAGGAAATAGGGTCCTAGAAATAATACTCAAGAGGAGCCGCATTTCAACTAATAGTAAACTAGCGGACACCTCATCTAGTGGGGACTGGGGTGTACTCCCTAATATGGCCGTAAGGGCCTCAGTCCTATCGGCCGGGTGAGTAGGAAATACCCTTACTTGGGGAAGATGTAGGATTTGTGCTATAAAATCCTCAAAAATGAATAAAGGGACACCCGCTACGGTTCCCTGTATTCCACCATTGCCCCTGGACACTGTCTCATAGAACTCCCTAACTAGCCCTGGGTAAGTGGGGAGATCTAGTGAGCAAAAGAACTCTAGTCCTTGGGCCCTCAACCTATCCCCTATAGTGAAGCCTTTCCGGAAGAGATAGTCGAAGTTGACATATCTCCCGGTGGAGACCGCCTTCCCGGCGCACGGACGCGAGGGAACCGGCCTCGGCGGGGAACGAACCGGAGGTTGTGGCCTCACGGGATCATTCCGAGCCTTGGACCGTCGCTCGGCGCCGCTCGCGGGTTGGGGCCTCTTCCGGCTTGGGACAACTACCTTACGAGGCATTCTAGACCTAGAGAGGGATAAAAACCTAATGGACAGAAGAAGCTCGACGGAAAAACCCTAACGGAGGTCGGAGACGATGTCGGAGACGGCTCTAGGGTTTGTGAACAGTGGAGGCGGTGAATAGAAGTGTTGATTAAACGCTTGGATTAGGGTTAAAACCTCGGATCCTGACCGCGAGTCGACTCCAGTAAGTCGCGAGTCGGCTCGACCTCGAGTCGACTCCAAAATATGCGCGAGTCGACTCCCCTTATGCTGCCATCGACCTCGAGTCGACTCCCGTCTATGTGCGAGTCGACTCCCCTTATGCTGCCATGGACCTCGAGTCGACTCCCGTCTATGTGCGAGTCGACTCCCCGTCATGAGTCGACTCTGAAACGTATCCGAGTCGACTCGAACTCTGGCACGCACCTAAAAATCATGCTATTTTCGTACCAAACAAGGGACAATCACTAAGTTATGATCTGATTTGATGATCATAGATGAGAAACTCCATATTTAACACAAGCTAATCATCAAAATCAATGAACTAGAAGAGAATATCACTAGGATGGATCAATCACTCCTAATCCTCTCCTAAGCACACTAAATCGCTCTTCACTCGAGGGTTTTGTGAAGATGTCAGCTAGTTGATCATCTGTGCAAATAAATTGAAGTGTAATATCACCATTCAGTACATGATCTCTTATGAAGTGATGTCTTATTTCAATGTGTTTGGTTCTTGAGTGCTGAATTGGATTCTTAGTTAAGTTAATAGCACTTGTATTGTCACAATTAATGGGAATTTTATCTTGTTTAATTCCATAATCTTCCAGTTGTTGTTTGATCCACATGATTTGAGCACAACAACTCCCGGCAGCAACATATTCAGCTTCAGCAGTAGATAATGTAACCGAGTTTTGTTTCTTGCTAAACCATGAGATTAAATTTTCTTCTAAGAATTGACATGACCCGCTGGTGCTTTTTCTATCAAGTTTACAACCAGCAAAGTCTGAATCTGTGTATCCTATTAAGTTCAGGCTAGATTCTTTAGAATACCATAAACCTATATTTTTTGTTCCTATTAGATATTTAAAGATTCTCTTGACTGCAATTAGATGAGATTCCTTAGGATTAGACTGATATCTAGCACACATGCATACACTAAACATGATATCAGGTCTACTTGCAGTGAGATATAATAAAGATCCTATCATACCTCTATACATCTTTTGATCTACAGATTTACCTGATTCATCTTGGTCTAGTTTGCATGATGAGCTCATGGGTGTGCTGATTGACTTGTTTCCCTCCATATCAAACTTCTTAAGCATCTCCTTGATGTATTTAGCTTGATTGATGAAGATCCCTTCTTCAGATTGTTTGATTTGAAGCCCGAGAAAATAGTTCAGCTCTCCCATCATGCTCATTTCAAACTCACTCTGCATCAAGTCAGCAAATTCTTCGCAGAGGCGATTGTTAGTAGCACCAAAAATAATATCATCAATATAAATCTGTACTACTAACATATCTTTGTTTTTCTTCTTTAAAAACAGTGTTGTATCTACATTTCCCCTAGTGAACTCATGTTCTAGTAGAAATTTGCTAAGTCTTTCATACCATGCTCTAGGTGCTTGTTTCAAACCATAAAGTGCTTTGTTCAATTTATACACATGATTAGGGTATTGATAATTTTCAAAACCAGGAGGTTGTTTTACATACACCTCCTCATTAATATACCCATTTAAAAATGTATTTTTTACATCCATTTGAAATAATTTAAAATCCTTAGAGCATGCAAATGCTAGTAACAGTCTAATTGCCTCAAGTCTAGCTACAGGAGCAAAGGTTTCATCAAAATCTATACCTTCTTCTTGATTATACCCCTTTGCTACTAGTCTAGCCTTATTCCTAATTACAATTCCATTTTCATCAAGTTTATTTTTATATATCCATTTGGTACCTATAATTGAATATTCAGAGGGTCGTTCAACTAGGTTCCATACCTTGTTTTTAGTAAATTGGTTTAGTTCTTCTTGCATTGCATTTATCCAATTTACATCTTTTTCAGCTTCTTCTATGTGTTTGGGTTCAAAATGTGAGACAAAAGCTAGATGGTTATTTAAGTTTCTAAGAGATGCTCTAGTCCTAACAGGTTGAGATGGATCATCTAAAATTAATTCCTTAGGATGCCCATGAGCATACCTCCAAGCCTTAGTCAGCCCATGATCCACAATAGCCTCTTGGCTTGATGATGCATTTCCAATTAATTTTTGTTCATCATCTTGTAATGTCATCTCATCAATCTTTTCTTCAAGAATTTCAGCATCATCATCAAGATCAACTCTCTTGCTAGAAGAGATATCACTAGAATCATCAAAAACAACATGTATAGATTCTTCTATAACTAGGGTTCTTTTATTAAAAACTCTATAGGCTTTACTAGTTGTAGAATACCCCAAAAATATACCTTCATCAGATTTAGAGTCAAATTTACCTAGATTGTCTTTTCCATTATTATGAACAAAACACCTACATCCAAAGACATGAAAATAGTTTACTTTTGGTTTTCTGTTTTTCCAAAGTTCATAAGGTGTTTTCTTTATAATGGGTCTCAATAAAACTCTATTTAATATATGACATGAGGTATTAATGGCTTCTCCCCAAAAGTACTTAGGGAGGTTACTTTCACATAGCATGGTTCTAGCCATTTCCTCTAGGGTTCTATTTTTTCTTTCTACAACTCCATTTTATTGTGGTGTCCTAGGTGCAGAAAAATTATGAGTTATTCCCTTTTTACTACAAAACTCATCAAATAAATGATTTTCAAATTCGGTTCCATGGTCACTTCTAATAGCTATGACTGAAGTATCTCTAGCATTTGTTACTTCCTTATGAAATTTCTTAAAAACTGAAAATGCTTGATCTTTATGAGCTAAGAACATAACCCAAGTATATCTAGAAAAGTCATCTACAATAACTAGACCATATTTAATTCCTCCTAGACTTGTGGTTCTAGTTGGTCCGAATAGATCCATGTGTAGTAGTTCTAGAGGTCTAGAGATAGAGACACAATTTATGGATTTAAAGGAGTTCCTTGATTGTTTGCCATATTGACAAGCTTCACATATTTTATTCTTTTCAAACTTTAGTTTTGGCAAACTTATCACGGAATCTCTTTTAACTAGTTTTGATATTGTGTCCATACTTGCATGACCTAACTTACGGTGCCATAACCAACTAGCATCATTATCCTTAGTTTCATTAACAACTAAACATGGGTTATGTTTGGCAAGATCCTCAAGGTCTACTACATACACATTCCCACGTCTTATTCCTTTAAAAACTAAACTATTGTCATTTGAGTTGGTTATGATGCATAAGGATGGTTTGAACAAAACATTAAAACCTCTATCACACAATTGACTAATGCTAAGTAGATTATGCTTAAGACCATCAACATATCGAACATTATCAATAAAGGTTGAAGGGTGATTTGTACTTTACCTATACCAATGATGTGACCTTGGTTATTGTCTCTAAATGTCACAGCACCTCCCTTCTTAGGCTCAAGGGTGAAGAATTGGTCCTTGTCACCCGTCATGTGTCTTGAGCAGCCACTGTCCAAGTACCAACAATTTTTGTCGACCTTGGCTGCAAGATATTCCTACACAAGCAAATCATACAATTTTAGGTACCCAAGTTTTCTTGGGTCCTTCATGGTTAGTAATGTTGGTTCCTTTTGGAACCCAAACCCTTTTAATTTTTCTTTTAGTTTTTCCTTTTCTATAATCACACACATTTGCTTTATGTCCTAATGTTCCACAGCAAAAGCATGTTATTTTCTTAGTTTTGCTTTTCCCTGCTTTAACAAAGAAATTACTAAGGAGTTTTTGCTTATTTTTAGGTTTATACCCTAACCCGGCTCTATTGAACATAGCTCGTTGACTATTAAGTATCATTTCTAATTTTTCTGAGCTATATGTAAATTTTTCTACAAAAGGCTTGTACTTTTCAAGTTCTAGTGCCAATTTTTGTTTTTCTGTTTTTAGTCCATTTAGATCTTTTGTGAGACTCTCTTTTAAGATTTGTTTATTGTTCTTAAGTTCTAATATTTTTTTGGTCAGCCTTTCGTTATCTTTAATTAAGGTATTAGTCTTTTGAATTAAGATTTGGTTGCTTGTCTTAAGTTCTGAATTTTCTTTAATGATAATATCTTTATCCTTAACTAATGTTTCATACTTACGAAGGTGAGTTTGGTTAGTTAGTTTCAATTCTTTGTTTTTAAGGTTTATTGTCTTATACTCGTCCATTAATTCATTAAAAGCATCATATAATTCATCGAAAGTAAAGTCTAAATGTGTTTCGGATGTTACCTCATTGTCGTTAGCCATAAAACATAGGTTGGCCTTTTCTTCTTGTTCCTCATCCGATGATGATGATGATGTATCGGAGTCCGATAGGGTGGAGACGAGGACTTTCTTTTTCTTGTACTTGCTCCCCTTCTTCAGCAAAGGACACTCAGCTCTGAAATGCCCCGGCTTCTTACACTCATAACAACCGATCCCCTCATTTTTTCTTTCCTTACCTTTATCCTTGTGATAGGAATTTGAGGGGCCTCTCCTTTGATGTGAGGACTTCTTCCGGTTGATAAATCTACGGAATTTTCTTACAAGGAGAGCCTCATCATCATCTACCTCATTGTCTTCCTCTTCACTGCTACTGCTGCAAGACAAATCTTTGTTAGTAGAAACAGATTTTAGTACTATTACCTTTTTCTTGTGAGAGGACTCTACTTCATTGTGTTGTCTCATTGTTAGCTCATGTGTCATGAGGGATCCAAGTAGCTCCTCGAGTGGCAGCTTGTTTAAGTCCTTGGCTTCTTGGATTGCCGTCACCTTGGCTTCCCATGACCTTGGTAGACAATGAAGAATCTTCCTGACAAGTTCACTGTTAGTATAATTTTTGCCAAGGCTTTTTAGGCCATTGACAATGTCAGTAAATCTAGTGAACATGCAAGTGATTGTTTCATTAGAATCCATTTTAAATAATTCATACTTATGAACTAATATATTTATTTTGGATTCTTTTACTTGATTTGTGCCCTCGTGGGTCACTTCAAGTCTATCCCAAATCTCTTTTGCAGAAATGCAAGTAAAGACTCTATTGAATTCATTTCTATCTAATGCACAATAAAGCACATTCATTGCTTTGGCATTTAGTTGTGCCTTTCTAATGTCATTGTCATCCCAATCCTTTTCAAGCTTGGGTATGGTGACACCCTCTACATAAATGGATGGGATGTATGGTCCATTTAGAATGGTGGTCCACATCTCATAGTCTTGGGCTTGGATAAATATTTTCATCCTAGCCTTCCAATATGAGTAGTCGGATCCATTAAAGAATGGAGGTCTATGTGTGGACTGGCCCTCAATGTGAGAAGATCCAAATGGGGTTGTCATTTTGATCTTTTACTCTTTGGGTAATAGAATTCCGGCTATGATACCACTTGTTGCCCAGATAGACAACCCAAGAGGGGGGGTGAATTGGGTTTAAAAATAATTATTGCAATTAAATGGTTTGTGAAATACTAATTAATACTTTTTGCAAGTTGATTAATTAGATGCTATGTGCAGTGAATGAAATGAAAGTAAAAGATGACAAGGCAATCACAAACACAATGATTTTATAGTGGTTTGGAGCTAACCCTTGCTCCTACGTCCACTCCCCAAGCCTCACTTGGGAATTCACTATAACCCCTCGGATTACAGCCGGTTGTTTTACAAGCTCACAACCCAACTTGTTGTTTTACGAGATCACAACGAACTCGGTCGGTTTTTCCAGGCTCATCGACTAGAACCATCCGATTGTTTTCCCGGGATCACAATCAAACCCTTACACGTTGGTTTCAACCTAGGCTCACCAACAAACCTTTACACCCTTGATTCAATTCCCTGATTGAATCAAGTAAGGACCAAATGAATAGACAAACAAACAGAAAAATACAGCTTCTAAACAAGCAGATATTCAGCAATATGAATAGGAGAGAAGTTAAGAGCCCTCAAACAAGTTTATGATGATGTAGAGGAGGGCTTCTCGAACTCTGGGTCTCCTTTTGAATGTCTTGAAGACTTGAATGCTGAAGGAGACTTCTTTAATGCTGGGAAGAGTTGGTTGAATGGAGTTAATAGCCCTCTTCCTTCTTTTTCGTTGAAATCCTTTGGCAGATGAAGATTTCGTGTTTTTTTTGAAAGGAATATAACTTCTCTACCTTGCTACAGTTCTCTGTGGCTATTTAAGCCATTCCCCACGGAAACTAGCCGTTAGACACATCTTCTAGCCGTTCTGCACATTCTGCACATCCTGACAATGTTTCCGTTGGGATCGGAGTCGACTCGCGCGATCTGGAGTCGACTCGGCTGCTGCAGGAGTCGACTCATGCTTTTCTGGAGTCAGCTCGGCAACTGTTCCGAATTTGAATTAAAGTGCTCTTCTCGACTGGGAGTCGACTCGACTTAACCCGGAGTCGACTCCCCAAAGTCTGGAGCTGACCTGGCACTTTTGGAGTCGACTCATTCCAAGAAATCCATAGATGTATTCTTCAACTTTGCTCACTCGAGTCGACTCGGAAATTCTGGGAGTCGACTCGGCGCTCAGAGTCCGAACTCCCGATCTTCTGTGCCGTCTTGGAGTCGACTCGGACTGTTTCGGAGTCGACTCGGCTCTTAGTATCCGAAAAACAGTCTTCTGTCTTTTTGGGGTAGCGCTGCCTTGGAGTCGACTCAAACTGTCTTGGAGTCGACTCGCCTCTCAGAGACGAGAATACTGTCTTCTGTCTTTTTGAGGTCGCGCTGTCTCGGAGTCGACTCGGGCTTTGCGGGAGTCGACTCGGCTCTCAGTGTCCGAAAGTTGCTCTCTAACTTTTGCCTTGTATTACACTGGGAGTCGACTCTCGCTTCCTTTGGAGTCGACCTGCCAACCATCGGAGTCGACTCGCGTTCCTCAGGAGTCGACTCGGCTCTCAGAGTCCAAAATAACTTCTCTGTCATTCTGTCTGTAACTCTCTGGAGTCGACTCATACTACTCTGGAGTCGACTCGGCAAGCATCGGAGTCGACTCGCGCTCTTCAGGAGTCGACTCGTTGACAGGTTTTGAGTTGGATCTTTCTGTCTGTCTGTCTGTTCTCAGTCGGAGTCGACTCGTAATGTACAGGAGTCGACTCGAGCCTGTGCCAGTGCTTCTGATACGCTTGGGGTCGACTCGTAATATCCCGGAGTCGACTCGAGTCTCAGACGTTCACATTGTGTTCTTTACTTATCCAAATTGTATCGAACCAAATCTAGAGACACTTAACCATAAATTTACAAGAATTTCAATGAAACACTAGATTGAATTCATTAGTAAACATAAGACATACTCAAATGCTTTGAGCTCATCAAAATCAAATAGGGTTATAATCAATCACTCCACAGTGATGAACTTGCGCAACCATACGGCTTCCTTGGCTGCATCAGATGCTGCGATGTATTCTGCTTCACATGTAGAATCTGCCACTGTATGCTGCTTGGAACTCTTCCAGCAGATGGCCCCACCCTTAAGAGTGAAGATATATCCCGACACGCTCTTGCTATCATCTTGATCTGACTGAAAACTTAAATCGGTATATCCCTCAAGTTTTAAGTCAGAATCACCGTAGACAAGCCACTGATCTTTAGTATTTCTCAAATACTTAAGGATGGTTTTTACAATCTTCCAGTGGTTGCTACCTGGATCAGACTGGTATGTACTCACTACTCCTAGTGAGTATGCCACGTCTGGTCTAGTACATGTCATGGCATACATTATAGATCCCACTGCCGAAGCATATGGAATTCTATCCATACTCTCTCTTTCTTGAGAGGTTGTCGGACAATCCCTTTTAGAGAGGTTAATTCCATGGCCCATTGGAAGATAGCCTTTCTTGGAATTAATCATACTGAACCTTTTCAGTATAGTATCAATGTATGTGGATTGGGATAATCCAAGCAATCTTCTAGATCTATCTCTATAGATCTTCATCCCTAGGATGTAAGATGCTTCTCCCAAATCCTTCATGGCAAATTGAGATGATAGCCAAATCTTTATTCCTTGTAATGCAGGAATGTCATTCCCGATTAAAAGAATGTCATCCACATACAAAATAAGGAATATAATAACTGAACCATTTGCCTATTTATAAATGCAAGGTTCCTCTTCATTCTTAATGAAGCCATATGTTTTGATTACCTTATCAAAACGTATATTCCAACTCCGTGAAGCTTGCTTTAATCCATAAATGAATTTTTGAAGCTTGCACACTTTAGACTCATCTGCAAATGTAAAACCTTCAGATTGTATCATATACACTTCTTCTTCTAAATCTCCATTTAGAAATGCGGTCTTTACATCCATTTGCCAGATTTCATAGTCTAAATGTGCTGCTATCGCAAGCACAATCCGAATGGACTTGAGCATTGTCACAGGAGAAAACATCTCGTCATAGTTAATACCATAACGTTGACGATAACCCTTGGCAACCAGACGGCCTTTATAGGTCTCTACCTTTCCGTCTGCGCCTCGTTTCCTTTTGAATATCCACTTACACCCTATGGGTTTAATTCCTTCGGGTGGGTCAACTAATGTCCAAACATCATTGACCTTCATGGATTCCATTTCGGATTGCATGGCTCCAAGCCATTTATCAGAGTCATACCTCTGCATTGCATCCATATATGTGATCGGATCATCATCGTTTTCATCAAGTTCGATAGGATCCCCATCCCGGACCAAGAAACCGTAGTATCTGTCCGGCTGACGTGGTACTCTTCCCGATCGCCTTAATGGTGCATCTAATATGGGTTCTGGATCTGATCTAATCAAATCCGACTCAACTGGTTCAGTAGATGGTGTCGGATCTTCTACATGTTGAACTTCTCTAAGCTCAACATTAGAGCTATTTGTTCCTTCACCTAGGAATTCCTTTTCTAAGAAATTGCTCTATTGCTTACGAACAATTTTTGTTCTTCAGCAAAGTAGAAGTAATATCCTTTAGTTTCTTTAGGGTAACCAACAAAGAAATATTTGTCAGACTTGGGTTCAAGTTTGTCTGTCTTCAAACGTTTGACGTACGCCGGACACCCCCAAATCCCAAGGTGAGAGAGCATCGGCTTACGTCCAGTCTACATCTCATGTGGTGTTTTATTTACAGACTTACTTGGAACCTTATTTAGAATATAGCAGGCTGACTCAAGAGCATATCCCCAAAAGGATATGGGCAGATTAGCAAACCCCATCATGGATCGAACCATGTCTAACAGAGTTCGATTTCTCCTTTCTGACACACCATTATATTGTGGTGTACCAGGAGGAGTCCATTGAGAGAGAATCCCATTTTCTCCTAGATATGTCAAAAATTCACTGGAGAGGTATTCACCTCCTCGATCTAATCGAAGAGTTTTAATACTCTTTCCAGTTTGTTTTTCTACTTCATTACGATATAATTTGAACATTTCAAATGATTCAGATTTATGTCTCATTAAATAGACATAACCATACCTTGAAAGGTCGTCTGTAAACGTAATGAAATATGAATACCCACCTCTAGCATCTGTGCTCATTGGCCCACATACATCAGAATGTACAAGGGTCAATAAATCACTGGCTTGTTCACCTTTTTCGGTAAAAGGTGATTTGGTCATTTTACCAAGAAGACATGATTCACAGGTCGTCAATGATTCACAATCATTAACATCAAGGATTCCTTCTTTACTTAACCTGTTCATCCTGTTCTTGTTAATATGACCTAGCCTATGATGCCAAAGGTAGACATCCGTGACATTATCTATTCTAGGGTGCTTATTGGATTTATACATTACATGAACAGGCTGTGACAAAATGTAAATGCCATTACTCAGAATTTCTTTCATTACAACAACACCATTCCAAATGACATTGCAATAATCCTTTTTTATTGATATTTCATAACCATTTTTGGCCAAAAGGCCTACAGAAATGATATTCAATAGAAAACTTGGACAATAGTGACAATCACTAAGGACATTTACATGAGAGCTGAATTTAAGTTTAAGAATTCCTAAAGCTAGAACTGGAACTGGTCTTCCATCTCCAACATTCAGGAACCTTTCTCCTTCTTCAAGTCTCTTACTGACTTGTAGCCCATGCAACAAATTGCAAATATTAAAAGGACTACCGGTATCCCATACCCAGGTCGAATTATCACAAATAGAAAAATTGCAAGGTGTTATCATATAAGTACCTTGATTGGCAACTGATTGCCCACTTTTCTTAGGCCGGTTCGGATCTAGAGATGCAATGTAAAGAGGACAGTTCCTCTTCCAATGTCCTTGCTTCTTGCAGAAGAAGCACTCCGCCTTGCTCTGATCAGCCTTTTTATTCTTTTTCTGACTAGGCTGAGCATGGTGCACTTGTTTCTTTTGGATTTTATTTTTCTTTTTCCCTTTCTTAAAGGGGCGACCCTTGGATGAACCTCCCACAAAGTTCACCGTCTTCTTAAGAAGTTAGTGATCATTCTCAAACGTCTGTAGTAACCCCAACAATTGGTGATAATTCACTACAGGTTTCGTCATACGAAAATGAGTGAGAAAAGGACGGTATGATCCAGGCAATGAGTTTAGTATGGCATCCTTCCCCAATTGATCATGAAGGGGAAAACCAAGAGAGCTTAGACGCTCGATCAACTCAATCATGTACAGTACATGATCAGTTACCGAGGTCCCATCTTTCATTCGGGCGCTGAAGATGGCACAACTAGTTTTGTGCCTCTCAACGTCGTCAGGAACACCGAATGATTCATTCAACACTTGAATAATATCTTCCGGCTGCGTATTCTCAAAACGCCTACTAAACTCATCACTCATTGCTGCCAACATGATGCATCGAACAGTAATCCGGTCACTAAGCCACTTCTGATAAGTGTCTCTGGCCGATCTTGATGCATTAGCAGCGGGCTGCTCAGGTGCTGGATCCGTTATCACATAAAGGATCCTTTCATGCTCTAGCACTATTTTCAGTTTCCTATGCCAATTATTAAAATTTGGACCAGTCAACTTGTCATTGTCCAACAATGAGTGAAGTGACAAATTAGTGGCCATTTCTGCATAAAAAAATTTGGCTATTAGTATATGAATTGACTAAACACATTAGACTTGGACTTTAGTCTAAAGGTACTTCCACTATTTTATACAAATTGGTAGCCTCTACCTTCAATTCGAAAAATTACTCTTAATTCTTTAGTGAGCACTAGAACCCAATAGATCGCATATAGGCCCGAGTGTGGCTCGGCTAACCCATATGCACCTATTGGTAGGTTCTTAACCAATTGCTTCACCAAGCAACTTCTAGTGATAATTTTGCCCTAGGTTCTTCGGCAGGCGTGTGGCGCCTCCACCGAATACCCTAGTCAGGTCCAACCATTAAATGATAGGGTTAAGTCTAATCAACTAATAGACGACCAAGCCCGAGTGTGGCTCGGCTCACCTGACCGCCTATTGAAGGTACACTTAACTCATCATATATTGAATGACAATTCCAATGCTTGATAAGTACCAGGCGTGTGGCGCCTCCAATAATTATCAAAACATTGGACCCATTATCATCCAACTTAATGGGAGGCTATGACCTAGTTATCCCCATAACCATTTCATTTTAAGGACCTAATAATTTTAGAGGATTTCATAATTAGGATAGATGAGAAGATCCGGTTAGTCTAATTTCTCCCACTGACTTCACCAAATCAGATTAGACTCAAACCGGTTAAGGAGACACCTAAATCAGTCATACTGATTTTTCTTAAGGCATGGGCTAACTCAAATCATTAAGTGATCCAATCAAAATGTGATTGACCATGTCGGCCAGGTAAGTGAGATCGGTGGAAGGGATATGCCATTAACTCGACAAAGATGAATCAATGCGAGTAGCTCCCAATTAAAAACCACCGGTCAAAACTGCCAAACTTACCTTAGACACCGACTGGTTAATCAATTTCGATTTGATTACTCAAATGACTCGGGCTACACCTCTGAGCCTAAATCAAGTTCCATCTTGGTCTAATCAAAGACATGGAATTGATCAATCTACAACTATTGTATTTAACCTAGAGTTTCCTTGACCTAATCTAGTTACTACTTAATTAGATTTGATCAATTAACTCTAATTAGACCATGTTTGATTCTAACCTTAGGTCTAACCCAATCCTAAGAACTTGATTCAAGCTAACCCATATGCCCAAAGAATTATGCAATGTCAATTAATTGAGTCACAATTCTATTTCATAACACTTAATTCTCAATTAAGTTTAGACTTATGAAAGTTTTGATCATTGCATATTTCTTTTTAATTATATATTAATTACAATCTTTCAGTTCTTAAAACATATTTTCAGATCTGAGTTTTTGTAATTAATCACATGTAATCAGATTTAATTCATGTTTAAGTCATTATGTTTTATGTTCATGCATCACATATACACAACAACATGAATCAATTCAAACAACATACATCTTATGTATTTATTTTTTTACTTTTATTTTCAGATCTGATTTGTTCATTAAAATCAGAGATCATATAAATCATAAACTTTATTTAGATCTAATCTAAATAATATTATAATTTCAGATTTATTCATGTTACTAATCCTAACACAAACATGCATCATATGCATCCAAAATTTCAGATCTACTTAATCATGCATAATCAGCAATTAAATCAATCATAAAAAATACTTTAGATCTAATCTAAATATGTTAATGATTTCAGATTTAATTACAAGAATTAAAACATAAAAGTTTAAACATGAACCTGGCTCTGATACCACTGAAAGTGAATCCTAGGTTCTTCGGTGTTTAGCATGCTGAATTTTTTTTTTTTTTGAAAACCATGGCTGAACCTGATCGGGTTGCCTACGTACCCGTTCACAAGGAGAATCAAGCCACACGTAGTTCTTTTAAAATTTCAAAAATACAGCGGAAAAATGAATCAAACAATTTAATTCATGCATGCTTACAAGATCAAATCTAGAAATCGGCACATTAAGAACACATAGGATTATGCCGGAATCGTTTAAATAATTATGCTAAAACTTTTATGCATGATTAACTATCAGATCTGAAAATTAAGAACTCTATTCCAATTAATCTCCGAATATCCATCAAATGGATTCTGGAGATATCTCCGTGAAGAGCCCCAAAAGAGGGTAAAACCTCGGAAAATCGGACTTAGACCTTGACACCATAATAAATGATTAATACTAGATTAATACCTTTTATGATGAATGAAAGTTGTGAATCTGATTCTTGACTTCGCAGCCACGCACACGAATGGCCTCTACGAGAAGTACACGCGAAGTCCTGAAGGATCTTCTTCCGCAACAGTGCTAGCAGTTGCAGAACACTTGAAAGCTGAAATCTGCCCGTCGGGATTCAATCAACTCTTGATCAATCGTCTTGAAGCAGATGGAGATGAGGTTTGTAAGAAAAGTAGAGGACTCAGATCTGATCTTGAATCTTCTAGATATTCACCCTGAAAACCCTATCTAAAATGGAGAAGAAGAGGAAGAGGAGGCGGGTGAGGAAGAAGGCTGCAATGGATGTATTTTTGGTGCCCATGTTTGACCCCTTTTAATGGCCTCCGAATTTTCATTCAAAATTCGAAATTTATTTTCAGAAAACCTCTTTTAGTTGGCACATGCAAAGGAATAGGAACAACCCAAATCAGATCTCAACCAAATCTGATTTAAATTCAAATTTTAAACACATGTGCAAGAGGGAAGGAATTTGAAATCCATGCGGCAAGGTAAAACACTTCATAATTTCGAAATTACCTCTTGAAATTCGAATTTAATCCATTCAAAAACTCATACGCCACCTTGGCTGATGGTTTGAGTGATTAAAATCATTTAACACATTGCTTAATGTTTGAATTTAAATTCAAATAACAAATAATGTCGCCATGTGTCAAGCAATGGGTCCATGTGCCATGCAATAATTTTGGTTTATTTAAAATTCATGAAATCCAATTCCATGTCACCAATAATTGCCACATCATCTGAGCCTAATCCCCTTGGGTTGCACCTAATCAAATTTGGTCAAACCCGAATTAAAACAAAGCAATTTGGTTGAACCCAATCTAATCAGGTCAGACCCTGATTGAGCTCAAATTGAATCCAATTCAATTTTGGCTCATGCAAACTCAATTGAATTAATTACTTTGTGTTGGACCTAATCCAATTAGGTCAATCCCCAATTAAGAACAAATTAATTTAAAATTAATTTGATCAGCTTAAGTCCTTTTTGGTTCTAACCTAATCCAATCAGGTCAAAATCCTGATTGAGCCCAAACTTGAATCCAATTCAATTTGGCTCATCCTTAGCACAATTACTCAATCAAATTGAGTTTATTAGTAATTTAATTACTAATTAATCCTTCAATAATTACTTTAATTATTTTATAAGATAATTTGCCAATCAAATTGACCAAATTATCTCTGAATGATTCTTAATCATTCATCAGCTTTCTTGATCAATCAGGAATCTTCTATGCGTGTGACCTCATAGGTTCGAACCTAAGCCGGTAGTATAGGAACAATTTCCTACACTAATTGATGTGACCATCTAGCAATGGTACCCAACGTCCGGATAGGCCGAATATATGTGAAGCAAATATTCTGGAACCCTGAACTATGGTTACTGTATAATTCAATCCCTTTGACTCCTAATGCCAGGATGACTTAGAGCTCACTGTCAACCCTATAATTAGTACATCCATTATGTGATTAACTTTAGATATCCCGTGACTCCTCACTGGAATTACCCTGACCAAGGTTTTGTTAAATTAATCACAAGACATTATCTCTTGTTTTCAGGAGGGGTCAATTCCATCTTGACTCACAACTGACTACGCAAGTACTTGACTGCACCCAGTGACCTTCCGTCACTGAATTAGAAATTCAGATAGTCCGGTACCAAAGTACAGTGAGTTGCTTGCTAGTCACAGGTTGCGGTCTCAGGTCAGAGGGCCAAACTTATACCCATATCCACTCGGAACATCTCTCGACAGTAGAGCATTCCGGAATTGGTCATGTTCAGTGAAATGTACTCCTACACTTCACCTGTATGGCATACCAGTGTCTCCACACTCCTTGGTTAAGAGGACAACCAACGTATATGTCACACAACGACCTAATCTCGATAATGTTGTCGTCCTAGTAACAACATATTATTTGGTCACGAACAAGTTTAAGGACTCAAAGATAAATCCTCCTTTATCATAACATAAGTCCTAAGGACTTCATCATATAAGAGTTCATTTGAAGATGAAATGATGAATAATGCCAAATAATACTTTATTAATTTGTCAATTTATTTACAAAATTCAATCATCAATATGCTGACGATTGACATTGAGGATACAATTCCCAACAACTTCATATATAGTCCCTTTTCTTTGAGAACTCGGGGGTGCTTGACGAGCAGAGGAGGCATGGTGGAGGGAATTTTCATTAAGGTTTTCAAATAATTGCCATGCTTCATGTTCACTTTTAAGTATGAAAGTACCCCCACAAGAAGCATCAACCATCTGATGGTTTCGTTCGGATAACCTGTCATAAAAGCATTGTACTAATTGCCACTTGGGTATTTGATGATGTGGGCATTTTCGGAGTAAGTCTCTAAATTTTTCCCAGGTTTCATGAAATTCTTCCCTGTCAGATTGGAGAAGCTTGTGATCGCACGCCTAAATTGGTTTGTTCTTCCTATGGAAAAATATTTTTTTAGAAATTCATGTTGCATTTAAGCCCAAGAGAGAATGGAATTGGCTTCTAATGAATGGAGCCATTGTTTAGCTCTATCCTTAAGGAAAAATGGAAATAGCCTAAGTTTCAGAGCATCATCAGTGAAGTTCTGAATTTTGACAGTGGTGCAGATCTCAAGAAACTCATCTAAATGTTTGTATGGGTCTTCATTGTTGTGTCCATAAAAAGAAGGAAGCATTTGGATGACACTAGACTTAATCTCAAATTGTGCAGCAGCAGTGGTATCAGGTAGTCGAATACAAGATGGAGAGGTATAAATGGAAGGAGTAAAGTACTCCTTTAACAGCTTGGGTTGTTCTTCAGCCATCTCGACAGGTGGGGCAGATCCTATGGTTCTATAGGTGCGGATTTCGGCTCGAAGGGTCCTAATAGAACGCTGTATTTCAGGGTCAAAAGGTATTAATTTCGGAGATCTGGAACGACACCCTAGCATACACTAATACCTTTCTGATCAGTCAAATACAGTCAAGCATGCACTAAAAGAAAACACATCAAGTCCTTGTATTTTTCCTAAAATCACTAGAGAGCTCCTAACTGGTTTGAAGAGGGCACATAAGCCTCCAATCCGGTCTAATGAACTGAGTTAACCAGGTAAGCTCCCAGGTAAGTGGGGGGGTCACGATGCGTTGCAAAGGTCCCACTTAAAAACCACTTGCCTCGAACAGATGAACTGTCTCCCTTGGGACAAAGCTTGCCTAGACATCAACTGAGCCACAGAGCGAAATTGGTGCAACTTTCGGTGATCTTCGTCCTATTGAGCTCGAATGTCCCTAGGGGCCAACGTCTAATTGATTTTAATTAAAGTGATAGCTATGTGCGAATTGGTTCACCTAATTTGGGCAAGAATCTGGTGATGAAATCCAGTTCTTATCTTGTTGGGGTGATTGTCCTTACTATGTGCGGATTAATTGGTGTATGTGTATCAAGCATGCATTCATACTTTTACTGAAATTAAAATCAAACAATCACCACAAAATTTCAGGCTAGTTGGGAATCAATTTAAATAGGAAAGGTTCAGATGTTACCAAGAGGAATTTTCCCAGCAATTTTTAAAGCAAACCTTTACCGTATTCCTTTTCCAATAGTTCCTTTTTTGATCGCCCCAGATTTTCTCTTCGATTCCTGATCAAATAATACCAAAATAAAAATCAAGAATTAGTAAGAAAGAAGAAAGGGGATAATTAAAGCAACAAAAATAGAAAATATTTTTATTTTATTTTAGATATATATATATATATATATATTATTTTATTATTTTTTTTGAAAATTTTTTTTATGAAGAGAAAAAATAACTATGCTAACAATCCCCGGCAACGTCACCAAAAATTGATAGTCAACTTTAAAGACCACGCAATAGCACATATCTGGTAGGATAGTGATTACGGGTATCGATCCACAGGGATTGGGGTATAGTTATTTTTTTTTAAAAATATTTGAAAAAGAAAATTTGTGATGAAAATTAAACTAAGAAATTTGATAAAAAAATGCAATTAAAATGATATCAGTTTGAGGGAACCTAGGGCAAGGAATTCACCACTAACATCAGAACAAGGATTAATTATATTTTTAATTTATTCTTGGATAAACATGCAAATTGGCTACAAGCCTAATAAGCATTTAAATAGAAATTCACAAAAGTAATTTAGGTATAATCCATCTTTAGTTAGCATGAAATGTCTACCCTAATCTAAGGTGGCAGCACATCGCATCTTCCTTAAGCATGGACTATCTTATATTTACTTAGTGATCATGAAGAACAATTGTATAAACGTCATATTTAAAATCACAGAAATTAAATATGAGATGAAATAAAATATTCATTAGAAGCAAAATAAGGTTTATATAACTCCAAGAATAGAAATCAAAATATAAAACCTTTGGCCCTTTATTAGGGCTGCATCCGGCCCTAGTGAGAAGATCAGCCCTGCATGGAGTTGGAGACGGCAGTAGCAGCACAGCAGCGGGTTCCCATCTCTCCCTCTTGCGATTCCCTTGAGAACGGCTCCTTCTTAGCTCTTATGGGAAGTCATTCCCAAAATAACCAAAAATCTTCTCTCTCTCTCTCTTTCTTTATTTTTTTCTTTTTGTGGGAACTTAGCTTCTCCCGGTGGGAAACTTGGCCCTTCCAGAGATAGCCATGGGATTAGTCTCCTTCCCCTCTTATAGCCTTCCCGAATGAAGAGATAAGGGTAGATGAACGGCTGACGTGTGCGTAGATGATTTGGACGACGCGGGATAAAGATTGGAGCCGATCCGGAAGTTGGTATGCTGTTGGGATTTGGTTCTGAAGCAGAGGAAGGTGAGCTGCAGCCATTTCGCCGTGGAGAAGACATGGGCGTTAGAACTCTGTTCCGAGCGGCATGTGCGGAAGATTTGAGCTGATCTTGAAGTAGGGGAGCAGCGTGAACGTTTGAAGATTCCATGGGATCAAGCGGGAAGAGGATGGGATTGTGGATCATGCGGAGGATCTTGGTTCTGTTTCGAAACAGAGTTCTGTTTGTTGGACGCGGAAGGAACGGGATGATGTGGAAGCCGATCTTGGACGGGAGGAATTTGAATGAAGATGGATCACGACGGGAAGAAGGCTTGGTTCGGATTCGAGAGAGAGCTGGGATGCTCATCCGGCTGGAATGAAGATTCGTGAGAGGGATATTGGGAAGGACACGGAGAAAACTCATGAAGTTGAGAGGATCTCGGCTGGGAGGTTTTGGGATGTTGGATTTGGCTGAGACGAAGACGTGTGAAACAGGGGATGCATTTGTTGGCTTGATCAGCTTGATTCGTGATGAAGGGATGATGGGAAATTCGGTGAAGAGGATGAGAACGGGACTTGATGTCTATCCGGATGCTGGGAAGCTTGAACTCTGGGAAGGATAGGAACGTTGCTCTCATTCGGAAGCAGAGAACAACCCGGGATAGGGGAGGATGAGAGATGAGATTGGATGTACTCGGACGTAGACTGAGCGGAGGATTTGTTGATGGATGCTAAACGGTAATGCAGGGCTGATCTTTGAATGAAGCCTAGAATGAGCTGGGAGCTGGGAGTTTAGATTGCACGAGATGAAATCTAAGATGATGCGGACGGGAGGAGGATTCAGGGGATTTAGGTTTCATCCCGCCTGGCTATAGGATAAGCTTGATCCGGTTGTTGGAACAAGGACGTTGGGAAGAACATGGAGGTTGAAACAGGGGATTTTATTTGTAAATGTGATCCGGCGAAGAGGATGAAATGGACGTTGGAGACTCGGGATTTGGTGGGAGGTGAAGGTTGAGATGCTCACAGGATGAGGATGAAGACTGATAGCTGGGTGGAAATTGAAACAGGGGAAGAGGATGAGAGGATAAGCTTGATGGTTTGGTTTAGTTACGGAATACGGAAGCTGGGGAGATGGTTGGAGCGTGGGATTTTAGTTGAGGAGTGAATGTAGCTTTAGGATTTGTGCAAATATGTTGGTATGCTTTGAGATCTATGAGACAAATGATCGAAGGGATTATATTATTTTTAATGTTAAACAGGAGAATTGGAATGAGTGGGAAGAAATTTAGGTGAATGTGTGAAGAGTTAGGAATTAATGGGAAGCACTGGATTTTGGAGAAAAGTTCTTGGAGTCGACTCCGGAGAATGTGAAATTGTAAAATGATGTAGTATCCGTTTAGACTTTACCTAATTGAGCTCGACTCGACCTGCATGCATTAAGCTTAATCAATATATAAGCAAATCAAACTCGAATTACCTTGGATAATTTATTAAAATGCAATGGTGAAGGTAATACATTTTTTAGTTGAATTTACAAAATATGTGAATTAAAATAATGATAAGTGCTATGAATAAGATATTAATTTATGCATTATTTAGCACTTATCGGTCTCTATCGTATAACCAAGGTCTTCCTAGATGACTTGACCTACATCCATCGGAAGGCAGTCGCACCAAATCTCGTCTTTATAAGATAGAAATTGAATCGGGACAAGGCATCTTTCCGATCCCGAGATGGACGTCTTATCTACCCAGGCCACTTTATATGGGTTAGGATGAGGGGTAGATTTCAGGCCAAGGCGAAAAATAACTCCAGATGCAATGGCGTTGATGCAACTCCCGCTATCAAATAGGATTTTGCATGTTTTACCATTGATCTTAATAAACGTGTAAAATAGGGAGGTTCTACATTAATCTTGTTCGGTCTTTGTTTGGGCTAGAGTACACCTAACCACATGAAGCCTAGGATTTTGGTCATTCCGATCAGTAGGCTCACATTGGGATGCAGGCTGGACAAACACTAACTCGGTCTGTTCATCTCCAAAGTCTTCTACAAAATTCTCGATGTTTGGTTCATAGACTTCTTCGACACATTCAGTCTCCTGGGTTCCTATTTCCAGTTCAGTTATTAGATAGGTCTTGGCATTACATTGGGACGCAATATGGCCAAACTTTTGGCACCTGAAACACTGGGTTTGGCTTCTTGAGGGCGGATTGGAACCTAGTATGCCTTTTTCTTTATCAGTTGACGGGCTTTGAACAGGCATCGGGGATGGCCTAGTCGGAGCTTAGCTAGAGCCTGGCTGGTTAGGATGGTTGAAAAATGGTCTAGATTGCGGGAGATAGCTTTGATTAGGTCGGGCTCCTGGAGGTATGGACCAAGAGTTGGTACGCCTCACTACTGGGATTCGTAAGATACTATCCACATCTTGAGCCAACTAGTATGCTTGGCCAAGGGTGGTAATCTCTCGGAGGATTAATTCTTTCTGGATCTCTTCGCGGAGTCCTGCCCGAAACCTAGAAAGGGTAACAGTTTTCTCTTCGATTACACCGCACCTCATGTGAAACTCTTCAAATCGTGCAATGTAATCGGCAACGGTTGAAGTCCCTTAAGTTAGTTTCTGCCACCTATCCATAAGGCGTTGTCGGTAAGAGAATGGCAGATACTTCTCATTCAGTTTTTCTTTCATATCCCCCCAGATGGTGATACGTGTAGGCCTCTAGGTCTCACGCCTATGTTCAACGTTATGTCAGTACTAGTGAGCTTGCCCAATAAGCTTCATTAGCAAATCGTACTTTTCGATCATCAGTCATTTCGTACCACTCAAAATAGTTATCCATGGCTGCTCTCCAATCAAGATACACGCTCGGCTCTAATTGACCAGCAAATGTGGGGGCATCTACTCGTACAGTACGAAGTAGTCGCTCGTCAAGATAGCGCTGGTGATCAGGAGAAAGTTGGTTCCTAGGGGGATGGGAAAAAAGCTACCGGTGGTGTGGTCAAACCAAGCTCGGGATAAGCTGCGATTGGGATTGATGGTTCAGGAGTCCTAGGGTGTTGCACTAGAGCATGGATCTCTCGTTTGAATTCGTCTTGATCAGCTCGTAATGCAGCTAATTGTTCCAAAATATCTTGTAGAACTCTGGGGTCCATGGTGGGTAAAGGGGTCTGAGAGTCAGTGAGGAGGTACTCTCTACCACTACGGGTTGGCATGCAGGGACTACTCTAGTTGGTGATATGATATGCAATGCTACTAATGAACCCTAACTTACCAAATGCAATGCAGGATAACCTATTAATGCAATCTACTATGAATTCGGAAATCAGCAAATTTTTACAAAAATAACTTAAAATTAAATATTACTAATTTGCACTTTGGTTATTTCAGAATTAAGGTAGAAAAATTAGTCACTATAAGAAATTAGGTTGTAAACACGTAATACGGTCGTTCAAAGTCCTAAAGTAATCTGATCTATGGATGTTGGAAACTGTCTTGTCGCTAAGGTGTGCTAATTTAATATTTAGAGTTAAATGGTGGGTAGGATGGGTGTGGTGGTAAATTGTTGCCCAGATAGACAACTCAAGAGGGGGGGTGAATTGGGTTTTAAAATAATTTTAACTATTAAAGCGTTTGTGGGTGACTAATTAATGCTTTTTACAAGATGATTAATTAGTTGCTGTGATGTGTATGAAATGAGAGTAATGGTAAGAGACAAGCAATCACAAACACAAAGCTTTTATAGTGGTTCGGAGCTAACCCTTGCTCCTACGTCCACTCCCCAAGTCTCTTTTGGAAATTCACTATAACCCCTTGGATTACAGCCGGTTGTTTTCCAAGCTCACAACCAAACTTGTTGTTTTACGAGCTCACAACGAACTCGGTCGGTTTTTCCAGGCTCACCGACTAGAACCAACCCCGATTGTTTTCCCGGGATCACAATCGAACCCTTACACGTTGGTTTTACACTCGGCTCACCAACCAACCTCAATACTCTTGATTCAATGCCCCGATTGAACCAAGCAAAGACAAAGGTGTAGATAAAAGAGACAAACAGAAAAATACAGCTTCTCAAAAGCAGATAAATGGCAATATGAACAATAACGAAGTTAAGAGCCCTCAAACGCTTTTAAGTTGGAGAAGAGGAAGGGCTTCTTGAACTTCGAGTCTCCTCTTGAATGTGTAGTCGACTTGAATGCAGGAGAAGGCTCTTTCAATGTTGGGAAGAAGTAGGTGGATGCAGTTAATGCTGCTCTTCCCTCTTTTTCGTTGAAGAACAAGTTGCAGAGATTGAAAGCTTGATTACTTGGAGTGGAATGGTTGTTCACTTCCTTGCTACAGTCCTCTGTGGCTATTTAAACCAACCCCCACGGAAACTAGCCGTTAGAGAGCTTTTTCTGCCCGTTCTGCACACTCTGTACAGTCTGACAATGTGTCCGTTGGTGGGTTGGAGTCGACTCGCGCGATCAGGAGTCGACTCGTCTGTAGCGGGAGTCGACTAATACTTTTCCGGAGTCGACTCTGCAACTGTTTCAGATTTGAATTAAAGTTGCCTTCGCGACTGGGAGTCGACTCGTCTTGACCCATAGTCGACTCGCCAACTTCTGGAGCTGACTTGGCTTTCTCGGAGTCGGCTCATCCCATGAAGTCCGTGGACGTATTTTTGAATTTGGTCCACTCGAGTCGACTCGACTGTCCTGGGAGTCGACTCGGCGCTCAGAGCCCGAACTCCCTATCTTCTGTCTTTTGGCTCGTCCAGTCTTGGAGTCGACTCGAGCTTCCTCAGAGTCGACTCGGCTCTCAGTTTCCGAAACTTGGTCTTCTGCCCTTTTGATGTGAAGCTGCCTTGGAGTCGACTCTAGCTGTCTGGGAGTCGACTCGAATCTCAGAGGCAGTAACTTGGTCTTCTGTCTTCTTTGTGGTCGCGGAGTCTCGGAGTCGACTCGCGTAATGCGGGAGTCGACTCGAATCTCAGAGTCCAGAATCTGCCCTCTGACTTTTTCTTTGTGTACTGCTGACAGTCGACTCTTGCTGTCTTTGGAGTCGACCTGCCAACCATCGGAGTCGACTCGCGTTCCACTGGAGTCGACTCGAATCTCAGACCCGAAAACTGCTCTCTGACTTTTTCTTTGTATTCCTCTTGGAGTCGACTCTTACTACCCTGGAGTCGATGTTGGGAACCCGCCCATGCCGCTGATATTTCAAAAATTTTTCAGATGGCAGCGGAATCGGCATGCACGGGTTCGACGTTCATCGCATGAACGTTGTTTCGAGACCTTTCGTAATTAGGTAAGAATTAAAACTTTTAAAACTATTAGGAAGATCAAATCTCCACCTTGCGCGGGTAGATGATCACCGCAAATCTGAATTCATGGTTTTGGAAGAGGGTTCGCTTGAAGCCGTTCAAACGTCCGGCCTCTACGGGTATCCACACGAAGCAGGATCCGATCCAAGCTCTCTATCTCACCGGGGTGCTAGCTCCCTTGCAAAGATAGCTTTGATGGCTGATGTCCTTCCTCTCAATCAACTCTTGATTGTGCTTAGAAGGAGGAAGAAGAAGGATGAAGAATAGGAAGAAGATGATCCCCTATGCAGCCTTCTCTTGTTCCTTGCGTTGGATGAAGGAAGGGAAGGGAAGGAGGCCGCCAACACTTGGAGATCTTTTCCCTTGCTTGCGGCTGCAACTAAAGAGGAGGAGAGGGGGCTTCCACGGCTTGAAGAGGAGGAGAAGACCCATCTAGGGCGCCGGCTCTAGTGCCTCTCTTATAGCCATCAAGGGCTCCTCCAAAGTAGGAGCCCTAGATGATTTTCCAAAGAGGGGGCGTCGGCCCCCTCTCTTTCAATCCGCACCATCCAAGATGAGAGGGGCTTATGCCCCTCTTACTTGGTTAACCTAATCCTCTTCCAAAGAGGATTAGGTCCCTCTTTCATGGTTTAATCCTAATCTAATTAGGATTAACCAAGTTGGGTTCAATCTATGCTAGTCCTAATCCAATTAGGACTTGAATGAACCATGACTCAATTGAACTCTTCAATCCTAATCCAATTAGGAGTCATGTTGATTCATTAGATTATTAATTAATTTAGACTTAAGGAATCCTAATTCAATTAGGACTTGTTTAATTTTAGTCCTAATCCAATTAGGACTCCATTTGAATCCGAAGTCCTAATCCAATTAGGATTTCTAGGAATCCTACTCCAAGTAGGAATCCAATTCAAAATTCCTAATCTCATTAGGATTGTAGGAATCCTATTCCAAATAGGAATCCCAGTCCTACTCCAACTAGGATTCCTAGTCCTAATCCAATTACGACTCTAGGAATCCTACCGAAGTAGGATTTGTGTTTAAGTCCAATTAATTAATTTCCTTTGTTCCTTCTTCAACTTCTTATCAATCAAATTGATTACTCGTGATTCATGATCACTTTTCAACCATCGGATCGGTCAATACTTCTAGTGTGTGTGACCCCATAGGTTCTATTCTGACTGGTAGTGAGATATATTGTGATCTCTATCTCAATATCATTGAAAACTCCTTTCAATGGGTTGGAACGATTCCAACTCAACTCATTAGGGTTTATCGATCATCAAGATAATCCCTATGAGTCCCACCATCCACCAGTGACACCTAGCAGCATGTAGTGGCTACCCAGTAGAATGGAATGATGAACCTCTAGGTGCAGTTAACATGTGATACAGTCCTACTATCGTGGATCCCTACAGGACGGAGGTCATGGACAACTCGTCAAACCCCATCGTCTGTCATATGTCAAGATTTATTCGACTTGAGTTCGATAGTGGAAAACTCTTTTTCCACTTTATATTACTGCCCTGGCCAAGGTCTTAGAACTCAGTCTAACAAATCACATAGGATCACTCCTCTTCTATCAAGGTCGATAGATTCCTTATAGGTACATACCCTACTCCTACAGTGAACCTACTGTAACCAATCTACACTGCATGGACCCATATGGCTAGGGACCATGTATGTGTGCAGTCAAACTACAATAACCTCACTGTGAGTAGCCGAAGCACCGCAGGTCAAAGGACCAGTCACACTACTGCAACATCAAGCAAGTCACTGACGAGTGGATAGACATCCAAGTGACTTCTTGTCTTGGTCACGCTCAGTACCCTTGTTCTCTAACAAGCACCTGCACTATCACTTCAGTGTCACTACACTGTGGACTCAAGTCTCGTCCATCCAGAGGGAAAGTGATCTGTGCACTGATCGGATCGATCACCGTCCTCGTGATGATCCATTGATCAGGAGCATTTAGAAATTAAACACCAATGATACATGGCTCAAATTCTCAACTCTTGAGAATATGTATCATCATCTTATTAATTTCTTGGACGATTCATAGACACATAAACAATATGAATGAAAAGATGCCTTTTATTTATTCAATAATAAATAGTCAAGTACAAAATTATGTCCCTAGAATCAACAATGTGTCAGCCAAATTGGCTTCTAGGGCATACATCTAACAATCTCCCACTTGCACTAAAGCCAATTGGTCATATATCTTAGGCCCATCTTCTCAAGGTGGGCTTCAGTCTTTTGCTGACTCAGCTGCTTAGTGAACGGGTCTGCCACGTTATCCGCGGAGTCTACTCTCTGCACCTCTACATCATAGTTGCGTATGAAATGGAAGCGCCGCTCTATGTGCTTGGACTTCTGATGAGACCATGGCTCCATAGCTAGTGCTATGGGGCCAATGTTATCGCAGTAAAGTGTTATGGCATCTGATGACATTACACCTAACTCTGCAATTAACTTTTAATCAGAAGGTTTCTACTGCACCCTTAGATACGACTTAACATTCAGCTTCTAAGGTAGAATCTATAATGATCGGTTGTTTGGAACTCTTCCAATTTACTGAATCACAATTGCACATATTCTGATGTAGACTTTCTATCATCAATATGTGTGCATCCTTCTACCTTCAACTCTGATCTTCTCCCAAAGACCAAGAACATGTCCTTAGTTCTTCTCAAGTACTTAAGACTGTTCTTCACAGCTATCCAGTGCTTCTTGCCTGGATCCGACTGATATCTGCTTGTGACACTCACAGCAAGAGCTATATCAGGTCGTGTACACAGTATGGCATACATGAGGCTTCCTATTGCCGATGCATAGGGAATCTTGCTCATGCGTTGAATCTCTTCAGATGTGTTGGGGCACATCTTCTTGGAGAGATGAATTCCATGCCTTAGGGGTAAGAGACCCCTCTTGGAGTTTTTCATGCTGAACTTCTTCAGCACCCCCTCTATGTACATTTTCTGTGACAGGCCAAGCATCCTTTTAGATCTATCTCTATAGATCTTTATTCCCAAAATATAGGATGCTTCCCCAAGGTCTTTCATGGAGAATTCTTTTGACAACCAGACCTTGACCGAGGTTAGCATGGGAATATCATTTCCAATCAGGAGAATGTCATCTACGTACAGTACGAGAAAAACGACAGCACTCCTACTAACCTTTTTGTAAACACACGGTTCCTCTTCGTTTTTGATGAAATCAAACGTTTTGATTGCGTCATCGAAATGAGTGTTCCAACTCCGAGATGCTTGCTTTAGTCCATAGATGGACCTTTGCAGCTTGCAGACCTTGTGATCTCCATCACTGGAAGTGAAACCCAAAGGTTGTTCCATATAGATATCTTCATCAAGATATCCATTCAGGAAAGCAGTTTTCACATCCATCTGCCAAATTTCATAATCATGAAATGCTGCAATGGCAAGCAATGCTCGGATGGATTTTAGCATGGCAACAGGTGAAAAGATCTCCTGATAGTCAATGCCTTCGCGCTGACTATACCCTTTCGCCACAAGCCTTGCCTTATAGGTCTCTACCTCTCCATCCGAACCTATCTTCCTTTTGTAGATCCATTTGCATCCAATAGGTACAATACCTTCTGGTGGATCTACTAAGGTCCAGACTTGGTTGGAATGCATGGAGTCTAACTCTGACTTCATAGCTTCCAGCCATTTCTCGGAATCGATATCAGATATCGCCTCGTTGTAGGTTTTGGGATCCTGTATGTGATCCCTATCTCCCACCAGGAACATTTCCTCGGTATCCTCTTCTAGTATACCTAAGTATCTATCGGGAGGATGGGAGACCCTACTAGATCTACGAGGTGGTCGAGGGACATCATGTACTGGCTCTGTATGAATGGGTTCAATAGGATCCATGACTCGTTGCTTTTCAGAGACTTTCTCTTCAAGCTCAATTTTCCTCCCACTGCCTCTATCAAGGATAAACTGATTTTCCAAGAAGATGGCATGACGGCTCACAAACACATTGTGATCCTCTGAGATGTAAAAATTGTATCCTAATGACTCTTTAGGATATCCTATAAAACGAGCACTTATGGTCCTAGCCTCTAACTTGTTCGCCTGTAGTCTCTTGACATGGGCCGGACATCCCCAAATCTTGAGATGACCCAGACTTGGTTTCTTACCATGCCATATCTCATACGGTGTGGTAGGAACGGATTTAGAGGGAACTCTATTCAATAAATAAATCGCTGTGAGTAAGGCATCTCCCCAAAGGAACATAGGTAAATCAGTGAGGCTCATCATGGACCTGACCATGTCCAACAGGGTCCGATTCCTCCTCTCTGACACCCCGTTGAGTTGAGGTGTACCCGGAGGTGTCCATTGTGAGACTATGCCGTTTTCTTTGAGATAGTCCCGGAATTCCCCACTAAGGTATTCTCCTCCTCGATCTGATCGAAGAGCCTTAAGAGGTTTTCCAGTTTGTTTTTCTACTTCATTCTTGAACTCTTTGAACTTTTCAAAGGATTCAGACTTGTGTCTCATAAGATACACATACCCATACCGTGAATAATCATCGGTAAAGGTAATGAAGTAAGAATAACGTCCCCTGGCTAGCACATCGAATGGGCCACATACATCTGTATGTATTAGGGTAAGTATTTCAGTGGTCCTCTCCCCATGTCCTACAAAGGGCAGTCTAGCCATTTTTTCTTGAAGACAGGACTCGCAAACTGGATATGACTCGGAAGTCAATGAGCCGAGAAGCCCATCTTTATCCATTTTGTTCATCCTATCCTCTCCAATATGGCCAAGTCTGAGGTGCCACAAATATCTTTGGTTTATCTCATCTCTGGATCTTTTGGATCCTTTGGCACTCACATCTTGCTCGGTAACATTCACAGATACATCCATATGTAAATGATAGAGGCTGTCAATCATGAAACCACGTGCGACTATTTTATTTCTTAAATAAATAGAACAGCAGTCTTTGTCAAATGTAAAAACATGACCTTCCTGTGCTAGACATGAAACAGAAATCAAATTTCTGCTAGCAACAGGTACATAATAGCAGTCTCTAAGTATTAAACTAAATCCAGACGGTAGTCGCAGATGGTAGGTGCCCACAGCCACAGCAGCAACTTTTGCCCCGTTGCCAACCCTAAGGGTTACCGCACCTTCCGCCAGCCTTCTACTTTCCTTTAGACCCTGCATGATAGTGCACAGATGAGCACTAGAACCAGAATCTATAATCCAACTAGAAGTAGAAGAAACCGTTAGATTAGTTTCAATTATGAGCAAGTCTATACCTTCTGAAGGTGTGTCACCTTTCTTGTTCTTCAGGCTCTCGAGGTATGAAGGACAGTTTCTCTTCCAGTGGCCTTCGACATTGCAGTGGAAACATTTTCCTTTGTCGTTAGCCTTTTTCTTTTGAACTTCCTTCTTTGGCTTCTTGTCTTTCTTCTGCTTCTTTGCAGGCTTCTTTTTCTTCCAAGTAGACTTTCTCTTGGAACCAGAAGTCAACTCAGCAGCAAGGACATTGCCCCTTGAACCTTTCAAGGCTCCCTCAGCAGTTACCAACATGTTGATTAGTTCAGTCTTAGTGCATTCAATCTTATTCATGTGGTAGTTTACTATAAACTGACCAAATGAATCAGGAAGTGACTGTAGGATCAAATCCACTTGTAATTCCTTGTGCATGTCCATACCGAGCTTCTCAAGCTCCTCTAGGTCCTTGATCATAGTCAGACCGTGATCATGGACAGACTGCCCTTCGCGCATCTTCGCTTTGAAAAGCCTCTTGGACACTTCAAAATGAGCTGTGCGACTCTGCTCACCATACAACTCTTGCAGGTGTGCCAGTATGTCCCTAGCAGTCTTTATATTTTCATGCTGGCATTGGAGTTCATTAGACATGGATGCCATCATATAGCATTTTACTCTAATGTCATCATCCAACCACCTTTTATGTAACTCACGCTGAACATCAGTGGGACGTGCTGGTAGTGTGGGGATATCTGAATCGAGTATGTAGCCTATCTTCTCACAGTCCAAAACTATTTTGAGATTTCTAAGCCAGTCTTTGTAATTGGTTCCGGTCAGTCGGTTGGTCTCAAGAATACGGGTCAGAGGGTTTGAAGCCAACATTGTGTCTGCAGAGAGTAAAGATTCTAGTTAGACTTTTGTACTTGATCCTAATCTGTTCTAAGGTCTTTTAGAACAAATGTAACTCCCACTATTTTCTCGAATCCCTCACACTCCCCTGGTAGGAAAACGGAAATCCTACACGACTAGGGTTTCTAGTGGGTACTGCGGTCCCACCGATCTACATGCCACCTCACCTAACAGTTATTGGTGACACATAGATGGATGAGTGTACAACTCTTGTACAATACTTCTCAAGCATGTTGCAGTGCAACTTGGTCTCTAAGCCATGAAGACCTCACCTAACAGTTATTGGTCCCATTTCTTAGTTAAGTCAGACCCACCATATAACCGTAGGAATAAAGTCGTCATTGGGTCCTCACCTAACAGTTATTGGTGCCCAACCCCACCTTTACCCTACAACATCTCATGTCTATAGAGAGGTCCAGCCTCCCGATGCAACTTGACCACTGTGTCCAGCCGAGACAAATCAACATCAGAAAAGCCTTAGCAGCTCTACTACAGTGGAAGACCTATTGACTTAATATTGGTTAATCAGGTCTTAGTGTTTGCAACTTGAGCCCTTCATAAGAGGTAATCGAACAATTGGCCAGGTAAGCAGGTGGGAGGCTTCCCTTACTCAGAGAGTAAGGTCCTAATTAAGTAACCACCTTTCATGCTTTCCTAGACACCAATTAGATCAATTAATCTAATATGACTTGCTCATGTCGGTTCACTCTCGACTTGATTGAGGAGGTTTTGATTTAGGTCTCAATTGGGTTTGATACATCATATGTAAACCTATCTACCCGACTCGCATTCACATCACATGCAAACGGCTCATCACAGGCAGTTATAATCGCAGCATCAAATTAAAGCTAAACTTTAAATAGGTGATGATCATGGATTCTAATTAGGTCGTATTACAAGCACATGCACATCAATCGATCAAGTGGTCTTCAACTCTTGAATTGGTTCTAAGCCTCCTTGATCGATCCTTGATCAACTCTTGATCCCATCGCCATCAACCGCTTAGATCACCTTTCATCTTATGCCTTTGCTTCAACTTGATTGTTGATGTACATCACATCACAGAAATACTACCAGATGTAAAATAAAAAATAAAAATAAATTACATCTCCTTTTAGGAGGCACGCAGGCCTCTCAAAACATCAAATAAGATGCATGCAAGCATCTGAAAAATTACATGACATCGCAGATCACATCGCAGGTCATTACATTTGATACCAAAAGGGGTTGAATCCTATGATCATCACCGTATGCAACAATTATAATTTTCAGATCTGAAAACTAACTGATTGTATCATGACATAGGTCGCTGATCATGCTAATCACGATTCTAAACTTTGTAATCCCATTAACAATGCATTTAGAATCATCTTTTTATCACATAAAAATCAGCATGCAAAAAATCAGCACCCCTGAAAAATCTGCATGCAGAATTTTTCAGCATGCATGATCATTCAATTTTCAGATCTAATATGCCTTTAGATATTTAATTCTTACCTTAATCTACGAAGCCTAGGCTCTGATACCACTGTTGGGAACCCGCCCATGCCGCTGATATTTCAAAAATTTTTCAGATGGCAGCGGAATCGGCATGCACGGGTTCGACGTTCATCGCATGAACGTTGTTTCGAGACCTTTCGTAATTAGGTAAGAATTAAAACTTTTAAAACTATTAGGAAGATCAAATCTTCACCTTGCGCGGGTAGATGATCACCGCAAATCTGAATTCGTGGTTTTGGAAGAGGGTTCGCTTGAAGCCGTTCAAACGTCCGGCCTCTACGGGTATCCACACGAAGCAGGATCCGATCCAAGCTCTCTATCTCACCGGGGTGCTAGCTCCCTTGCAAAGATAGCTTTGATGGCTGATGTCCTTCCTCTCAATCAACTCTTGATTGTGCTTAGAAGGAGGAAGAAGAAGGATGAAGAATAGGAAGAAGATGATCCCCTACGCAGCCTTCTCTTGTTCCTTGCGTTGGATGAAGGAAGGGAAGGGAAGGAGGCCGCCAACACTTGGAGATCTTTTCCCTTGCTTGCGGCTGCAACTAAAGAGGAGGAGAGGGGGCTTCCACGGCTTGAAGAGGAGGAGAAGACCCATCTAGGGCGCCGGCCCTAGTGCCTCTCTTATAGCCATCAAGGGCTCCTCCAAAGTAGGAGCCCTAGATGATTTTCCAAAGAGGGGGCGTCGGCCCCCTCTCTTTCAATCCGCACCATCCAAGATGAGAGGGGCTTATGCCCCTCTTACTTGGTTAACCTAATCCTCTTCCAAAGAGGATTAGGTCCCTCTTTCATGGTTTAATCCTAATCTAATTAGGATTAACCAAGTTGGGTTCAATCTATGCTAGTCCTAATCCAATTAGGACTTGAATGAACCATGACTCAATTGAACTCTTCAATCCTAATCCAATTAGGAGTCATGTTGATTCATTAGATTATTAATTAATTTAGACTTAAGAAATCCTAATTCAATTAGGACTTGTTTAATTTTAGTCCTAATCCAATTAGGACTCCATTTGAATCCGAAGTCCTAATCCAATTAGGATTTCTAGGAATCCTACTCCAAGTAGGAATCCAATTCAAAATTCCTAATCTCATTAGGATTGTAGGAATCCTATTCCAAATAGGAATTCCAGTCCTACTCCAACTAGAATTCCTAGTCCTAATCCAATTAGGACTCTAGGAATCCTACCCGAAGTAGGATTTGTGTTTAAGTCCAATTAATTAATTCCCTTTGTTCCTTCTTCAACTTCTTATCAATCAAATTGATTACTCGTGATTCATGATCACTTTTCAACCATCGGATCGGTCAATACTTCTAGTGTGTGTGACCCCATAGGTTCTATTCTGACTGGTAGTGAGATATATTGTGATCTCTATCTCAATATCATTGAAAACTCCTTTCAATGGGTTGGAACGATTCCAACTCAACTCATTAGGGTTTATCGATCATCAAGATAATCCCTATGAGTCCCACCATCCACCAGTGACACCTAGCAGCATGTAGTGGCTACCCAGTAGAATGGAATGATGAACCTCTAGGTGCAGTTAACATGTGATACAGTCCTACTATCGTGGATCCCTACAGGACGGAGGTCATGGACAACTCGTCAAACCCCATCGTCTGTCATATGTCAAGATTTATTCGACTTGAGTTCGATAGTGGAAAACTCTTTTTCCACTTTATATTACTGCCCTGGCCAAGGTCTTAGAACTCAGTCTAACAAATCACATAGGATCACTCCTCTTCTATCAAGGTCGATAGATTCCTTATAGGTGCATACCCTACTCCTACAGTGAACCTACTGCAGCCAATCTACACTGCATGGACCCATATGGCTAGGGACCATGTAGGTGTGCAGTCAAACTACAATAACCTCACTGTGAGTAGCCGAAGCACCGCAGGTCAAAGGACCAGTCACACTACTGCAACATCAAGCAAGTCACTGACGAGTGGATAGACATCCAAGTGACTTCTTGTCTTGGTCACGCTCAGTACCCTTGTTCTCTAACAAGCACCTGCACTATCACTTCAGTGTCACTACACTGTGGACTCAAGTCTCGTCCATCCAGAGGGAAAGTGATCTGTGCACTGATCGGATCGATCACCGTCCTCGTGATGATCCATTGATCAGGAGCATTTAGAAATTAATCACCAATGATACATGGCTCAAATTCTCAACTCTTGAGAATATGTATCATCATCTTATTAATTTCTTGGACGATTCATAGACACATAAACAATATGAATGAAAAGATGTCTTTTATTTATTCAATAATAAATAGTCAAGTACAAAATTATGTCCCTAGAATCAACAATGTGTCAGCCAAATTGGCTTCTAGGGCATACATCTAACAGTCGACTCGGTGAACATCGGAGTCAACTCGCACACTTCGGGAGTCGACTCGTTGACAGGTTCTGAGTTGAAGCTTTCTGTTCGTCTGTCTGTTCTCAGTCGGAGTCGACTCGTACTGATCCGGAGTCGACTCGAGCTCGTGCCAGTGAACTTGATACGCTTGGAGTCGACTCGTGATACTCTGGAGTCGACTCGAGTCTCAGACTTTGGTTCAAGCTGACTTCTTAACTTATCCAAAAATTATGAACCAAGTCTTGAGACACTTAGACAAGATTTTCACTGAAACACTTAATTGAATTCATTAGTAAACAAGAAATATACTCAAATGCTTTGAGCTCATCAAAATCAAATAGGGTTTTAATCAATCACTCCACAATCTCTCCCTTTTTGATGATGACAAAACATTGAGTATATGTAAAGTGAATTGCACAATAAGCAATCAAATAAAATCCATAAATGAATTCAAATGTCTGGTAATTCAATTTATCCAAGCTTGAAAGGAGTGAAACAATAAATTTCGGAGTTAAAGCTCCCCCTTTCATTTGGAATTATATAAGCCTTCATATCATGCATTCAATTGTTTGGCTTATATATAATTAATGATTTAGCTTTCTTAAAATTTCAGATTCTCCTCCTCAACATATGCATTCTACTTTGTTTTGATTCTTTGAATTTCCTTTTAATGCTTTGAAGTTTTTGAACTGAAATTTTGGTTTTTAGAGGAAAAATCTGTCAATTTGTTCTTGAGTAGGATTCAGCTAATCTCCGAATATCCCTTGAATAGATTCTGGAGATTACTCCATTAGGAGCCCCAAAAGAGAGATAATGAGCCTCGAGGTACCGAATCCACTTAGAACAAATTTGTGTGTTTTAAGAGTTTATCTTTTTATTGATTTCCATTGATTCCTTTTACATATTTTATACATATTTTTCCTTTTACATATTTTATACATATTTCTTCTTTTACATATTTTATACATATTTCTCCTCCTTTTACATATTTTATACATATTTCTCCCCCTTTTTGTCATCATATCAAAAAGGAGGTAAACAGAACACACAATCAAACATAGATCAAAAGGCACATTATTGAAGAAAAATGCGGCTACTCATTGTATTAATTTGTATGTAAGTACATTTCAGAATACAATAAGTAACGTAAAGCAATACATGTCAAAGCAAAATACAAAATGTAGCTACGGTCTCCTCGAGGATGTAGGTCCTCCTCTCGAGGATGTATCTCCTCCTCTCGAGGATGTGACTCCTCCTCTCGAGGATGTGGCTCCTCCTCTCGAGGATGTATCTCCTCGAGGCATGCGCTCCACGAGTGATTGGACCGCATTGGTCACGTTCTCTAGCTGGCGAATGATGGCCTGGATGGCCCTGCTCTGTGTCGTATCCAGCTCGAGTACTGACTTCTGCAGTCCGTCCAGCTTGTCGATGAGCACATTCGACAAGCGCTCGGCCCCCGCGGTGGTGGTGGACATGTCACGGCCGATGTCATCCCGCATCCGTCGAGTGGTGCTCGTGACCTCACTCATGCTGTGGAACTGGGCTTGGACCAGGAACCGTACATTGTCGATCTCTTCCCGCACATGGGCCGTCATGTCAGTCACGGCTGTCAAGGAAGGGACCAACGCTGACGAATGTGCAGGAGTGGGAGCAGGCACTGAACCCCGGAGCTCCTGGAGCAGATCTCGGACTATCTCCTGCCGCAGCTCCCGGAGCTGCTCAGACGAGATCCGGACCTCCATAGGCTGAGTGGGTGGAGCTGAGGAGGAGGGTCCGACGGAGGTGGTAGGAGCAGAAGTGGATGGAAAGTCTGGTACGTCGGGAAAGTCAGAATCGGGCTCAGGACTGGGGGAAGGTCTGGTGGTCTGTGTGGTGATGGATGACTTCCTAACCCAGATCCCCTCTCTCTTCCGAAACTCCATCCTGTGTAGGGTCCCCGCTCGCATGCGATCTGTCCATCGCAATGCCTTAGAGGGTTCCCCCTCAGGAATGGGAATCTCGTACTCCCTGAACAGAAGAGTGAATATCATGCCGTATGGGAGGGTGAGCCTAGGTCTATCTAGGAGCTCACACAGATACCTATAGATGAGTTTGGGAAAGTTGATTGGGGTGTCCTGAAGAATATAAAACATAAGAGCTAGGTCTCTCTCATTTACAAAATCAAATCTCCCTGTCTTAGGGAAGATGGACCTAGACAATATACTCAAGAGGATCCGCACCTCAATCGGAAGTGAGCTAGCAGATACCTCGTCTAGGGGGGACTGAGGTGGATGCCCTAGTACGGCCGTAAGGGCCTCAACCCTGTCCTCGGGGTGTGTGGGAGCCACCCCGACTTGTGGAAGGTGGAGGATGTGGGCAATGAGATCCTCCGTAATGAACAGAGGGACACCGGCTACTGTGCCCTCGATACCTCCATCTCCCCGATGGACGGTACCGTAGAACTCTCTAATGAGGCCTGGATATGTGGGGAGATCTAAGGTGAGGAAGTACTCTAAGCCCTGGGCCCTAAGTCTATCACCTATAGTGAACCCTTTCCGGGAGAGGAAGTCGAAATCGACATATCTCCCGGTGGAGACGGCCTTCCCGGCTAATGGCCTCGCGGGAACCGCCCTAGGCGGGGAACGAGCCGGAGGTTGTGGCCTCGCGGGATCGTGCCGAGCCTTGGAGCGCCGCTCGGGACGGGCCTCGGGTTGGGACCTCTTCCGGACTACGGTCTTACGCGGCATAATGACCTAAAATGGGAGGAAAACTTAATGAGCGGTGAAGAACCGACGGGAAAGTCTTGGGGACGACCGGGGACGACCTAGAAAGGGAGGAAAACCCTAAGGGACGGTGAAAGGTCGACGGAAAAGGGCTTGGAGACAATCGGGGACGACCTAGGAGTCGGCTCTAGGGCTTGTGAACAGTGGCGGCTGAGAAAGAAAGTGTTTTCGAAACGACAAAGCTAGGGTTAAAAAGTCGGATCCCGACTGCGAGTCGACTCCACAGAGTCGCGAGTCGACTCGACCTCGAGTCGACTCCAGAATATGCGCGAGTCGACTCTTCTTATGCGCCTGTAGACCTCGAGTCGACTCCCGACTATATGCGAGTCGACTCCCCCTCTGCTGCCATCTTTGCGAGTCGACTCCCGCAAATGCGCGAGTCGACTCCCCCTTAGGAGCCGACTCTGAAACTTACTCGAGTCGTCTCTAACTTTGGCACGCACCTAAAAATCATGCTATGTTCGTGCCGAATGAGGAAAAATCACTAAATTATGATCTGATTTGATGAACATTGAAAAGAAACTCTATTTTAACCACAATCTAATCATCAAAATCAACGAATCTAGTGGAAACTACCACTAGGATGGATCAATCACTCCTAATCCCCTCCTAAGCACACTAAACCTCTCTTCACTTAGGGGTTTTGTAAAAATGTCTGCTAATTGATCATCAGTACAAACAAATTGGAGTGTCACATCACCATTCAATACATGATCTCTTATGAAGTGATGTCTTATCTCAATATGTTTAGTTCTTGAATGCTGAATTGGATTTTTAGTTAGATTAATGGCACTTGTATTATCACAATTAATGGAAATTTTATCTTGTTTAATGCCATAATCTTCTAGTTGTTGTTTAATCCACAAGATTTGAGCACAACAACTCCCGACTGCAACATATTCAGCTTCAGCAGTAGATAATGCAACCGAGTTTTGTTTCTTGCTAAACCATGAGATAAGATTTTCTCCTAGAAATTGACACGACCCACTGGTACTTTTTCTATCAAGCTTACATCCAGCGAAGTCTGAATCTGTGTATCCTATTAAGTTTAGGCTAGATTCTTTAGAGTACCATAGCCCTATATTCTTAGTTCCTATTAAATATTTAAAAATTCTCTTAACTGCAACTAGATGTGATTCTTTAGGATTAGCCTGATATCTAGCACACATGCAAACACTAAACATAATATCAGGTCTACTTGCAGTAAGATACAATAAGGATCCTATCATACCTCGATACAGTTTCTGATCTACAGATTTACCTGATTCATCTTGGTCTAATTTGCATGATGAACTCATGGGGGTGCTGATTGATTTGTTTCCCTCCATATCAAACTTCTTGAGCATCTCCTTGATATATTTGGCTTGATTGATGAAGATGCCTCCTTCAGATTGTTTGATTTGGAGTCCAAGGAAGTAAGTCAGCTCTCCCATCATGCTCATCTCAAATTCACTCTGCATCAAGTTAGCAAATTCTTCGCAGAGACGATTGTTAGTAGCACCGAAAATAATATCATCAACATAAATCTATACTAACAGCATATCTTGGTTTTTCTTTCTCAGAAATAGAGTTGTATCTACATTACCCCTAGAGAACTCATGTTCTAATAGGAATTTGCTAAGTCTCTCATACCATGCTCTAGGTGCTTGTTTCAAACCATAAAGTGCTTTGTTCAATTTATAAACATGATTAGGATATTGATGATTTTCAAAACCAGGAGGTTGTTCTACATATACCTCCTCATTAATATACCCATTTAAAAATGCACTTTTTATATCCATTTGAAATAGTTTGAAGTCCTTAGAGCATGCATATGCTAATAATAATCTAATAGCCTCAAGTCTAGCTACAGGAGCAAAGGTTTCATCAAAATCTATACCTTCTTCTTGATTATACCCCTTTGCTACTAGTCTAGCCTTATTCCTTATTATGATTCCATTTTCATCTAGTTTATTTTTATAAATCCATTTTGTACCTATAATTGAATATTCAGAAGGTCTCTCAACTAGATTCCACACTTTGTTTCTAGTAAATTGGTTTAATTCTTCTTGCATTGCATTTATCCAATTTACATCATTTTTGGCTTCTTCTATATGTTTGGGCTCAAAGTGTGAGACAAAAGCTAGATGGTTATTTAAATTCCTAAGGGATGCTCTAGTCCTAACCGGTTGAGATGGGTCATCTAGAATTAGTTCCTTAGGATGCCCGTGAGCATACCTCCAAGCTTTAGTTAGCCCATGATCCACAATAGCCTCTTGGCTTGATGATGCTCCTTCAATCAATTTTTGATTATCATCTTGTAATGTCATTTCATCTATCTTTTCTTCAAGAATTTCAGCATCATCATCAAAGTTAACTTTCTTACTAGAGGAGATGTCACTAGAATCATCAAATACAACATGTATAGATTCTTCTATAACTAGGGTTCTTTTATTAAAGACTCTATAGGCTTTACTAGTTGTAGAGTAACCTAAGAATATGCCCTCATCAGATTTAGAGTCAAATTTACCTAGATTATCTTTCCCATTATTATGAACAAAACACCTACATCCAAAAACATGAAAGTAGTTTACCTTTGGTTTTCTGTTTTTCCAAAGTTCATAAGGTGTTTTCTTTATAATGGGTCTTAATAAAACTCTATTTAATATATGACAAGAAGTATTAATGGCTTCTCCCCAAAAGTACTTAGGGAGGTTACTTTCACATAACATAGTTCTAGCCATTTCCTCTAGAGTTCTATTTTTTCTCTCCACAACTCCATTTTGTTGTGGTGTCCTAGGTGCAGAAAAATTATGAGTTATTTCCTTTTTACTACAAAACTCATTGAATAACTGATTTTCAAATTCGGTACCATGGTCACTTCTAATGGCTATTACTGAAGTATCTCTAGCATTGGTTACTTCCTTATGAAACTTTTTAAATACTGAAAAAGCTTGATCTTTATGTGCTAAGAACATAACCCAAGTGTACCTAGAATAATCATCTACAATAACTAGACCATATTTATTTCCACCTAGACTTATTGTTCTAGTTGGTCCGAATAGGTCCATGTGTAATAATTCTAGAGGTCTAGAGGTAGAGACACATTTTATGGATTTAAATGAGTTCCTAGATTGTTTGCCAAATTGACATGCTTCACATATTTTGTTCTTTTCAAATTTTAATTTTGGCAAACCTATCACGGAATCTCTTTTAACTAGTTTAGTTATTGTGTCCATGCTTGCATGACCTAACTTACGGTGCCATAACCAACTAGCATCATTATCTTTAGTTTCATTAACAACTAAACATTGGTTATGTTTTGCAAGATCTTCAAGGTCTACAACATATACATTTCCACGTCTAATTCCTTTAAAGACTAAACTATTGTCATTAGGGTTTGTTATAATGCATAGTGATGGTTTAAACATAACATCATACCCTTTATCACATAATTGACTAATGCTTAACAAGTTATGCTTAAGACCATCAACATATCTAACATTATCAATAAAAGTAGAAGTGGTGATTTGAACTTTACCAATACCAATGATGTGACCTTGGTTGTTGTCTCCAAAAGTCACAGCACCTCCCTTCTTAGCTTCAAGGGTGAAAAATTGATCCTTATCACCCGTCATGTGTCTTGAGCAGCCACTATCCAAATACCAGCAGTTTTTGTTGACCTTGGCTGCAAGACACTCCTACACAAGCAAATCATGTCATCTTAGGTACCCAAGTTTTCTTGGGTCCTTCATGGTTAGTCAAGTTGGTTCCTTTTGGAACCCATACCCTTTTAATTTTTCTTTTTGTTTTACCTTTTCTAAAATTACACACATTTGCTTTATGACCTATAGTTCCACAACAAAAGCAGGTTATTTTCTTAGTTTTACTTTTCCCAGCTTTAACAAAGAAGTTACTAAGAAGTTTTTGTTTATTTCTTGGTTGATATCCTAAATCCGCTTTATTAAATACTGCTCGTTGACTATTTAGTATCATATTCAATTTTTCTGAGCTATATGTAAATTTTTCAACTAAGGGTTTGTATTTGTTAAGTTCTTTGGTTAGTGTTTGATTTTCTGCCTTTAGATCATTTAGTTCTTTTGTGAGATCCTTGTTTAAGATTTGTTTATGGTTTTTAAGTTCTGAGAGTTCCTTAGTTAGTTTTTCATTATTCTTAGTTAAGGTATTAGTCTTTTGAGTTAAAAGTTGGTTGCTTGTCTTAAGGTCTATATTTTCTTTGGTGATTAAACCCTTATCCTTAACTAATGAATCATACTTACGGATATAAGTTTGGTTAGTTACTTTTAATTCTCTGTTTTTAACATTTATAGCCTTATATTCAATCATTAGTTCATTAAAGGCATCATAAAGCTCATCAAAAGTAAAATCTAAAGGCGATTCGCTCATTTCCATTGGCCATGAAGCAGAAATTGGCCTTTTCCTCTTGTTCCTCATCCGATGAAGAGGATGATGAGTCTGAGTCGGATAGTGTCGTGACAAGAGCCTTCTTCTTCTTGTACTTGCTCCCCTTCTTCAGTAAAGGGCACTCAGCTCTTATGTGACCCGGCTTCTTGCACTCGTAACACCCAATCCCCTCATTTTTCCTTTCCTTACCTTTGTCCTTGCGGTAGGAATTTGAGGGGCCTCTCCTTTGATGATAGGACTTCTTGTGGTTGATGAATTTTCTGAATTTGCGCACAAGAAGTGCCTCACCATCATCATCCTCATGTTCTTCTTCTTCACTGCTGCTACTGCAAGATAAGTCCTTGTTAGATGAAGTAGATTTTAGAGCTATTACCTTTTTCTTATGGGAGGACTCTTCCTCGTTGTGTTGTTTCATGGTTAGCTCGTGCGTCATTAGGGATCCAAGAAGCTCCTCAAGTGGTAATTTGTTCAGGTCCTTGGCTTCTTGGATTGCGGTCACTTTAGCTTCCCATGACCTTGGTAGACACCAAAGGATTTTCCTGACAAGCTCACTGTTAGTATAGTTCTTGCCAAGGCTTTTTAGGCCATTGACAATGTCAGTAAACCTAGTAAACATGCATGTAATTGTTTCATTAGAATCTATTTTAAATAGTTCATATTTATGAACCAAAATATTTATTTTGGATTCTTTGACTTGATTCGTGCCCTCATGGGTCACTTCAAGTCTGTCTCAAATCTCTTTTGCAGAATTGCAAGTAGAGACCCTATTAAATTCATTTCTATCTAAGGCACAATAAAGCACATTCATAGCTTTAGAGTTTAGTTGTGCCTTCCTCATGTCATGTTCATCCCAATCCTTTTCTAGTTTGGGTACCGTGACACCCTCTACATATATGGATGAGATATATGGCCCATTTACTACAATGGTCCACATCTCATAGTCTTGGGCTTGGATGAATATTCTCATCCTAGCCTTCTAATATGAGTAGTCGGATCCATTAAAGAATGGGGGTCTTTGGGTGGACTGACCCTCAATGTGGGAAGATCCAAATGGGGTTGTCATTTTGATCTTTTACTCTTGGGTGGAAGAGTTTAGGCTCTAATACCACTTGTTGCCCAGATAGACAACCCAAGAGGGGGGGTGAATTGGGTTTTAAAATAATTTTAACTATTAAAGCGTTTGTGGGTGACTAATTAATGCTTTTTACAAGATGATTAATTAGTTGCTGTGATGTGTATGAAATGAGAGTAATGGTAAGAGACAAGCAATCACAAACACAAAGCTTTTATAGTGGTTCGGAGCTAACCCTTGCTCCTACGTCCACTCCCCAAGTCTCTCTTGGGAATTCACTATAACCCCTTGGATTACAGCCGGTTGTTTTCCAAGCTCACAACCAAACTTGTTGTTTTACGAGCTCACAACGAACTCGGTCGGTTTTTCCAGGCTCACCGACTAGAACCAATCCCGATTGTTTTCCCGGGATCACAATCGAACCCTTACACGTTGGTTTTACACTCGGCTCACCAACCAACCTCAATACTCTTGATTCAATGCCCCGATTGAACCAAGCAAAGACAAAGGTGTAGATAAAAGAGACAAACAGAAAAATACAGCTTCTCAAAAGCAGATAAATGGCAATATGAACAATAACGAAGTTAAGAGCCCTCAAACGCTTTTAAGTTGGAGAAGAGGAAGGGCTTCTTGAACTTCGGGTCTCCTCTTGAATGTGTAGTCGACTTGAATGCAGGAGAAGGCTCTTTCAATGTTGGAAAGAAGTAGGTGGATGCAGTTAATGCTGCTCTTCCCTCTTTTTCGTTGAAGAACAAGTTGCAGAGATTGAAAGCTTGATTACTTGGAGTGGAATGGTTGTTCACTTCCTTGCTACAGTCCTCTGTGGCTATTTAAACCAACCCCCACGGAAACTAGCCATTAGAGAGCTTTTTCTGCCCGTTCTGCACACTCTGTACAGTCTGACAATGTGTCCGTTGGTGGGTTGGAGTCGACTCGCGCGATCAGGAGTCGACTCGTCTGTAGCGGGAGTCGACTCATACTTTTCCGGAGTCGACTCTGCAACTGTTCCAGATTTGAATTAAAGTTGCCTTCGCGACTGGGAGTCGACTCGTCTTGACCCATAGTCGACTCGCCAACTTCTGGAGCTGACTTGGCTTTCTCGGAGTCGACTCATCCCATGAAGTCCGTGGACGTATTTTTGAATTTGGTCCACTCGAGTCGACTCGACTGTCCTGGGAGTCGACTCGGCGCTCAGAGCCCGAACTCCCTATCTTCTGTCTTTTGGCTCGTCCAGTCTTGGAGTCGACTCGAGCTTCCTCGGAGTCGACTCGGCTCTCAGTTTCCGAAACTTGGTCTTCTGCCCTTTTGATGTGAAGCTGCCTTGGAGTCGACTCTAGCTGTCTGGGAGTCGACTCGAATCTCAGAGGCAGTAACTTGGTCTTCTGTCTTCTTTGTGGTCGCGGAGTCTCGGAGTCGACTCGCGTAATGCGGGAGTCGACTCGAATCTCAGAGTCCAGAATCTGCCCTCTGACTTTTTCTTTGTGTACTGCTGAGAGTCGACTCTTGCTGTCTTTGGAGTCGACCTGCCAACCATCGGAGTCGACTCGCGTTCCACTGGAGTCGACTCGAATCTCAGACCCGAAAACTGCTCTTTGACTTTTTCTTTGTATTCCTCTTGGAGTCGACTCTTACTACCCTGGAGTCGACTCGGTGAACATCGGAGTCGACTCGCACACTTCGGGAGTCGACTCGTTGACAGGTTCTGAGTTGAAGCTTTCTGTTCGTCTGTCTGTTCTCAGTCGGAGTCGACTCGTACTGATCCGGAGTCGACTCGAGCTCGTGCCAGTGAACTTGATACGCTTGGAGTCGACTCGTGATACTCTGGAGTCGACTCGAGTCTCAGACTTTGGTTCAAGCTGACTTCTTAACTTATCCAAAAATTATGAACCAAGTCTTGAGACACTTAGACAAGATTTTCACTGAAATACTTAATTGAATTCATTAGTAAACAAGAAATATACTCAAATACTTTGAGCTCATCAAAATTAAATAGGGTTTTAATCAATCACTCCACATAAATGTTCTAGGTTTTGCAGTTTGACAAGAAAATAAGTTTCAAAATAGGACTGTCATGCAAGAGAACCGGAACAAACCCAAAAGAAAGAAAAACCTGTTACCTGTGGCGGATGCAGTCAACCGGAAGCGTCCGTTGTAGAACCTCGGGCACGAAGTTGGCGCCCGGCGGAGCTAGCTGGAGCTATGGACCTGGATCTTCAGCACAAAGGCTCCTGGGCTTCTGAAATGGACCGAAGAAGGCGCTGGATCGGGCCTGAAATAGGGCCTGCGGCTCAGTGGCCTTGGGCCGCGCTTCAGCAAATGGCACACGGGCCTGGACCAAGCCCGTTCTGAAACTGCCTAGACCTGGGCCGCGCTCAAGGAAGATTGGCGCGTGGGCCGGGTGGGGGAGCTAGGCTTGCGGCCTGCTGACCATGGGCTGGGGTCAGGCTGGTGGAGCTCGGGTGTGGCCTGATGGCACCGTTAGGAGTCTCCTGGTCTCGGGTGAGAAGAGAAGGCCGGATGGAGCTCGGCGAAGGGGCACTGCAGGTGACCCGCTCGGAGGAGACGACGCTCGGAGGAGGCTTGAACGAGGGCTCGGGCGGCGGGAGGCACTCAGCCGGTGTTCCAGATCCTAAGATCAGGATCTAGGATGTTGGGATGAAGAAGAAGGGGCTAGGGTGGCGAGAGGCGAGGGCTCGACGGCGGGTAGGCACTCAGGCGGTGGAACTCGGACGGCGGAGACGACGACAGCTCGGTCACCGGAGGTCGAGCAGCGATGGCTCGGGGTGCTCGGACGAAGTGGCGGAGCCGGAGGGGCGCTCGGCGGTGGCGGCGCTCGGCGACGGGGCGGCGACGGGGCGGCGGCGGTTGGACTCAGCGTCGGTCGTCTGCGATCGACCACGAGAAGGAGGCGGCTGAAGGAGGTGGTGCATAGCGGTGGGTACGGCAGCGCAGGCAGAATCAGATTTTGGCGACGACGGCAGAGGCGGCGGCGGTGCGGCGGAAACCCTAGGGTTTCCCTTCGGCCGAAACAGAGGTTTTTTGGGAACACGTGCAAGTCACGTGGTCCTACAGATTTTTTTTACCCTTTATGGGTTCGGGTTATCGGGTTCGGGTTCGGGTTTCGGTTGAAACCCGCTCCAATAACTCTGAGCCCAGCACGTGCAGATCACGTGCAAAAGGATTTTTTTTTAACTTGTTGGACCTGGGTTAATGGGTTTGGGACTTACCCGTTACCTAATTTCTTCTTCAACCTCCCGACCGATTCGGAAGGGAGCTCCGGTCGCTTCGGCGGCGGTTGCGGAATGGTCGAACGGCGTGGCGACGGGGTTCGCGGCCGCAGCTCCGTGGTCGGCGGCGACAGGCGGTGGCCGAATGTGTTGGCGGCCAAATTCCTCCTGTGTGCAGCGGTCGGCGAGTGCGTCGACAGTGCCAGGGACAGGGCTGAAAATAGAGCAATGATGCTCTTCTTCTTTCCGGCAGCGGGAATCACTCGTGGCCCGTCAACGCGCTTCGGTGTCCGTGGTCGGGGTACTCCGTAGAGCTCGTGAGCCAACCAGAATCCGAGGATCCGGCGACGCTCGGCCATACACTGGTGGCGGTTGTCGCAGGTGGCGGTAATGTCGGGGAAGGCACCGGCGGCTCCGACAGTGTACGATGGAGGAATCGCGTTGATGGCAGCAGCGGGCGGACAACAACAGCACCCTTTCGTTCCTTTTTTTTTTTTGCTGTTTGCTTGTGACCCTTGATCACAGATGGCTACGGCTTTGTTGTCCAAGAAGACAATCCAAGAGGAGGGGTGAATTGGGTTTTAAGTGATTATTACAAATAAAAAAATAATGAGTAACTAATTAAACCTTATTGCAAGCGGATTAATTAGTTTGCTATATGTAGTGAATGAAGGAGATGGAGGAGACAACGAACCAATCACAAACACAAGAGATTTTATAGTGGTTCGGAGCTAACCCTTGCTCCTACGTCCACTCCCCAAGCTTCACTTGGGAGTTCACTATAATTTCTCAGATTACAGCCGGTTGTTTTACAAGCTCACAACCCAACTTATTGTTTTACGAGATCACAACAAACTCGGTCGGTTTTCACAGGCTCACCGACTAGAACCACCCGATTGTTTTTTCGGGATCACAATCGAACCCTTACACCATTGGTTTTACCCTCGGCTCACCAACCAATCTTAACACCCTTGATTCAATCCCCTGATTGAATCAAGTAAGAGAAACAGTTTGGAAAGAGTACAAGGATAGCTTCTTAAAAAGCAAATATGAACAATATGAATAAAGTAGAGTTAGAAGCCCTCAAACAGATTTTTGGAAGGGGAAGAAGGAGCTTCTCGAACTCTGAGACTCCTCTTTGAGTGTGCTGAAGATTTGCTGTCATAAGGGGAGCTTTGAATGCGTGGAAAGCGTTTGTAGGATGGAGTTCAATGCACTTCTTCCTTCTTTCTTTTGTATTTTCTCTTGAGAGCCTTTGGTAGGTGAAAATCACTTTTTCTTTGAATGAAATCTCTCTCTTGATGTCTTTTACTGTTCACTCTGGCTATTTAAGCAGTCCACTTTGAAAACTAGCCGTTAGACACCAATTTAGAGCCGTTCTGCACAATCTGCAACTCCTGACAATGTGTCCGTTGGGATTGGAGTCGACTCGCTTGATCTGGAGTCGACTCGGCTGTCGCTGGAGTCGACTCATGATTTACTGGAGACGACTCGCCCACTGTTCAGGATTTGAATTAAAGTGCTGTCCCGTTCTGGAGTCGACTCAGCCAAACTTGGAGTCGACTCGCCAGTATCCGGAGATGACTCGGCCCTCTGGAGACGACTCGTTCTCAGGATTCCAGAGATCTTTCTTTCAGGTTTACTTCCTCGAGTCGACTCGGATTCTCTTGGAGTCGACTCGCCTCTCAGAGACGGAAAAACTGATCTTCTGTCTTTGGAGTTGAACTGCCTCGGAGTCGACTCGGATCGTCTTGGAGTCGACTCGGCTCTCAGAGCCCGAAGTTGGTTCTTTGACTTTTAGTCTTGCTTTCCTCTGAAAGTTGACTCTTGCTTGTTTAGGAGTCGACTCCCCAAGCATTGGAGTCGACTCGAATTCTTCTAGAGTCGACTCGGTAACAGGGTCCAGAAACCACTTCTCTGTCTTTCTATCTGTTCCTCCTTGGAGTCGACTCGAAACTATCGGAAGTCGACTCGGCAAGCATCGGAGTCGACTCGAATTCTTCAGGAGTCGACTCGGTGACAGGGTCTGAGATTCATCTTTCTGTCCTGCTGTCTGTTCTCAGTCGGAGTCGACTCGCAGTGTGCCGGAGTCGACTCGAGCCTATGCCAGAACATCTGAAACACTTGGAGTCAACTCGTAATCCTCTGGAGTCGACTCGAGTTTCAGCCTTTGACTTAAGCTGATTTCCACATGCACTCAAAAGAAGATTCTCACAAATTTTGCCTGAGATACTGGATTGAATTCATTAGTATAACATAAAATATACTCAATTGCTTTGTGCTCATCAAAATCAAATAGGGTTATGATCAATCACTCCACAATCTCCCCCTTTTTGATGATGACAAAACATTGAGTATTTTTAAAGTGAATTGCTCAATCAAAAGATGATTCATAGTAAAGATTTTGAAATGAATTCAAATGTCTAGTTATTTTAATTTATCCAGAATTGAAAGGTGTGAATCAGTAAATCCTAAGATTAAAGCTCCCCCTTTCATTTGGAATTATATAAGCCTTCATATCATGCAATCAATTGTTTGGCTTATATGTGTTAAATAAATTTGCATTCTTAAGATTTCAGATTCTCCCCCTCAATATATGCATTCAATTTTGTTTAGATTTTCTGAATTTTCTTTTAATGTCTTGAATCTTTCTAGCTTAAATTCTTACTTTCATAGAGAAAATCTGACAATTTGTTCTTGAGTATGATTCAACTAATCTCTGAATATCCTTTGAATAGATTCTGAAAATCACTCCTTGAGGAGCCCCAACAGAGAGATAATGAGCCTCGAGGTATCGAATCCACTTAGAACAAATTACATTTTGCTTTAAGGATTTTTTGTGATTCCCTTTACATTTTGATTCATCATATTTTGTTCCCCTTTTTGTCATCATAGCAAAAAGGCGCAGAACAGTATTAGAATTCAAATTGCACAGTTTTGAAAGGAAATGTCTACTCATTGTATTGATGCTAATTTGAGTACAACTGTAAATACATCATGCAAGTGTAAAAAAAAAAAAACAAATACATCATAAAGTAAAAACAAAGCTACACTAGGATTTCTTGGAGGATGAGGCTCCTGAACCTAGTCTTGTGTGTAGCAAGACCAAGCTGAGCCCCTCTTGAACATTCCCTAGCTGAACTATGATCTCCGAGGTGGCCCTAGATTGGATCGTGGTAAGCTCGATCACACTCTCCTGAAGGGTGTCCAACTTGGAGATCAATGCATGGGCTAGTCGCTCTGCACCCTGGCTCTGGCTGCCTAGCTCATGTCGGATGCCGTCTCGCATCTTCTTCGTGTCGTCCTTGACGTCACTCATGTTCCAATATTGAGCTTGAACTAGGCTTCGCACTTTGGATATTTCCTCCCTCAGGTGTGCAGTCATCTCGGTCACGGCTGCCAAGGAGGGAACTAGCTCGGTGGAGGGAACTATCTGAGGACCTTGGATCTCCCTCAGCAGGTCATCCCTCAGCTCCCTCACTATCTCCTGCCGCAACTCTCGGAGCTGCTCAGAAGATATCCGAACCTCCAGGGGCTGCTGCTGAGAAGGTGGGGCAGTGGAGGTGGAGGGCTCAGTACGGGTAGGACCAGAAGTGGAAGGATAGGTGGGAAGATCTGTACAGTGCTCCTGGTCATGGTCAGAGCTAGGAGAGTGATGAGTGGTAGGGTCAGATGGTGTGGATGTGGATAGTTTCCGTACCCAGACTCCCCCGACCTTGTGGAATCCCATCCGATGAAAGGTCCCCTCACCCATGCGATCTGTAAAACGCAGTGAGCGAGAGGGTTCTCCCTCAGGGATAGGGACCTTTAGCTCCCTAAAGATAAGGGTGAACAACATCCCATACGGGAGACTCAGCCTAGGTTTGTCTAGGGGTTCACAAAGGTATTTGTAGATGAGTTTAGGAAAGTTGATGGGAGTGTCTTGGAGGATGTAGAACATCAAAACTAGGTCTCTCTCTGAAATGAAGTCAAACCTACCAGTTTTGGGGAAGAGAGTCCTAGAAATGATACTTAGGAGAAGCCGCATTTCAGCCGAAAGCTGATTTGCGAACACCTCCTCTATGGGGGACAGAGGTGGACTCCCTAAGATGGCCGTAAGGGCCTCTGTCCTATCGGACGGGTGTGTGGGAACAATCCCCTCACTGGAGAGATGGAGGACTCGAGCAATGAAGTCCTCCGAGATGAAAATAGGGACACCCACTACAGTCCCCTGGATACCGCCGCTAACCCGTGCGACAGTACCGTAAAACTCCCTAACTAACCTTGGATAGGTAGGGAGGTCAAGTGAACAGAAGAACTCTAAGCCCTGGGCCCTAAGGTGATGCCCTAGGTTGAACCCTTTCCGGGAGAGGAAGTCAAAGTTGACTTGCCTCTCGGTAGAGACAACCTTTCCGGCGCATGAGCGCGAGGGAACCGGCCTAGGCGGGGAAGGAACCGGAGGTGGTGGCCTCGTGGGTTCGTTTCGAGCCTTGGACCGTCGCTCGGCCCCACTCGCGGAGAAGGATCTCTTTCGGCTTGGGACAACGACTTTCCTAGGCATTTTTGACCTAAACACGGGGGAAGGTCAAGGAAAATGAAAGAAAACTCGACGGAGATGACCTAAAATGGGTCGGAGACGAGGTCAAAGACGGCTCTAGGACTTTTGAATAGTGGCGGCTGAAAATAGAAGTGAAGAGAAAAACATTCCATTTAGGGTTAAAAGTCGGATTTCCGACCTCGAGTCGACTCCGGTAAGTCGCGAGTCGACTCCCAAATATGCGCGAGTCGACTCGCCCACGAGCCGACTCTAAAATCTATTCGAGTCAACTCGAACTCTGGCACACAACCAAAAATCTTTTTATTTCTGTGCCAAAAGAGAGAGTTATGCGACTATCTCAGATTTAAGAACTGATTTGATGATCATAGATAAGAGGTCCTATGTCCAACATAAACTAATCATCAAAATCAATGAATTAGAGGAGAGTATTACTAGAATGGATCTATCACTCCTAATCATCTTCTAAGTATACAAAATCGATCTTCACTCAAAGATTTTGTGAAGATATCAGCAAGTTGATCATCAGTACAAACAAATTGAAGTGTCACATCACCATTCAGAACATGATCTCTTATGAAGTGATGTCTTATCTCAATGTGTTTAGTTCTTGAATGTTGAATTGAATTTTTAGTTAGATTAATGGCACTTGTATTATCACAGTTAATAGGAATTTTATCTTGTTTAATGCCATAATCTTCAAGTTGTTGTTTAATCCACAAGATTTGAGCACAACAACTTCCGGCAGCTACATATTCGGCTTCAGCCGTAGATAGTGCAACCGAGTTTTGTTTCTCGCTAAACCAAGAGATTAAGTTTTCTCCTAAGAATTGGCATGACCCGCTGGTACTTTTTCTATCAAGTTTACAACCAGCGAAGTCTGAATCAGTGTACCCTATTAAGTTTATGCTCGAGTCTTTAGAGTACCATAAACCTATGTTTTTTGTTCCTATTAGGTATTTAAAGATTCTCTTAACAGCAATTAAATGTGATTCCTTAGGATTAGATTGATATCTAGCACACATGCATACACTAAACATGATATCAGGTCTACTTGCAGTAAAATATAATAAAGATCCTATCATACCTCTATACATCTTTTGATCTACTGATTTACCTGATTCATCTTTGTCTAGTTTACATGATGAACTCATGGGTGTGCTGATTGACTTGTTTCCTTCCATATCAAACTTCTTAAGCATCTCCTTGATGTGTTTTGCTTGACAGATGAAGATGCCTTCTTTAGATTGTTTGATTTGGAGCCCGAGAAAATAGTTCAGCTCTCCCATCATGCTCATTTCAAATTCACTCTGCATTAAGTCAGCAAATTCTTCGCAGAGGCGATTGTTAGTAGCACCGAAAATAATATCATCAACATAAATCTGAACAACTAACATATCTTTGTTTTTTTCTTTAAAAACAGTGTTGTATCAACGTTCCCTCTAGAGAATTCATGGTCTAATAGAAATTTGCTAAGTCTTTCATACCATGCTCTAGGAGCTTGTTTCAGACTATAAAGTGCTTTGTTTAGTTTATAAACATGATTGGGGTATTGATGATTTTCAAAACCATGAGGTTGTTCTACATACACCTCATTAATATATCCATTCAAAAAGGCACTTTTTACATCCATTTGAAATAGTTTGAAGTCTTTAGAGCATGCAAATGCTAGTAACAATCTATTGCTTCAAGTCTAGCTACAGGAGCAAAAGTCTCATCAAAGTCTATACCTTCTTCTTGATTATAGCCCTTTGCTACTAGCCTAGCCTTGTTCCTAATCACGATTCCATTTTCATCAAGTTTATTTTTATATATCCATTTAGTTCCTATTATTGAGTATTCAGTGGGTCGTTCAACTAGGTTTCATACTTTGTTTCTAGTAAATTGGTTTAGCTCTTCTTGCATCGCATTTATCCAATTCACATCATTTTCAGCTTCTTCCATGTTTTTAGGTTCAAAGTGTGAGACAAATGCTAGATGATTATTTAAGTTCCTAAGAAATGCTCTAGTTCTAACAGGTTGAGATGGATCATCTAAAATTAATTCCTTAGGATGACCATGAGCATACCTCCAAGCCTTAGTCAGCCCATGATCAACAATTACCTCTTGGCTTGTTGAAGTTTCTCCAATTTGCTTTGGTTCATCCTCTTGTAATGTCATCTCATCTATCTTTTCTTCAAGAATTTCTGCATCATCATCAAGAGCTACTTTTTGCTAGAAGAGATATCATTAGTATCATCAAAAACAACATGTATAGACTCTTCAATAACAAGGGTTCTTTTGTTAAAGACTCTATAAGCTTTACTTAATATGGAATATCCCAAAAAGATACCTTCATCTGATTTAGAATCAAATTTACCTAAGTTATCTTTGCCATTATTATGAATGAAATACCTACATCCAAAAATATGAAAATAGTTTACTTTGGGCTTTCTACCTCTTCAAAGTTCATAAGGTATTTTCTTTATAATTGGTCTCAATAAAACTCTATTTAATATATGACATGATGTATTAATGGCTTCTCCCCAAAAATACTTAGGGAGGTTACTTTCGCACAACATGGTTCTAGCCATTTCCTCTAGGGTTCTATTCTTTCTTTCTACAACTCCATTTTGTTGTGGTATCCTAGGTGCAGAGAAGTTATGAGTTATTCCCTTTTTACTACAAAATTCATCAAATAGATGATTTTCAAATTTCGTTCCATGATCACTCCTAATAGCTATAACTGAAGTATTTCGTGAATTAGTAACTTCCTTATGAAATTTCTTAAATACTGAAAATGCTTCATCTTTATGAGCTAAGAACATGAGCCATGTGTATCTAGAAAAATCATCTACAATGACAAGTCCATACTTGTTTCCACCAAGACATGTGGTTTCAGTTGGTCCAAATAGATCCATGTGTAGTAGTTCAAGGGGTCTAGTAATAGTGACACAATTTATGGATTTAAAAGAACTCCTAGATTGTTTACCATATTGACATGCTTTACAAATTTTATTTTTCTCAAATTTTAGTTTTGGCAAACCTATTACAGAATCTCTTTTAACTAGTTTTGATATTGTATCCATACTTGCATGATCTAACCTACGATGCCATATCCAACTTGCATCATTAACCTTAGTATCACTAGCTACTAAGCAAGGGTTATTTTTGGCAAGATCTTCAAGATCTACTATGTATACATTTCCACGTCTTATTACTTTGAATACTAAGCTATTGTCAATTGAGTTGGTTATGATGCATAGGGTTGGCTTAAACAGAACATCAAAACCTCTATCACATAATTGACTTACGCTAAGTAAGTTATGCTTAAGACCATCTAGAAATCGTACATTATCAACAAAGGTTGAAGAGGTGATTTGTACTTTACCTATACCAACAACGATGTGACCTTGGTTATTGTCCCCAAATGTCACAGCACCTCTCCTTTTAGGCTCTAGGGTGAAGAATTGCTCCTTGTCGCCCGTCATGTGTCTTGAGCAGCCACTATCCAAGTACCAACAGTTTTTGTCGACTTTGGCTGCAAGACACTCCTACACAAGGAAATCATACAATTTTAGGTACCCAAGTTTTCTTGGATCCTTCAAGGTTAGTAATGTTGGTTCCTTTTGGAACCCAAATCTTTTTATTTTTTTTTTAACTTCTACTTTCCTATGGTCACACACATTAGCTTTATGTCCTTCTTTTCCACAGCAAAAACAGGTTATATTCTTAGTTTTACTTTCTCCTGCTTTCACAAAAAAGTTTCTAAAGAGCTTTTGCTTATTCTTAGGTTTATACCCTAAACCAGCTCTATTAAACACAGCTCGTTGATTATTAAGTATCATTTCTAATTTTTCAGAACTATATGTAAACTTTTCAACAATAGGTTTGTATCTTTCAAGTTCTTTTGTTAGCTTTTGTTTTTCTGTTTTTAGTATATTTAAGTCTTTTATGAGATTATCTTTTATAGTTTGTTTACCATTTTTAAGTTCGAAAATTTTCTTGGTTAGTTTTTCGTTATCTTTAATTAAGGTATTAGTTTTTTGAATTAACATTTGGTTGTTTGTCTTAAGTTCCAAATTTTTTTTAACGATAAAATCCTTGTCCTTAATTAATTTATCGTATTTATGTAAGTGAGATTGATTAGTTAGTTTTAGTTCTTTATTCTTAAGATTTATTGACTTATATTCATCCATTAGTTCATTAAAAACATCATACAATTCATTAAAGGTAAAATCTAAATGCGTTTCAGATGTTACCTCATTTTCATTCGCCATAAAACAAAAGTTGGCCTTTTCCTCTTGTTCCTCATCTGATGATGATGATGATGAATCGGAGTCCGTCAAAGTGGAGACGAGGACTTTCTTTTTCTTATATTTGCTGCCCTTCTTCAGTAAGGGACAGTCAACTCTGAAATTTTCCGGCTTCTTGCATTCATAGCATCCGATTTCTTCATTTTCCCTTTCCTTATCTTTATCCTTGTTGTAGGAACTTGAGGGACCTCTCCTCTGATGAAAGGACTTCTTCCGGTTGATGAATTTTCTGAACTTTCGCACGAGAAGAGCCTCATCATCGTCTCCCTCATTATCTTCTTCTTCGCTGCTGCTACTGCAAGATGGATCTTTGTTAGAAGAAGTAGATTTGAGGGCTATTACCTTTTCTTATGAGAGGATTCTTCTTCGCTGTGTTGTTTCATCGTGAGGTCATGCGTCATAAGGGATCCAAGAAGCTCCTCAAGTGGCAGCTTGTTCAAGTCCTTGGCTTCTTGGATTTCTGTTACCTTGGCTTCCCATGACCTTGGCAAAGATCGAAGAATTTTCCTGACAAGGTCACTGTTAGCATAGCTTTTGCCAAGACTTTTTAAACCATTGACAATATCAGTAAATCTAGTAAACATGCAAGTGATAGTTTCATTAGAATTCATTTTAAATAGTTCATACTTATGAACTAGCATGTTTATTTTAGATTCCTTGACTTGATTCGTGCCCTCGAGGGTCACCTCAAGTCTGTCCCATATCTCTTTTGCAGAATTGCAAGTAGAGACTCTCTTGAATTCATTGCGGTCTAAGGCACAATAAAGCACATTCATTGCTTTGGCATTTAGTTGTGCCTTCCTTATATCATTGTCATCCCAATCTTTTTCAAGTTTGGGCATAGTAATACCATCTACAAAAATTGAAGGAATGAATGGTCCATTAACTATGGTGCTCCAAATCTCATAATCTTGAGCTTGGATAAATATCCTCATCCTAGCCTTCCAATAGGTGTAGTCGGTTTCATTGAAGAATAGAGGTCTATGGGTGGATTGCCCCTCAATAAGAGAAGATCCAAATGGGGTTGTCATTTTGATCTTTTACTCTTTTGATATAAGAGTTCCTGCTCTGATACCACTTGTTGCCTAAGAAGACAACCCAAGAGGGGGGGGGGGGGGTGAATTGGGTTTTAAGTGATTATTACAAATAAAAAGATAATGAGTAACTATTTAAACCTTATTGCAAGCGGATTAATTAGTTTGCTATATGTAGTGAATGAAGGGGATGGAGGAGACA